>NC_137462.1:130435146-131035146 GCF_964235325.1 Thermobia domestica | reverse complement strand
CACACTCAGTTAATTCACATTTCACAAACTCATTTAATTTTAAGCTCAACTCCACAGCCTCACTGTCTCTGTCCGACCAGATTATCATTCGACTAACACCAAACCATCCTTGTGAACGAAACAGACTAATTATTTGACGTGAGTCCAAAACATAAACAGATCGCGTTTATGCTTCATTCACGAAATGTATAAATAAACGATAAGAGTGCGTCTCTTCCTACATATGAGGAAGCAATTTATTTCCAGTGGAATTATTTTTATTTTTTCTTCTCAATTTCCTAGGTAAGCATCTAGGCAATATTAAAGCTTCCATATTTATTTTTCATGAGAATACGGGACATCTTTTTCTCCCCTCAAATTTCACAACACAATGCATTGCTTGGAAACAGTTTATTTTCAATGCATTATCCTATTTGATATGGATACAAAGAAATAACGAACAATCTGTAGTACAGTCTGTTCTCAGGATTTTTTTTTTTTTAGAACTCCTGAGTGATTTGCATTTAAATGTGATATTTTCATTGGAAAATGCTACTCAAATAGAATCTATTTTTTTTTTTTTAGAATCTATTAGACGAAATAATATCGTGCACCCACTATGATCTAGAATGTCCTGCACACAATAGTGCGCATTCTATAATGACTTCCTAAAATTAAGTATTCTTGATATTTAAAAGAAAAGATTTCCGAGAGCCCAAATAAACATTCTTCATTTTATATACCATACCAACTAAATTACTTCTAAAACATTGCCGTCACATACTTGCCAATATACGAACTATAAACTTCTTATTTCCTGACCTTTGACCTTTTATGACATTGTTAACCATTAATTTAGCATGTATTCCATGGCCACCTTTTTGCATGTATTCTATGGCAGATCAAATCACTTTTCAAACATCACACTTTCATATCTGCTAACACATAAACTATGGCATTTTAACTGCGTGACCTTTGACCTTTTATGACATTGTTGACCTTCTTCATATGCCCATACACACCAATTGGAAAGACCTTTATGCATATTTTCTATGGAAGCTCAAATCCTTATTTCCAACATCACAGTTTCATACTTGCTAATACATCAAACATGAAATTTTAACTGCGTGACCAGGGACGTACGGAAGGGGGGGGACACGGGGGTCCGGACCCCCCCCGAAATTTCGACTTTTTAAAAATTTAGCCTAATTTTAGGGGCAATTTTAGCAATTTTAATATAAAATAGCTTTATATTTAGTTTGAACCCCCCCCGAAATAAATTCCTGGGTACGCTACTGTGCGTGACCTTTGACCTTTAAGGACATTCTTGATCTTTTTCCTGTGCCCATACAAATCCGTTGGAAGGACCTTTCTGTATGTATTCTATGGCACGTCAAATCATTTTTCAAACGTCGCCGTTCCATATTTTCTAACACATCAAATGTGATATTTTAACTACCTGACCTTTGAACTTTCATGACATTGTTGACCTTTTAACTATCACCATACACACAAATTGGAAAGACCTGTGTCCTGTGCAGCATGCATGCGTCCTGTGGAAGCTCAAATCATTCTTTCTAACGTCACAGTTTCATACTTGTTAACACTTAAAAACATGACATTTTAACTGCGTGACCTTTGACCATTTTTGACATTGTTGACCTTTTTGCTATGCCCATACACACCAATTCGAAGCACCTTTATGCATGTGTTCCATGGTACCTCAAATCATTTTTCAAACGTCACAGTTTCATAATTCCTAACACATCAAACATGAAATTTTAAAAGCGTGACCTTTGACCTCTTACGATGACCTTTTCCCTATGCCCATACTCACTCGTTGGAAGGATCTTTATGCATGTGTTCTATGGCACTTCAAAGCATTATTTCCAATGTTACAGGTTCTTGTTTGTTAACACATCAAATATGACATTTTAACTACGTGACCTTTGACCTCTGATGATATTGCTGACCTCTTCGTTTTGTTAAAAAGGATGTTCGGTAGATCCTTTGTGCATATGTTTTTTTAACATTATCTTCAACTGAATTAGTTGTGTACAATAAGCTGTTGAAAAGGGAGCTTTTTCTTCAAGGGTCACAGATGACCTGTTAGAGGTCACCGGGTCACGATTGCCCATATTTCTCGTTATCACATTGTTTCGGATCAGAATTTATGTCGATATACCAATTTTTGCTACCGGAGATGGATATTCAAAAAAATGACATGTGAGACTACTATTTAACATTGAAATCCCATAAGGAAAAAATCGCATTTTGACCTTTGACCCTGTAACTCCGCAAACAATAACACCCGCGATCTCGTTTTGCTATCAAACAAATCTTCTGACCTTCCTCTAAATTGAATGCAAATTTCACAGTTCTAGCTTTTACCAGTTCTGAGTACTATGAAATTAAAGTTTACACACGAATTATGGGACAGTCTGTATATATGTATTTCAGTTTCACATACTGAGCTGTTTGAACCGGAAGAAACCAAATGTATTCAAGAAGCTGTGGGCGCTTGCGGAGCTGAAAACATTAAAAGTGAACTTGTGTTTATCAATACTCATTTCAGTTCAATTTCAAAGATCAAAACGAGGTTGCAAGAGCGATGATTAAGACTTTGTATTGCATTTGAGCTGTTTGATTCAATAACGAAACAGACTCCGCCACGACCAATTCGACAAGCGTTTCTTCGAAAAGCAGAGTCAACTGACGCGAAAAATCCTGGCATACAATTCTTGTCTAATGTAAATAAGGTGTTCCTGGGAACAACGACGGACGAATTTCAGATTTATCGGCAGTAGCAATACCATCCCTTAACGACCCGTGACACGGAAGGAACATTTTCCATATACAGTAATGTTTTGACTGACAATTACCCGAAAATAGCGAAAACTACCTAGCTGTGTATTGTAGCATGAATGCATCATAGTTATACACGAAGTATATGTAGTTCATGTAATACACCTTTTTTCTCTACATATAATGAAATTCCTCATTTAACTTTAGCCTTTGAATGGTGCATATTTATTCTTTTTAGTGCATATTTGCATATTTTCAGTGCATATTTTCGTGATTTTTAGCGCATATTTGCATGCATATTTTGCCGGTTTTTAGTGCATATCGATCCGAAGTCTAATCATGACATTTGATCCACATCTCATATAATATCGGTGTTAAAAGGAACCGATGAGAATGAAAGGCAGACAAATAAAACAATTAATATTAATTGCCTGTAAAGACTTCTCTTTCAACTATCATTTAGCCAATCCGTTTTCATCTTGGACTTAGAAACGAATGTTGTTAAATTTTCTCACAAAACTATTCAAATAATTCAGCTGGAAATTTTTATTAAAATCATTATTCGAGTAACATTTCCAACAGTTATCCATTCATTTAAGAATAATTAAATGTAATTCTAACATTTATTCATTTAAGAATAATTACGTGTAGTCCGACCACTTATTCATTGTTCAATATAAAATAAACGTTAACAATACTGTTATGTACTCACCACAAACCTGAGGATGCGGAAATAACTTCGTGTTAAAAGGTCATGTTTCAAATGAATACTGCTTGATCATTTTGAAATTTCTATAAAATGTTCAATTTTGGAAACCACAAGTAAAGTTCCCACACAATATATTGTAAGAAGTGCAGTTATTCATATTCTTAGGTACGATTGCAGATAAAGTGGAATTATTATGTTATTCGTTCCTTTGAAGCTTTCTTATACATTAGATCATATAGATTAGAAAATCTTATCTAAGGAGATAAATAGAGATGATTTTAAAAGATCATTGGCTGATGAGTTTTGTTTTAGAACGTAGCAGTATCTGAGAACTCGCATAAACTCCTGCAAAGATAATTTTGGTAAGAGTGGAACCAAATTAAATTGGATAATGAAGAAACAAGTTATCGAATGGTGAACTGGTGAAAAAAAAAAAAAAACATTGGATTTAAGGAAAACTCACGTGTTCAGGATTTCATTATAAAGTTAGTACAGGCAAAGAAAGCCAAGGTAACTCTCCCTATCAGTGGCGTACGCAGAATTTCATCAAGGAGGTTCAAGTACTCATTGTCATATACGTTGTACTTTTAGATTGTTCAATAATATGTTGCTCAAAGGGGTAGGTTGATACCTGAAACCTCATTGCGTACTCCACTGTTCCCTATTATTGAGGTGTTAATTTGAACTGATTTTTTTTTCTTCTAACTTAGCACTCAGATTACTTAATTTCCCATTTATAATACCATCCAACAGTTAAAAGTGACGAAGAACTTATTTCTGTTTTAGTACATTTATTTTATTTTTATTTCCTGACTTTTCTGCATTGTTGAGACAATAAAGGAATTTTGAAAAGGGAAACGAAAATCTATAACTTTTCAAGGATGAATTATTACGTATCAATACGACTAGAAAGTTTTGAAGAGAAATATCTCTAATTCCCTTTTTGTTGTTCTGTATCAATGTTACCAACAACTTCTAAAGAAAATAGGCTAGAAGGCCTTCAGAAATAAGCTTTTTTCTAAAACGCAAAAATGGCTAGATTTTGAATTGCAACCTAGAACCCACATTGTAGTTTATAAACACCCCTTTTCTGGTGTAGGATTATAAGTAAGTCATTATAATGTTGAATTTTATTCGCTGAAGACTAACAACCAACATATATGACTTTAATTTTCAATAAAATCCATCAACAACTCATTTGATTTGTGAAAGTCAACAGCCATAGTATCAGTGCTATTAAAATAAGTCATCATCGATGACGTCGCAGCTAGCCGAGGCGCTGGAACTGGATGCATCATAGTTGCCTTGTGGATTGGTTGTGTTTGTGTAGACTGCCATTGTCCCAATTTTCAGTAGTATGTACTTATTTCGGCAGGTCATAGTCCTTACATAAACTTCTTATTTCTCAGTACATTCATATAAATCATCAAGATTACATTGAGAGTTTTCAAGCTAATTAGATATCCTGTTTGTTTCCTTTAATAAACAAACACAATCTTTGTGGCTTGAAGGTCCGAACAATTTACTAAATTTGTATTAGAACACTTTCATTCTTGCAATAAAATGCGAAAATAAAAATAATTTAAAACTAGCAAATGGGACCGTTACGGGAGCGACATTAAAATTCTTTCTGAGTCGATAAGTATTGATAAATAGTTGTAAATCTTTGGGTATGAAGAGAAAAAGAATGAAAACCCCCCCTCTGCCTAGAGAAATCAATTAATACGAAAATATAGGCCTATATACTGACAAAAAAATAGGCTAATTTTTAAAATATTGCACTTTATTTTCAAAGAAAAAGTATTTTTAAAATTAATTTAATGGCTAATAAAAAAAAAGCCAAAAATGGTAAAAGAGTTTCATAAAATAAGCTATATTTAAAGCTATAAATATTTCATAGATTTGTATGGCTAAATAGTTTTTCAAATAGGCTAGATTTAGCCAAAAATAGGCTAAACTGGCGTCACTGGTCTGCACCTATTGTTTTAATAAATCAAGCACGAAGGAAATACAGGATCTCTTTCTCTCTCTCTCTCTCTCTCTCTCTCTCTCTCTCTCTCTCTCTCTCTCTGTATATATACTAAAATATTACCTTTTTTAATGTTTATTAAACTGGATCATTAAACTTTTCGGGGCCCCAACCTTTCGTAAATATGATTTTTAGTAGAGAAAAATTCCATTGTTTCTCTTCCCGTAGATTTGTATTTTATCTATCTCCCTCTCTCTCTTCTTTGTTATATTACAAAAGCTATAAATAAATTCGCTGAGTGTATCCACCGAAAAGAGCTACGGTATTTATTGGATGACATGTGATTAACATATTACCCCCACCCCTACCCATTACCGTTACTTTGGGCTGTTTAAATCAGAATTTGGCACCCCTTACATCAGGTAGCTCCCCAATTTGTTCATGACAGGAAAAATTCTTTACTCGCACTTACGGGAGCTGATCCTAAGCCCCCATCCCGAAAATACTTGAGGCACCAGTATTTATATTAAAATCTTAATTGATATCTTATTAAATATCTGATGACGAAACACATATACTTGAAGGAATTCAGGCTATAGAGAAATTGTCACTATTGCTCTTACCGAGTATAGAACCAGGAACGACATGTTTTAAAGAAAGCACTTAAATGTCTTTAAGAATGAATAAGCGAATATTATTAATACTTAAAAAATAAAAAAAAAATATTTAAAAGAACAATGCATTAATAATGTACGTACAAACGACTAATAGTTGTGATAAATTAGGACAAAAAGGAAACACTTTAGGAGAACAACGCGATGAGAAAGCAATTAATTATAAAGCATTTTTAATTACACAGAAGGACACAATGAATTCTAGCGAGGTAATTAATAGTCACCAGCGTGACAGAGAAACTAAGTATGTATAGTAGATAGGATCAGCTTCTTCTTCGAAGGCGCAGACAACACCAATTGTCTCGGGTACGTACTACATTCTGTATGAATGGGAGGATGGAACAGTCATTGCAGACAATCCTGAAAAGAAAGAAAGAAAGAAAAACAAAGACAATGATCTTCCATCAGCATCCTCACTTACGTACAGATAAAAATGTGGGAAATTGTTAGTTGATGCTTTTTCAGTTTGAGTTTCCTTTATAAAGTTTGGTTACATCATCGGTTCACAATGATAAGATGAAAGAATTTCCACGTTCTATACCAAAGGTGTTTCTTAAGCTTTAGAAGGATTGCTTCGTTAAGATTAGCCCTTTGTTATTGCAACATAGAGGTTATATTCTCTCAATGTCTTTTTTTTTTAAGAGAGAAAGTGATATATACCTTGTGTTTTCATCTTACCTTGAATGATATATGTAGCAATACACTTTTTTCCTTTGTTTCAAAAATTGGGGGCTTGTTTATATACACATACTATATTGCGTTATATGTCGAATTGTGTGATTTAATGACGAGCATCCCTCTCATGCATGTAAGTCATCCACGTGCCGTAATATATAATGTGTGACCAAACATCAATTCATATGCATGCTTTCAGATGGGCATTTACATCAATTTGTAAACAAATTACCTGAAAAATGTATAGTTTTATGGTAATATATAGGCATTTGTTAATCTGATAGCATTCTTTCCTCTACAGACGTTGTTACATGTGTGTGATTATTGAATGTTGTTGCACAGTACTGAATTGTTTCATGGTTTTATACAGTCACCAGTACATGCATATTTCCGAGTATGTTATTTCTCTAAAACTTTGAAAGAAATTTACCAATCGTGTTTAATTTCCTTTGAAGGGGATATATTTTTTTCCATTCTATGAATGATGTCGAAAGTCATAAGGGGGCAAAATGTGTGAAGAACTAGTATCTCAGAGATAGATTGAATAGAAAAATAGATCCTACATGAAAATATAAAAAACTAATATTTATTATATCTTCAAGTGCATAATATTAGAAAACAGTTATCTTCTACGTGTAGGGGCCGTGGTGGTTCAGTGGTAGAGCATTCACCTCTGATGCTTGAGGTCCCGGGTTCGATCCCAGCCCCCACCAAGTGAACCTTGTGGTGGACAAACA
Organism: Thermobia domestica; assembly: GCF_964235325.1. NCBI lineage: Eukaryota > Metazoa > Arthropoda > Insecta > Zygentoma > Lepismatidae > Thermobia > Thermobia domestica. The sequence continues at coordinate 131,027,598 of NC_137462.1, read as the reverse complement.
CTGTGTACGTGAGTTTTCTCGGTCTTCTCCCGTTTCCTCCCACTTTCTTCATTCCACCATGTCATTCACCACTCATCGTCACCGTCTCTTTTAGCCTAACCGGCATAACAGTGGGACGTAAAACTCAAAGATTTCATTTCATTTTCATTTTTCTTTTACGTGTAATTTGCACAAAGAAATGAAAATTATTATGATTTATTGCTTTATTTGCCTCTTTATTTATTTGATTATTCGTTTATTTTATTCTATTTTTTTTAATTTGGCATCCCTTGTCATCACCTAGGGCATTGTATCTGAGATGTAGACCTACAGTTTAAGATGGATTCCAAACCATCGTAATGCGTTCAACATTCTTCCCCTGAGAATTAAACTCGGGACTATAAGAACCAAATCCTAGTCACTAAGCCACAAGAGAAGACTACGGAAAGAAATATTAGATAATTTATGTAAATTTAAGTTGATAATTAAAATAAAAATAAAGTATTGATGGAAATAATATTCTTAATGTATCTTATAAAGCGATTCTTATGATTACATTGAATTATCTGATCATGCACAGGGTATAATAGGAATCCTGAAGAGCAAAGCACAAATTGTATTCTCTTCACTTATTCTTATGTATTTAAATGTAGAAATGTATCTGTACGTTTTTATATTGTTCTTCTGTACTAAGATGACTCTGAATTCTGTTTTCTATACAGGTTTAACTATATTTATGTACAGAGCCGTATTTACGCATGAATTATGGACCCAGGCGGCAAAGTTTCTCAGAGCAGATACTGTTCGATAAAATATATTGCTTTCTATTATTATGTATACATATATTATTATACTAACTGCTCGAAAAAAATATTCTAACCTACGCTGGCAGTTTTCAAAATTATGCACTACAATAATACAAATTCAATTTGATGCTTAAGTCTTAAATTATTTAGACTCCAGACTCGTATCTTCAGTCTCCATGACGGATGCCCGAAACTTTTCGATTTATGTTTGTAGGCTATTTTCAATAAATTTTCGAACTTACACCTAAATCACTGTTTCAAATTTTCTACACTGGTATATATGCTATTAGAGGGCAACGGCAATCTTTTAAAAGTCAGTCTTGACAGTATGTATTTGTGTTTTTGGTTTTTGGTTTTACACCTATCTCACCGTTTCAGATTCATACGAGTGGCCATACGCTTTGCAATGAAGATTGTGTTGATATTTTGACCCACCGCTATTTTGCACAGGCTTATCGTAGAGAGTCGAGACTTGATTTATCTTCTTTCATTTAACACCAACTTTCATACGATATGCAAGTTGATCCCCCTTTCCATTTAAAAATATTGATTTGGACTCCGTTTGGGACCCTGCATGGGCTCCTCCTACAATTTATTTTACTTTGATAAGTTGTACTTTTGAAATGATGAAAGACATGTTTTTCTGTTTTCTTATCTGTCTCACTGTTCCAGATTTTTAACGGTTGCAACGGACTTTACTGACACGCATAAACATTTTAATGAAAATGAGTAACGTGCTGCCCTCAAGCGGAATGCATGAGACCTTCCTCAATTTTGGTAACTGGTTTTTTATCTTACCTTACCTATCTGGACCCAAGCTTTCAAGAAATATATACATTACCCCCACTTTGTGGGTGCAGGTTCAAGTACATCCCTAGTTAGTTTAAATCGAAAATTTTCCTCCCATTTCACTAAATTGTAAATACCTCATAACGCCCGTTGTGGGTTGCACTAAAAGTCATGACAATAAATGTATGCATGAATGTATATGTATAAATTTACTTATAAATTTGAATATTCGTAAATAATGATACTGTGTGGTTAAATAAAAAGTAACGTCTGGCTGTTGGACAGAATATGTGGGCATTAGAGGCACTCACGAAATTTTCATGAGTGTAGATCCCCGTATTGTCTTGTCAGGTGATACTTGACAAGAAGAGTACATATCTCAACAAACACCTCCACCCAATTATACAGAAATTAAATGACACCAATATGACACTTGGTTTCCAAATGAGAAACATATTAATATTTGGGACATTTGACAGAAATTTCAACATTTTACTATCAACAACAGAGCAGTCAATGATTTTTGGTGCCTAAAAATAGCTTTAAAAATTCTGCAGTGACTGGAAAATAGTCTATCCCTTCGTCTTTTTACATCTTGTTCGAATATCTTTTAGATGCTAGTTTTTTCTAACTGAATTACATTAAAAGCATAAGATTCATAATTGATACTAGTATCCTTATTATAAAAGCAAAACATATCAGACTGTGAAGTAATGCTATCTCTTAATAATTAAGTCATGCTAATAGATGTCGCTATTTGTGTTGCCTCTTTCCTAATGCCAATAGATGTCGCTATCTGCGTTGCCTCCTTCCTAATACCAATAGATGTCAGGAGCTGCTATGACTCAGTGATACCAACTCTTGGAAAACTTCCGTATTGTGGGATTTTTTGACAATGATTTCTCGAAGTGGGATAAAGGGATTTTTTTGTAAAAATTGACAGGATTTATGAGATTTTTCATATATCTATTCCACTGGGGCAACAAAATTGTCTATGGGTAAAACTAAACAAATGAGTCGTCAATTAATTTAAAATTAATGCTAATTGTCAAATTTGGTTACTGTAAAATGTATTGATAATTTTGATATTAGTATACCGTAGGAAATTCAAGAGCAAAATGGGAATTTCTAATCTTGACATGGAATTTTATAACGTTGCAGGTTGGCGTCACTGAAATGTTGAGTAGTACAAAGTTTTTGAATGATTATAATAATATGATACGGAATTTAAAGTGGTTTGAGGGAAAATTCATATAAATAAATAAATAAATAAAAGATAAACAAATTTGTTAAATATGAACAATCGTAGCTTTCAATTAAGCATGGCTTTCACCTATAGTGTATAGCAAACTGAAGGCTTTTTTAAAACAACAAGTTACATTCATATTTCATGTTAAGTGAATTGCAGTGCTACAGTGGCGTATTTAGGGGGGGCTATCGGGTTAAGCCCCCTTCCCCGAAACAAATTTGTTATGTGCACAACTTCATTAAAATTTGTCGGCACAAAAAATAAAATATATAAGTACTTATTTACGTGTTGTGCATAGTCTTCCCCGAAACAAAATCCTCAATACGCCACTGACACTACATATCATGTTCATTTTACGATATTAATAAATGGATTCGTAAGCAAAAATTGCCTTTTGTTAGTGTGTATGTGTAAATGTGAATTTACAATATTTCTTGGAAATCAGAAGACAGAAAAAGAAAAAGAGATATTTCTTTTAATGAATGTATAAATATACTTAATAAAAATCATAATTATTGTACTTATCACACATTAAAGAGATTGCAGGATGAGAATTGTACTTGCACTTTTCACTCATATGTTCATTATCAGTCAACTGTTACTTTCCTGAAAAGTAAGAGAGAGAGAGAGAGAAATATCAAGTTTTATTACAGTATTCGAAACGGTACTTTACATGGGAAAGAATTAACTTTATACTTTGTTGCAATTTCAACTAAAGAATTTACATGAGAATACTCCATGTTTCTGTTTGGGCTGCTGCGTTTGCAATTTCTTTTGTTTCGAAATTGAAAAACAGTACATAGGTACATAAATTTTTTGCTTAGTACTGAGAATTTATTGCTAATTTCTCATACGGTGGGAGTCACAGAGAATTCCCAAACAAAAGATGCAGTTTCTATTTATTGTTTCTCTGAATGCACCAACATTTGTCATTGTCTAGATGCAAAGCAACGATATTGGAAGAAGAAAACAAGAGTATAATTGCGCCAGGAAATGTTCGGGTTTTTTCTCGTGGTAACAGGGTTCTCAATGCAATATTTCGGTATTCCACCTACACCGGAAATTAGTATGAAACTATATCGTTTCAGATAGGTTCAATATATTTTTCAATCGATATGTTTCAAATTTGTTTTACAAAAATAATAATAAAAATGGATAAATATTCTCTAAGAAACTGAGCAAATGTGAAAGGTTATTAAGATTTTGTTTTTTTCGTAAACTGGTATTTTGTTGGAGTTGCCAACATAACATATCCGTTTTTGTCCTAGATTGATTTGGGTAGATGGTTTTGGTCCTGATCTTTGACGTGATATAATTCCCATCACATATTGATTGGTATAAAATACCAAAAACTGCATCCGTTCATTTGATTTGAGTTTGGAGTCCGTTTACCAGACCGAGAAAAAAATGAAATGAAATCTTTAACTTGAACGTCCCACGGTTATGCCGGTTAGGCTAAAGGAGACGGTGATAATGAGAGATGAGTGAAATGGTGGAGTGAAGAAAGTGGGAGGAAACGGGAGAACCCCGAGAAAACCCACGAGCACGGTGTTTGTCCACCACAAAGTCCACACGGCATGAACTGGGATCGAACCAGGGACCCCAAGCACCGGAGGTGAACGCTGTACCACTGAGCCAACGCGCCCCCATTACCAGACCGAGACTATATGAGACGGAACCTACTGCTTAAATTTAAAAAAAAAATCTTTGAAACCTTTAACATCCCACGATTATGCCTGTTAGGCTAAGGGAGACAGGATTATTAAAGCAAATGAATGATTATGGAAGAATGAGTGGAATGAGAAAGTGGTAGAAAACGGGACTACCCCGAGAAAACCCACGAGCTCGATGTTGTCCACTACAAACTTACTTGGCCGGAAATCGAATTCAAGGTGGCTCTATCACTGAGGCTACTTAAATCGAGATCCAAACCATTTTACTCGGGTTTGTATCTAAAGCAAGTGTCCTTACCGAGAATTGAACCCACAATTACCCAAAAATTAGACTAGTGTATATAATCAATTACCGTTGTAAAGCAGGGTATCATGCTGTTTGTAAGGTTATAAATTCTAGATTTGAGAGTAAGATTTCATTGCGTAGTTTATTGAGAAGAACTGACTTTTTTTTGGTAATACTAAAAATTGATTCTATACAGTCACCACGCTACCTTTTAGAACTTTTCATTACGAATATGCTGTAGAATACTCATCCATGAGGTGTTTAAATACCCATAGATAAGGTGAATCATGACAGTGCGTCGATCATAGAAGCAACTGCAAAAGTAGTACTCTGTTGATCATAGTAACCAATGTTGTAGTTCAAAGTTGGTTCTTTTTCTTGATTGCATCATGTAAACAAACCAATAAAGCATCGTATTTGAAATGATTTTAGTAATAAAGGCTGAATTGGTACTAAAGACAAAATATTTACAAAGTTTTGTAAAGCCAAGAGGCAAAATCACCAACCGCAACAAGTAATAGTGTCATAGCGTATACCATGTCGAGAAATTTGGTTTGGTTTTTGGTAAACCAAACTCTTCAACAAGCTAAATTTTAGCAAGCCTATAGGCTTTAAATACTGTTTTAACATTTGATCTTAAGTTAAATGCAGTTTGCTCTAAGAAAATAGAAAACATTGAAGTCTTTAGATTTGTCAAGTAGAAACACGTTTAGTTTCATCTTAACTTTGTAATACGAGAAAGATTAGTATTTTGCATCCTGAGCGTTATACTAAGCCTTTAATCTCAACAGCATTGAGGGTAGCCTATCAAACAAGGATGATATCCATAATTACTCTCATTGGAATACATGGAGAGCAAATTTTTGGTTGCCCATATCTTCGGATCAACTGAATGGATCACTTCCATCAACGAATTTGATTCTTACCTTTTGACCATTCAAAATTGTGGTGATACATCAAATAGTTCTCGATATTTTGTGTCTCTGGACGGAAACACGAATAGACAGGGTAAGTATATAAAGGATTTGTTAGGTAAACCAAACTGCTTAGAGACTAAAGAGAGGAATTCAGTTGCAAGTATACGTATAATGAGAAAAATAAGGTAAGAGGCATTTTACTAAAACACACATGAGTAGAGTGTGGAAAATGCTTATTTTTCTTTGACTTGTTCCGTGACAAGTGAATCTCATTTTAACTTTCCATACATACCGAATTTTTTTTTTTTTTTGAACATCTGTGGTCTGTTGGTCCGTTCGTCTTGATGTAGATAGTCTGGAGGCCATACCGTTCAACATCTCGAAACCAAATTTTAAACTTAAGGTCTTTATGTGATTCTTCAAAGGAGTTCTACAAATTTTCTTCCTACTCTTAAAAGTGGCATTTCTACTCAAGGGTGAAAACCAAAATTTGAGTTTTTCTCAAAAATGGTTCTATCAGTTTTGTTTATATTTCATAAATCAATGTTTCAATAACAACTTAGTACTATGGTAATCAAACCATTTCTCTGGTAAAAAATCGAGAAGAGATAGTTTACTTTTAGATCTTAATTTCTTTCGGATGGTTTTATCAAAACAAACACGCATTTTTTAAAAATATTTTATAAATAAATATTTTATTAAAAATTTAATAATATGATGTATCTCATTTGTTCTGAAAAATATACAAGAAATAGTTTATTCTTGGGGCGAGTTTACTTTGTCTGAAAAACAACTCATTTTGTTCATATTTCATAAATAAATATTTCGTTAATATTGTTATAATGTTGCTTAAATAACTTCCATAGAATATTCACAAGGGTTAAACTAGGCCTACTCTTTGAGTAATTTTTGACGGCTTCAGCATTTTGAATCCCATAGAGTAAGTCATTTTCTTACGGAAAAGTCTACAAGGGAGGAGGGTTTACTTTCAAATGTGAGTTTTCTTCGGACGAAGTTCTCCGAAAATCTGTCGTAGTACCATCCCGTAAAATATAGCTTTAAGTGGTTTGGGAAGACTGTTAATCTCGTAGTATTACCAAGTATGCCTAACACTGTCTTTTTGTTGATGTATATTTGCGTCGTACAAAATTTCAGCGTTTTTTAAAAATTTATTTAATAGTTCAAAAGGTACAAGAGAGTTTCAAGATAAATTGTTCACAGTGTATCGTACCAACCTCCTCCATGAGCGAATGAATTAAAATGCTCCTTCGAGATCGAATTGGCAAGGATCGCGGTGGCTCAGTGGTAGAGCGTTCACCTCTCCTGCATGGGGTCCTTGGTTTGATCCCAGTTCGCGCTAAGTGAACTTGGTGTTGGACAATCACCGTGTGCATGGATTTCCTCGGGATTCTCCCTTTTCCTTCCACTTTCTTCATTCCACCATTTCCTTCATTTCCTCATCATCACCGTCTGCCTAGCCGGCATAAGGCTGGGACGTAAAACTTAAAAGATTTCAGTTTCGTTTCATTCGCGAATAGCTAATGCGCGTATTTCCGCAGATTATGGTACTCGTCTCGGATGCAATTCCAAATATTAGTTCTAGCCTCATGTATCGTTGGTGTTGAAAACGAATAGTAAAAACACCAATCAACAGAGAGCGGTGGTGACTACAATACTTTCACTACCAAATAACATTTTTGTTGCAAGGAGGGAAAAAAATCTTTCGCTCGTGGAAAATGATTAACTCTCAGTTAAAAAAAAAATTTAAAAAACTATTTATGCGTGAAGTTTTGCATAGATTGTATAATAAAATTGCGTCATATCCTCTGCTAAAGTGAATTTATGTTTTTCCCCTCAGTCTCTAAATTTTACGCTCAGTTGCGCGTCGTTTACCTATTGTTCCGCTATGTTAAATGTCAGCACGCTTCTTGGTGCTTTTTTTGTTCATTTTTGTTTTTTCATGACCACGCAACGAGAAGCGCCAATTGAGGTAATGGAGCAAATATTTGTTTCAAGCTCCAAATTTAGGGGAAGTATTTACTCAATATCTTTTTTTTCTCTCTTTTTTTCTAACAAAACAGATAGAATGTGTTTATCCTCACTGAAAGAAAGAAAAAAAAGACCTTTTACTTGAATAATGTTAAAATTGTTTACTTAATGATCCACAAACAAATTGAAAAATATTATAATTTGAAATGACCTTTAGCTGTATCTGATCTTAACGTTCACATTTTATTAAGTTTTTGAAATCTAAACATATCTCAATAGATCATGCATGCTGCAAATTTTTGACAGACTTTCTTTTCTTTTCTGCTTCCCTCCCCCTTTTTTCACAAGAGAACTCCTATTTAAAGTAAGAGTGTTAGGTAAATAGTGAAAAGAAAATGCTATGTGTTATGCACTGGTAAGTTATAGGCCCTAATTCAGTTTTTCATTTAAATTTTATTCAACTGTAGTACTTTATCACTAATGAAATAGGATCCTCCTCCAAACTTAGGAGTTCAAATTGACCTATGGTATATACTGTATTAATGGACGAAGCAAGCAGTGTTTACCATTAACACTGGTAGAAACAGTCTTTTATCAAACAGAATTTCAGGTTCTTACTGATTTCAAGTTATTATTATACTTATTTATATACTGTTTTGTACGGAGCTCAAACATACATACTACAATAAATATTGGTTTCTTAAATGAACCATACATGTTCATACTTGCTCAACATAAAATCGTTATATACGTAAATATTTTATCGGCTATTCATTTAACCTTTGTTCTTTGTTGTTCTTTTTCCTCTTTAACTTTAGATCTGTAATCTTTTCAAGGGTTTACTATCTATTTTCAGCACAATTAGTAGCATCAGGTGGGCTAATTTCATCCCTCTGAGTTTGATATGCAATTAATGTAAGTTACTAGATGAAAATGTCAAATCATATATCAATTGGAGCCTTGTCCCTCCCCCTCCTCTCCAGTAAATAAACCTGAAAGGGAGCTACTGAGCGCAACTCTTCTTCACAAGATGGTAAGAGAGTGACTCTCTATTTTAGTTCTGTCTCACAGAGACACAGTGTGGAACGTTAGTTAGTGAATTTACCGTTCGATGTCGCTTTTGCATACTCATGTACATAGTAAATGAAAGTTGTACGAGTAATGCCAATGTATTCTCCAATCAAGAGTAGATTTGTCAATAAGGAACTGAAACAGATGACTAGCCAATCAAGATGTCAGAGACAGATATCAAATATTCCCAGAATAGCTGTTATGTCATCACTCTTTTAACTTCCATTTACTCGGATCCTGTTATGAAAGTTCTAGATATCAATCAAGTTTAATGTTATAATTATTTATTAACTTAATTTGCATGAAAAATGATTCCATTCCGGGTCCAGTATTACTTACACTAATACCATCACTTTGGGAAAAAATCTCCATTTGCTGTCTGCGCAATTGGGCTTAATAATCACCAGAAATAAAATATTGCACTTCTTGACACGAGTATACCAATTTGCACAATAATTATGTATTTATGAAGGAATTTAAGAAAACATCGGGTAACACTGATCCATGAACTTTTGTAGTGACATCATCAAAATGCATGCTTGTTGAGAGAGAAGTAGGACCATTTAAATTTTCACATTTCCAGTACCAATTTTGATGTGATGTTTCAATACACCATTTAAAAGATCTTGAATAAAGTTAGAACAAAAGATTGAATAACATTTTTATAACATGGGCGGTTAAGAAGTAAGAGCGCCAGGGAATTCGGAAGTGGATCATATACTGGTGAGCATTTCAGAAAAGCGGTATCTAAAAACGTTTTAGCAGGATTTTCAACGAAATTTGAACAACGTGTATTTTTAAAAAATAACGAGACCCAGCTGAACATGAATCTGAACGTTTGCAAGTTGAATTTCGCTTCCTTATGGCTGAAATCCAAAATGGTTGCTGTAAAAAATTGTTTTTGGAAATAGCTACTAATATTACTGTGTTCGGAGAAAATTTGTCCACAAAAAGCACTGGAGGATTGCTCTTTTCAGGTGATGCATCTGTACATTACATGTTAGTGAAACATTTTTAATTTGCCTGTTGTGCTGCATTAAAAGAAAGCGCCTGGCCTCTCCAGTGAACTTAAAGAATCGTACATTGGAACTACGAAATGCTGAATACGCAAGAATAGCTCATCATCTTTAGAGATGTTGTCAGAAACTTTGGAATAGCCTGAAAAAGCTTTTTATACCTCTCGAAATGCCATCCACATTTTCCAAGAATTAGCTTTACCAACACTTGCAAAACTAGACACCGTGTCAGCTCCTATAAAGGCATGGAAAGAAGGTAGAAAATTAGAAATTTCTTGTGAAATTTTGTTCTACAGCAAGTGGATGGAAAATACTGGAGATGTTCGGAGATAACTATACGAGCCCCTCTGATCAGCTAACGCTGAGATCACTACCTTCAATCTAGAAGACTTAGAATCATGCAGTTTAAAAAGAGATGCTATCATATGTCGATGTGTAAAATCTGACTTAAATTGTACTTAGCATTTTAGCTGTGATGCTTAATGTAGGGAGTAAAATATGACCATAAAAGAAATGTTTCCCATTTTTAAACTCAGTTTCAAAGTTGCTTCCATAACTCTTCAAACGGTTCGTCCGACAAAAAATGTTTGATAGCCTTCTTTGTAGCTTAATTCAAGATCTTTCAAATAAAATATGTAAACATAATAAAATCCTAATTGCAGTTTAAGTGAAGATTTTGGGAAATTAGGCTGGAGGTTAACCCATCCATGTGTAGAGGAACAGGAATCAGAGGAGAATGATATGCACCGTCAATCATGTATTCAGCCATTTCCAGAAGGATGGTGTGCTATTATTGCTTTTCTTTGGATTATTTCCATAAATTGAGCCATTTTTAGGAGCCATCTTCAGCACTTCCGATGTTAGAATCATAATTAAGAAAAAGCAATGAGATCCAAGGCCCCGAAAACGTGGGAAACGATACCTCACATTCTAATATGCAACACTTGTATTTCTCGTCGAATTTGGCCACAGTCTTGGCTTATATGGTGGTTTGATCTCTTCCAGTAGTTGCATTGCAATCTGTAGATCAAATAGACTTTTAATCCTAAAATCCTAGAAAATGATATATTACATGGAAATATTTGTAGCTATTTTCAAATCAAACTTATGCAGCAGTGATAATAGCCACTATCTTTGATTTTGGCCCTAAGGAAGCGAAATTCGGCTTGGAAACATTTAGATGCATGTTCAGCATGGTCTCTTTATTCCTAAAATCACATATGGCCCAAATGTTGCAAAAAATGTTATTAAAATCGTCTTAAAAAACGATTTCCTGAAATGTTCAACAGGATACCACCCACTTGCAAATTTTTGTATACATATAGCTATAGCTATACGTTTTTAACCGTTCATGTTACAGTCAAAGAAGTTCTTGAAACTATTTTGTAGCTTAATTCAAGATCTTTCAAAATGTGTATTGAAATATCAGAATATTATGATTGGAAATGGAGAAATGATCATTTAAACGAACACGGCAGTCAATTTGATAGCTTCACCACAGAGGTACATGACCTATGATAAAGTGTCTTCCAGAAGATTTTTAAAATTTTGTAATATATACAGTCCTGTTCAAACATTCTTGGCCCCCTATCTTCTTTAAGAGGCCATATTGTGGTAGCCTTACGTGGAAAAATTTAGCCCTTTGATTCTAAATATTTATCTTAATTTGTCATAGAAAATGCCAAATTGTTTGATTTAATTCCGATTGTAGGTAAATGGGTAAACGTACAGGCCTTTTCAAAGATAGGTGGTCGCAGGCATTTAAAAAGAAAAAAAGAAAGAAATCTGTACACAAACATTGCACGAAATAGGCCTATCATACTAGTTACCAGAGGTAAAATACTTTTACGCTTACTCCACTAATCAATATACCATTGAGCATTGCAATTCTTTATTATTCTCAGCATACTGTTTTGATTTAGTGCAAGTTTTAAGAATCGTTGTAGAAGGTCATTAACATTTGACTCATAGAGTCTTGTGCCCCTCCGATCCTCCTTGTCTCATTTTCTTCCTTTCCCGTAGAGAAAACCACAACTTTATTTTTCTTGTGTGATTCCATCTGTGAATTCATCATGTATTCTATGCACAGACTCTGCGAATACAAATGTAAAACATTCACCTACTATTGAATACACAATAGGAACAAATGATAGGCATGTCCGATACTGGCAAGGAAAGCAAATTGCACTGAATTGTGTTTGTTTCTTGAAGTCAGACAGTCAATGCACTTAAGTTTCTCATGCAGCGGAAAAGATCGGATGTAAGATCAATCCAAGGAAATCAATAGAAAGTTACAAAATAAGAGCAGAAAACGGGGGAAAAGTTGACTAGTATATTATCAGGAAGTGCTTAAAATATTCACTTTTGTGGTTAAAAAGGACGTTTCTTTGTGTTATGAACCTATATGAACAAAAATAAATGTAGTGATGCTTACTCGCTAATTTCTCTAGACAGTTGCACCGATATTGATATTTTAGTACTTTAGTGAACTTTGGCTGAAATTAGGTTTTTGTTAGATTAGTTTTGTTAAGAGGGTTCCCTAGAGGGACAAAACTCCCATAGCAATTTCATTACAGTGCTAACATATAAGGCAAAATTTAACGACAATAGGTTCATTTGTTTATTTAAATTGCATAGCAACCATCTCTGTTTTTCTTATTAAACACATGTAATCTATATTTCTAACATTTTAACGCCATTATAACTGACTACAATTACAATTCTACTTTAAATACCGAACTTTCGGCTCCAGTTTCAACTCTTCTTTTCTTATGGAGAAAAGAAAAGATTCTATATTGACGTGAGTGAAACACCGTACCGAGTCACTATGGCGTTTACACTATTACTGTACTTCTATCATTTTCTTTCTTTATTTCTCTCCTTTTTCTCTTCCTGATTTTACTGTAAATTGTTACTTTTCATTTATTCCCTATTACAGTTAATATTTTTCTTTCTTTCTTTCTTTCTTTCTTTCCTTTCTCAGGGTGTTATACAGTTCTTAAAGTTTTACATTATTGTATTGTAAGTTCAATAAAATTTAGAGATTGGTTCTATTATTGCTCAACGCCAGCAAAGTTTTTAATGAAAATGACACTTCCCTTTTTTATATAAATTTGTTACAGTAATATTGCTTCTCTAGATTTTGATATTAATATACTCCTAAATAATATATTACATATCATTCCTTCTGTTTCCGTATACCAACATATCGGAGTGTCTCATCGTTGAATTTTACATGAGATGCTAAGGGTAGATTCCATCGTGTGTTCCTGTTTCACAGAATAAGAGATTTTATTTTTCACATTGGTTTGTAGAAAGTCTGTATTGTACCGGAAGTACGTTGATATTTGTATTACATGTTGAGAAACGGTAATATTTACATCACATGTTGAGAAATTGATTTCCATCGTAATAGTGTAATGACCAGGGTCCGGATCTTGTTGACCTAAAATTTTCTAAAAAGTGACCTATAATATGACACTAAAATTCCTGTAAAATGACCCTAAAATTACCAAAAATTGACCTTAAAACTTTCGTTTTCTTAAACGTTTATTTCGTTAAACATTGACATTTTTTTAAAACATCCATTGGATTTTAATTAACATTTCTCACTCATATTCAGAAAGTTTTGTTTCAGTTAGTTGCAGTCCATTGATCGTTTATATCTATTGACCAGTCCATTGTACGGCATCGTAGGTACTGAAAACGTCAATTCACTCCGAGTTGAAACTAGGAAGCACTCTTTAACAATAAAAGTTCGCAAGTGTACACTACATGAGCATAATATAATAGATAAAACAAAACAATGTTTAAAATCTTTGTACGCCTTGTAATCCATTTTTAGTTATTCACGTGACCACATCCTTTGTGGTCAACAACCAAAACTCTCTGTTTGGCCACCTACCACCCCCACCTTTCGTCAACCAGCTACAGCTTAGTTTTCATTAACTTGTTAAGAATGCAATTTTTCCACCCCGATAGCCAGGAAACAGGAAAAGAGATCATTAAACTTCGTGTTTCTCATATTCGTAAACAGTGTTCATTTTAAGATTTCCTTATGTAGAAAAAAAAGAATAAAAAGACCATAAGTGACCCAAAAGTTACCTTAAAATATTAAAAAATGACCTGAAACTTCAAAACGGCAAAAAGTGACCAAAAGTTGACCCTAAAAAAGATATTTTGAGAATCTAGAGTTGATGGATAACGTTTTTATTTGAACTTCCCTTGTCCTATGCGTAACAGAAAAATGTTGACTTGTCAACAAAATCCGGGCCCTGTACAAATTGCAAGTAACAAGCAAATTATTTAATAAATTATTGGGAAAGTAAGGATGACTGGTGTACCAGCACTCATTTCAAAGGCCTAATCACTACGAAATTAAAATATCGCTAATTTTACAGTAATTATGTGATATCTTCAAATAGCTGAACTTTATCTTGTTTTCATTACATTTTTCTCACATGTTTGATCTCTTCGACCTAGACAATCATTTTATCTATACATTCAGGATCATTTCCATGTGCGTATTATCTTTACAGAGCCATATTCTTCCCTGGTGATGGAAGCGGAACTAATATTTTTTCAGCGTAACTCGCTTCCGCGTGGTCTCGTTAGCATATTTACCAAATTTCAATGTGATACGTTGATTACAGCTCGCGCTGGACCGCTGTAAATAGCGGCACTTTTAATTGTTACCACCCTGTACACTGGTATGAGAATAAAAATAATTGAAAAGTTTTTAAGGCATATTATTGCGTTTAATTAACTTTTAGGAAGGAAAGAAAACCTTTCTACTTAAGTCAATTAAACGTTCGATAAGGTATTATAACATTCTTGTCTATTAAAAGCATATAGTGGACCTTTCATCCCCCATACAACTTTCACTTCATCACATTCACTGCAATACCTTTCTCTTAACATGTATGCTTTTTATGTCGTATGGCTGTCACTGTTTATGTTAGGCTATTTTTTCTTTAATACTACCAAACTACAAAAAAAAAAAAAAAAGAAAAAGAAAGAAAGAAAGAAAGAAAGAAAGAAACAAGAGACAAAAAATTACGAAGCAGAATCTGACAGCTAGCAACACGATTTGTCATTCAAGTTCAATACGTTAAACCAACATGATGTAAGATCCTGAGTATTCTTTTTTTTTATGTTCTTAATTAATTTTTTCATATACACATAATTAAAAAGCTCCAGATATCTACGTCAATGCCTTTCACAAAAAATAAATAAAATAACATAAAATTAAATGATAACTAATTCTATATATTTGTGAAAGGATCTACTTCACAGGAAGTGTCAATTACGTGTTTTTCTTTTTATCAGTACACAAACCATTTCTGTCATATGATATGTGTTTTTGTTATTACCAGCTTCGTTAAATATTAATTCATTCACCTAATGCTTACAAAATGATGTTCCTGTTTTACCTGACCACTATTATGCGTTTACACCCATTTTTCTGTGTCACCTGTAGATCTATCAAATTTGTGGAGTTGAATCACATTAGTGATTTTTGTTTAAACTTTCTTTCCCTTAAGGACTGTATTTGCAAAAATTGTGTATTGTCGGTAGTGTAAGTAAGGGAAAAATGAGAGATCTAATCAGTCATGGAGTCTTTCATTGTTTTTTCCAAAAAGAGAAGAAAAGCTTTCGTCTAATGTTTGGCTAGATCAATCCTATTATTGTTGTTACTTAGGTCTCTAACAGGACAAATTTTCATTCTCTATTTTTGCGTTTCAAATATACATCAACTATTTATCTTTGCAAAATTACTTACCAGTAGTTTCGTACTATAAATGAGTTTAGACATGAGTATTCAATAAGTAACCTGAGTGATTTACCTTTCCCCAACTTTGGTTATTTTTCAACAGTTACTCTTAGGAATTTGTATCTTCTATTGTTAACTCTATCAAGATATTCCTTGTAATACTTCCCAAAGTCAGGCATATACGTTTACGAGACGAGGCGTGAAATTTTCGGAAGGACACGAGTAGAAGCTTGCCGAAAATTGAAATGATAAGAGAAAAATCCCTTTGAGACTGGATACAAGACGGGAAAGCCTTATTTGTCGTTTCGTGCGCATCACTAGTCATGTCAATTATGCACGTAGTTCCAACTTTAACTCAATAGCTCCAGGGACCGTCTACTTTATTTACCACAATATTTTCTTGGCCACCGCCGAAACTATGACGGTCACGAATTTCAAATTTGGCGAAAATATGTCACTCAACAGCATCAATATACCAACCAAGTTTCATTGAGATATCACAGTATTTACCATATATCTATTTTTAAAATAACTTTAAAAAAATTGGTATAACTTCGCTCAGCCAAAATTGTGACGCCGTTATAGATTCGGCGGTGGCCACGTTGTACCAAAATATTAGGTTCCCCAGCTCAACAAATGATAGCGCTTTCCCGCCATCTACATATGTATAAAATACTACTTGCAAATCTGGAACAAGGTCATTGGAGCGAAGTTTTATGCGCATGGTGTCGACATTTTCGATTGATAGCAAGATAAATAATATTGATCAAATTTTATAATTGTTACTGTTAACTTATTGTGATTTTTCATAATCGTATTTAAATAACTGGGTGTGTTGAAACGAAAATATTGACCGCACTGCATTAATTTAAAACATACTTATTCAGAAGTTTCCATCAACATTAAGTTGGATTTGATTGTGTACTTGATAAAAGAGATTTTTTTTCTTTGCATTCGTTGAAGGTTTGGATTCTTTATATCAGACTTTTTTTTAACACAGTCAACGATTGGACGGTAATGAACTCAACGGTATTCAACGGTTATCTTGAAAAATGAACTCAACGGCAATTGATGACTTATGTTGTCCTGATTCCTTGTTAACTACTTTCCAAATAATATTCATATTTATTTTAAAATGTTTATTACAAAATTATTTATTTACAATTCAAAAATACAATATAAAATAGAAATATTATTTAAAAAGTAGTTAACAAGGGACCAGAACAACATGCTAAGTCATTAATTACCGTTGAGTTCATTTTTCTAGTCACTGCCTTAACCTAGATTTTTGGTAATTCATATTCTGGCCACACTGTAATTTCTGTAGATGACAGCACTGAAAATTCTTTTGATTTGTATATTGGGATGTAGAATAACATTATCTATTATAGTGGTAAGTTACATTTCATTATCTCTTTTCACTTACGAAAAACGGGGAAAAGAAAAATGGTTAGCTTTTGTATCAGTTTTAGTAGTCTGCCCCCATAATGTATACAATTACAGCACCTTGATTTTTCTTTTTCCGTTTTCTTTTCTATCTTCTTCTCTCTTTTATGTGTGGATGCTGAGTACTTCCACAACAAATAGTTTCGGGGGTGCTCAGGCACCGGAGCGCCCCCAGAGGCATCGCGCCTAATAGCAATAGCAATAGTGTTCTTAATACTAATATTATTTCAGGGTATTTTATTTTCATTATAAGATTTTTATTTAGAACGTCACTTAATGTTTTAGTAGTTAGTGTTTCGCAATGCTTAACTAACGTTATTAAAGCATGAGAACGAAAAAGAACAGCAGTACAAACGAAAATACAATAAAGTAAAAATAAATGACAGTGCTCAAATAAAGGTCGATTGTAGTATCCAAGGTGCAATTCTAATAGGAGATAGGTAGTTTTCGTTTAAACGAAAGAAAGAATAAGAATTGAAGCAATGCATCATTTCCAAACTGTAAGAGGAAGTAGATCAAGGTTGTAATAACTGGACCATATCTTCAGTGTCTTCGTGTACTCAGAGAGCAAGAGAGAGATCACAAAATGAGAAGATTTTGATCGTTGTGGATCACTTAAAACAAAAGAAAGATCATCCCATCAACCATAACAATCTGAAGGACATAACTCTTTTATCTTTGACAAAATATAGAGTAAAATTAAACTAATTATTATGTTACTCATTAGCTTCAGGCTACTCATTCACTCAACTCTATAGCTAATTTTCAGTTTTGAAATAACATCAACATAAAAGATAGTATTTTTAAAAAGAAAGTTAACAGCATATAATAATAATAATAATACAAAATATACATACTTACGAAATATAATAAAACTGAGTTGAAAGTTAATTCGAGCACTTTCCAAAATATGGTAAAATACGAACGTTTGGAGATCTTTATTAAGATACAGGCGCATTAAGCTAAATTGTAGGACATTCAAAACGAACAACTTGTATATAAAACTAAAATGCCATTATCAAAAGCGTAAATGTTTTCAATGAATATTTTCCGCCTGTCTCGTTATATGTATCGGAGAGGTGCATAAGAACACAATCATATGTTCATCACCTACTACATAGTCACTCAACGAGGCATCGAAAGATATATGATAGAAATGGAAATTACGCATAAAAATAAGGAAAATACCACATACGAAGGAAGATGATAGTAGTTACGTATATTAGAATTTTAAAAAAAGCATTGGAAAAAATTGAATTAAATCTTTAAGTTTTACGTCCCACGGTTAGGCTAAAGGAAATGGGGGTTATGAGAAATGAGTTAAATGGTGGAATGAAGAAAGTGGGAGGAAACGGGAGACCCCGAGGAAAAACACGCACACGGTGTTTGTCCACCACAAAGATCACTTGGCGGGGAAAAAGCATTGGAGTATTGTCCAACAGCCAGATTGGTTAATTGGATGCATAAGAAGGATAAAAATCTTGCGTGGGCACTCCTCACCCCCACATTTTTTAAGGAATGACGTCATTGAAAATGGCTACCTGATAATGTTGATATGACTTAAAGTATACAAATGGAACGTCATAGAGACCTAAAAATGAAGTAAATTTAACAGAATTTGCCCCCGGCCATGACTTGGGATTCCTGTACATATGTAGATTAGTATAGTATACATAGATTAATACAGTGTGTCAGTAAAGTCATGATGCATTTTGACCGGTTACAAGGAAGCAACAAAAGAAGATTGAAATGTGAAATCTTCACTAAATAAAAGGAAAATCTCTAAGTTTTCGTAGTGTGATGTGCAAGTGTGTGCGCACGCAGGTAATGACGCAACACCACGAACTGGGCAGCAGCGGAGCAGCCCACGCCAGACGAAATGTGGATGGTAGAAAAGGAAGTTCAGTGTGTTCTGTGGCTTGCTAAATTCGAATCCGTGACCAAAGTGCAACGTGAATATCGTCGCGTATACAACGAAGCACTACCACATAAGAATAACATTACTCGGTTAGATAAGCAGTTGAAGGATACCGGCAGTTTGTTGAACAAACCCCGTTCTGGTAGGCCGTCGGTAAGTGACGAGTCTGTAGAGGCTATACGAGAGAGCTACCTAAGGAGCCCTTAAAAAATCTGTGCGTGCGTGTGCTCGACAATTACTCCTAAGCAAGACTACAGTTCATAAGGTGTTAAAGAAACGTCTACGTTATTAGGGTTACAAAGTGCAGCTGTTGGACATTATCAAACAGGCAGATAGACCCAAACGATTTACGTTAGCTGCAGATATGCTTCATGAGATCGACAATGATGAACGATTTTTTTTTTTTCAGAAGACTGTGTTTAGCGATGAAGCGACATTCCATGTCTGTGAACATGTTCATTACCATAACGTCCGAATATGGGTTGCTGAAAATCCTCGTACCTACTTTGAGTACGAACGTAACATACCTAAAGTGAACATGTGGTGTGGCCTGATGCATGATAAAGTGATACGCCCATTTTTTTTTCTTTGCGGAGAAGACTGTGTCGGTAAAGAACTACCTGTGACATGTTGGAGTTGTATGCAATGACACAATTTCCAGAAGGTGTCATCTTTCAACATGATGGTATTCCTCCACACTATGCCGACATTGTTCGTGAGTTTTTGAATATAACATTCCCCCAGCGGCGGATAGGCAGGGGTTCTGTCAAGCCATTGCCATCAGAATTCCTGGGTTTGCGTCCATAGCCATTTAACTTCATAATTTAATAACTGAAGTTGCGGTGGCTGATAAAGCTAAAAAGCAAATTCTTAGTATTTGCTCCATAGTTGATGAAATATATAATGAGTACATATTAGAACATTATGTTGAGAAGACTGTTCGCGTCTGGGATACTATACACCACATAAAATTTGGAACATTTCGTTCAAAAAATAAAGTGATTACTAACAGTGAAGAAAAAAAATAAAACTGTACCAACATCAAATCAAAAGTTGCAATAAACAAGATCATTGAAGTAGCTCAACCTCTAAGGTATGGACTTGAACAGCTATTCGATTATGAACTTTCTGATTCTTGTACACTTTTTGATGAACATGGACTTCTTGTAAAAACAAAGAGCATTGATGCAGGAATTGGAATCCGTGCTAAACGAAGATGCCTAAGATGCTATTTTATTTGCCAACCCAATGACAGCACTTGCTTTTACCATTGATGCAATGAACTGTTTGAGGAAGGTGGTAACAAAAGATTCTCTTAGATTTACTTCATTTTTAGGTCTCTACGACCATGGGCGGCGATTAGGGGGGACAAAGGGGACAGTTGCCCCCCCCCACTTTTCTGAAATGGCCTATTAATGTATATAATTTCATTTGGAAATGTAAAGTTTTTGTATGTATTTAGAAAAAATGGTGCCGTAGTCTCAATAATATTTGCCATTGCGTGAGTACATATTGGTTGTCTTCCCGTGGAGTTAAGAAAGCTACAAGAATTGCGTTTTAATTACCACAAAAAATGTTCCAAAAATTAATCTATTTAAGCGCAACATTTCGATCATACTTTCATTTCTTCTTACAAGAGCTCGATACAAGTCCAATATGACTTAATCAACCGCTTTGAAACTAATTGAGATAACATTTCGCAAATAAATAAATAAATAAATAAATAAACAATAAATAAACAAATCTTTCACAAGTCATTCTTTAATTGCACAAAAAATGACAGTTCGTAAAATGTCTTTTCTTCTTTCTAATAGCAAGGAATATTTTGATTTTGATTTTTGTTTTTGAGTTTAACATTCTGTTCAGCAGCAAAGCTATGGGAGACGAAGACTTACTGATTAACGTGGAATCCAATGATCTTCCGCCGGGAATCGAACCTGGGTCTCCCACGCCAAAGGCACGCACTCTAACCGCTTAGCCAAGAAGGAGCTCAGTAAGGAATATTAATTAAAAAGAGAGTAAAAAGAAACTTCTACCTTTTCTATTGTTTTGCAGTGTAATAAACAAGCGAAGTGGCGTGTTTAGGGGTGTATGAGAACGAATATGTTTCCGGATTTATTTAAATGTCGTAGCATATGCTTATGATATATACTATCTTTCTAAGACTAATAACATACATATAATAGCATGCGTGGAATTAACCCTTTATCGTGTTTTTTTTTTTTTTTTTTTTTTTTTTTTTTTTTTTTTTTTTTTTTTTTTTGCAATTGAATGGAGAGAAAATTACGAAAATATGTCGGTGGGGTATTAGGACAAATAGCAGCAATAGGCACATACTCAGACATGTTGCAGGAATGCAACAGATCACCATAGCGAAAATGTAAATTAGCCATCGAAAACAGAATAACACCGCTATCTTTAAAGGGTGAAAAATATAAGTTGTTCAACCCTTTTAAATTCCGGCTTTTTAAAAGGTAAATTATAGGTTTTCAGTCAACGTCTACAGCATCTTCCCTATTTATCCTAGGATCATGGTTCATACCTCCACTTTCAATATAACTTTTGCAAAACAAGCCTCATTATTCATTACTGTGATTAATAGTTTCCTTTCTATTTATATGTTTTGTAAATTTGTTATTAAATAATCTGATCACACAATTTTCCAGATAGAATTTAAGATGTTCATGAGCAAGGAATCAAATCTTACATCTTCGTTTAAGAGTACAAAGGGCTAGTACCTACTTGCGTTGCTCTTGTCAATTTATTCAATAAAATTTGAAATACGATATACAGTATTTTAATTGAAAAGATAGTATCCTATTAGCTATACAACCTTTCATCAAACAAAGTGTTAGAAGCAACCACGGAAATTTGTATATTAACATTGATATACAAATATTCACATCATGTCTTGCCGCCCCACTTTTAACGTCCATTCGCCGCCACAGTCTACGACGTTCCATTTGTATACTTTAAGTCATATCAAGATTATCAGGTAGCCATTATGAATGACGTCATTCCTGAAAAAGTGTGGGGGTGAGGAGTATCCACCCAAGATTTTTATCCTTCTTATGCATCCAATTAACCAATCCAACAATAATTTCCACCCTGCAATGACTTGCATACAGAAGTGTTACTGGTTCCAGGACTGGTAACAATGAGTGGAAAAAATGTACAAAAAGAAGGTATTGTATGGTCGGTTGAGTAATTCTTAATGCAAACCAAGAGACGAAAAATCTCGTAGGAAATGTTTTATACAAGGTTAGTGATCTATCTGTATATATATATATATATATATATATATATATATATATATGGAGCGCGATGGCTCAGTGGTATAGAGTTCACCTCCGGTGCTTGGGGTCTCTGCTTCGATCCCAGCTCGCGCTGTGTGGACTTTGTGGTGGACAAACGCCGTGCTCGTGGGTTTTTCGGGGTTCTCCCGTTTCCTCCCACCTTCTTCATTCCACCATTTAACTCATTTCTCATACTCACCGTCTCCTTTAGCCTAACCGGCATAAACGTGGGACGTAAAACTCAAAGATTTCATTTCATTTATAAGTACAGGGTGGCCCATTTTAATCTTTCCACTGAAATATCTCGAAAACGGTTGAACATGATTGAGCCAAACAGAAACCCAAATAGGAAATGAATGCCATAGGGCACACCAAAAAGTGTTGTTGCAGTGACCCCAGGGCCGCTCTTCATGGGGGCCTAGGGTCTAACTTTAAAATATTGAATGGAAACATGGGGCGAGTGTTACCTCGTTCGATAGATCTCCAAACACTAAATACCGTTGTGGTAAAATACTTTTTTAATATCGAGCACCGCATTAAAAATGGCCGCCAAGACATAGTGCCCGTATCAGATATAACGTTCACTACGACTAATATGAAAACGGTTGGAGATAATGAACAGACCAAAAGATGAAACAGGAAAATAGCATAAGGCAAATCGAATGATGTTGTTGCGGTCCCCTCCCAGGGCAGCCATTCATGGGGGCCCAGTGCCCAAGTTTAAAAATTTTAAATGGAAACATGCATCGAGTAATACCTCGTTCAATAGGTCTTTAGAAACTAAAAAGCGTTGTGGAAAAAACTTTTCATATGGGTCACGGTTTTCAAAATGGCCGCTAAGACATGGTGTCTGTATCAGATAAAACTTCCAGTAGCACTAATATGAAAACCGTTGAACATAAATGAACCAAACAAAAACTCAAACAGGAAATGCCATGAAGCACATCGAATGGTATTGTCTCAGTGACCCAGAGGGCCGCCCTTCATGGTGGCCTAAGGCCCAACTTCAAAATTTTAAATGGAAATATGGCTCAAGTGATATCTCGTTCAATAGATCTACAAGAACACTGTTGATAAAGATTGTTCATATGGGTCACCATTTTCAAAACCAAGACATGGCATCTGTATCAGAAAAAAAATTCGAGAGTTTCTGACCAACGTTTTAGTGTAATTCAAATAACAATGTTTTAATTATTTTTATTCTTTAACAGTCAATATTTCAGATGGATAAACATTTGAGCGCTTCGCTTGGAGCTTCAGTTTTCATGCGTAAAGTTCAGGAATCTGAATTGACGTGATATACCTTCATTTTATGACGTGCAGTTGTCTAATTCACAGATCGCAGATTAGTGGGGAAAGATGTGAAAAGTTAACGGCCGTTGCAGTACACAAGATACCACCCCGATATTCATTTAGTGGAACAATAAAACAAGAACAATCTCAGTTATAACGGGCGGAGCAGGATGCACTTCCATTTTCAACCTATCCAATAGCACCTGTGAGGGAAATTTAAGAGATAGAATATGAGGTTCATTGAGATGTTGTCCACAGTTACATTTTTATTAACTTTCAGCGGTAATTTCAATTGTAATCCTCAGCAACCAAACGGTACATACTGATGCAGATGCCTCCCAACGTCTTGGACGCATTGTGTTAAATTTTCAAGGGCGGGCAAAATGTTTGCAAGTTCCAAAAATGTGTTATTACAACCTTTGCTTCGCATTTCAGTTGCTTCCTTTTCCCCATCAAATCACATTTTGTAATGCAAATGAGTGTTACCCTTCAAATTGAATTTCAACTTATTTTTATTCATTACAGTACCAGTCAATCGTACACACAAATATTTCAAACAAACTATACCTCTTGCAAGTAAAAGTTGGGTTCTTATTTGAGATTGTCCCATTCATTCCCGGTGCATTTACTTACGTAGAGAGGTCGAAAAGATGATTTTCTAATAATTTTATTTACTCCGTTGCATTATGGCGCTCATGCTCATTTATCTCCAATCGTTTTCATATTAGTGGTACTTGACTTTTCATCTGATGCAGGCAAAATGTCTTGTCGGCCTTTTTGAATACGGTGACCGATATGAAAAATCTTTTGCCACAACGCTGTTTAGCGTATGAAGATCTATCGAATGAGGTATCACTCTCCCCATGTCTCCATTTAAAATTTTAATGTTTGGCCCTGGGTTCCCATGAAAGACAAGACCATTCGATGTGCCCGATATCATTTCCTATTTGAGTTTTTGTTCGGATCGATTCATATATATATATATATATATATATATATATATATATATATATATATATATATATATATATATATATATATATATATATATATATATGTGTGTGTGTGTGTGTGGGTGTGGGTGTGTGTGGGTGGGTGTGGGTGCGTGGGTGGGTGTGGGTGTGCCTTTTGGCGCTTCCGCGTAGTGTGAATAATCTCTGTTTGTTACCAGACCATATTATGTGAGTTTGTTCCGTACAACATTAAGTTTCTGGTTCTTTTCGGGGTTCTCATGTCCAGTGATTATTTTAGAAGATTTCTCCCGAGAAGTAGAACTTTAATTTAGGGGCTGAAACCAGTATTGCAAAAATACTAGCAACCAACTTTTAGCACGATGGGAGATATTTCCCAAGAAAATTTTGTAGTACTACGGAAGGATTCTTCCTGCGGGCCACTCCTCTGAAAGCATCACTGCTCCCATATTCTTCTACATTTTCATTCCGCAATTCTTTCATTGTCAGTCATGTTCATAATTATTCGTCTCCTTCGGCCTACATAACATAACTGTGTACAGGGAGCGGATCCAAGGGGGCGATAGGGGTCATCGCCCCCTCCCCCCAGAAGAGCAAACTTTCTTATTTTATATCTATATAAATAAAACCCTTTCCCAGAGTTTGGAGCTCTTAAACGTAGAACTAAATAGCAGTATTACAACCCATCGCTCCCCCTCCCCCTCCCAGAAATCTGTCCTGGATCCACCCCTAACTGTGTGACATAGATCTAGAAATTTCTTTACCACTGATGTGTGATTGTATGATTTAACTACATCAAATAATAATAGCGTTTCATTTCCCAATACAAAATAAACAGAATATCATTTGTTCTTTATTATTTTTTTTTTTAAAAAAAGAAATAGAACATGGGGAGAAAGGATAAAAATAAGTTATTACTTTCTCCTAAATCTTAGGAGCACCATACTTAAAAAAAATGTTTGGGAGTAGATTCTTTTTAACTTTAATTACTTCTTAAACGTGTTTAAATGTAACATATACACGATACTATTAATAATGGAATGAAAGAACTTGTATTACGAAATATCTTCTCTTAAGAGAAAAAATAAGGAACTGCTATCATATATTGTGGCCAGCCATGATGAAGGGAAAAGGTATTGAAAGGCTAAAATAATACAGGAAATGATTAATTCTTTCTTTTTCACGAATGGGTGTGGGTAATCTTTTACAGTCTGTTGAACATTTATATCTCCTAAAAAGAGTGGGAGAGATTACATGAGGAAGTAAACAAAGGAATGTCAGTTTACAAAGCCATAGAAGGGAATGGTTCCAAACATGAGTATTACGTTAAGAAAAGCGATATTTGATACAAAGAAGAATAAGAAATTTGCGTCAATTTTGCTATCAAATGTTCTTTCTTGACACTTACTTTTCATAAAGAGTATATGGTATGTATGTAATTTCATCTTTTTTTTTTTTTTTTTTTTTGACTGTGTGGCTGACCCAGGAATACACCAAGAAATTTTGTTGGGAGAAGTCCAAGATTGAGGGAAAGATACAATTAATGTTGAACGGGTATTATTTTGCACCTGAAAAGACGATGAGTAATTAAGAGAAAGAGTAGAGTCGAATGTGAGTTTAGCATTCTTTTCAGCAGTGAGGCTACATGAGACGTGGACCTATTGATTAACGTGGAATCCGAACCACATGAGCTCCAACCTATATAAGAGAAAGAGTACAGGTGAAGTATAAGATCAAATTTTCATGCTACATAAAATGATTTTTTTGCTAAACAACTATAGTTTTATTGATAAAGTGTACAAATGTAAGTTGAGTTAGAAAGTTGTGGGCGGGGGTCTGGATCTGGTGGAGTCCCCTCGTTGATGCACCTCTGGGCTGACCTCATGGGATACGGACAAAATCTCGCGGCCGAAACATCGCCGCCCAAAATCTCGCCGGCCAAAACCCCGCGGGACAAAATCTCGCCGGGCCAAAACCTCGCGGGACAAAATCTCGCCAGGCCAAAACCTCGCGTGGCCAAAATCTCGCCGCCCAAAACCTCGCCACCCAAAACCTCGCCGCGAATGAAACTTTTCTTTAAAATATACCCAATGAGTTTCTTAATATGCAATTCCACATTAGAAATAATAATAATAATAATAATAAGAAGAAGAAGATACAAACATCGTATGCGTGGGCTTTCTCGGTTATTCCCGTTTCCTCCCACTTTCTTTATTCGATCATTTCCTTCATCCTTTTCATCTACGTCTCCTTTAACCTACAGGACATAATCAAGGGACGTCGTAAAAACTCTTGTATCATTTCATACTTTCATAAATATTAAATTTTTGTTAAAATTTTAAGTTTTGGGGTGTTCCAAAGTTCACGAAACTAACCCCGTTAGTTGTCATTACTTTCCTTATGCAGACTTTCTTTCCCCATAACCAGTTTAAAAACATCCTGTCGCCCTACATTTACATTGAAATCCTCTAATACAGAAATAGAATTTTCATATGGTATCGCGAGACTTGGTCAAATACCCGTGATACTTCTACTGAAACAGCGTCTTTTATACCGTCATCCTTATAATCTGTTGGAACATTTACATTTTGGTCAGGCAAGTTTTTGGGTATGGCGATATTTTGGGGCGCGAAGTTTTGGAAGACGAGGTTTTGGCAAGGTGAGGTTTTGGCCCGGCGAGATTTTGGGTGGCGAGGTTTTGGCTCCGCGAGATTTTGGCCCGCGACGTTTTGGGCGGCGAGGTTTTGGCCAGGCGAGGTTTTGGCCAGGCGAGATTTTGGCCCGCGAGGTTTTGGGCGGCGAGGTTTTGGCCAGGCGAGGTTTCGGCCCGGCGAGATTTTGGGCCGCGAGGTTTTGGGAGGCGAGGTTTTAGCCAGGCGAGGTTTTGATCCGCGAGGTTGTCGCCGCGAGGTTTTGTACCCAAACCGACCTCATAATACTCAACAAACATAAGCCGTCTGGTCAGACTTAGTTCTCTGTGGGTTGTAAAAGTAAGAGTTATGGTCACAGTAACTTATCGTCGGCATAAAACAAGATTTCGAGTTATGCCTACCATCCATCCTCGTTTAATCATATAATATGCTTTGTCAACCATATAATATTAATAGTTGAAACGAAGCATCTTGGAGTGAGTAGAGGGAGCGCGATAGCTCAGTGGTAGAGCGTTCACCTCTGGTGCTTGGGGTCCTTGGTTCGATCCCAGTTCGCGCCGTGTGGACTTTGGGGTGAACAAACATCGTGCTCCTGGGTTTTCTCGGGGTTCTCCCGTTTCCTGCCACTTTCTTCATTGCACCATTTCACTCATCTCTCATCTTCACCTTCTCCAACCGGCATAACCGTGGGCAGTAAAACTTAAAGATTCATTTCATTTCATTTTTTGAAGTGAGTAGCACACGGTATAACGTTAAACGACACATTTTAAATAGTTTTTTTGATATAAAAATTTAAAGAGAATCCAGATTCATTATAACGCCAATTCACCAACAATATTAAATAAAGCAATCAATATAGACCTACATTGAAAGTTACAAATTTCTAATTGGTTGCCTAAAACGGACAAAAATTGGACAAAATTCTGAGCTAGTTAAAATTAGAATTTGAAGATGTCGCACTACAGGTAATCGAAGTGGCCCAAATTTTGAAATAGCCCTCCTTTGTAAATTTGAATGGTACAATTTTTTTCTTGGTTAGACAAAAATGGACAAAAATTGGACAAAATTCTGAGCTAGTTAAAATTCTAATTTGAAGATGTCGTACACATTATAACTAAATTGACTTGTTTAACCACAATTGGAAAATTGAAACAATTATAATAACGGATATAATTATGATTTCAGAAGAAACATTCATATCCGTTCAGTAATATAAGTATTAAGACATTTTTTCTGAGTAGGAAAATCTTAAAATTTCAATAACTAAAGTATGTATTTCTCCTCGGGATAGGGAAGACCGGGAACAATTGTAATGCGGGTCAATTGTTACATTGGCTAGAAATAAGTTTCGAAATATCGTTTGAACATGTCATTGGAGTCACTCATGCAAGGTGTATGTGGAAAGAAAAAAAGATCGTCGTTAGTCAAGTGTGGAAGACTGTACCGGGAGAAACGTGATTTTGACAGATGTAAGTAAATTTTTAACTGACTTGTTTTTATTTTCTCTTGATAGATATGCATTTACTGTAAGCAAATACCCTGTGCATGTGTAGTCTATGTTTTCTTGACAACGTGGATATTGTGTTTGATGCTTTGACTCAATGTAATTATGAGAAATCATGGTATTTATCACTGACCGTTGAACGGGTACAAATGTAACATGGCGATCGGGGACGATTGTATTATGTTACAATCGTCCTAGACAAAGTTGAACTGAACCATTATGAAAATAAACCAGAACATGGCCGAAAATAATACAATTGATGTAGTTAATAAAACAAGGTACGTATTAAGTATGCTTTTCTGGGGCCACAAATACATTGGGAGGGCGGCGACCCCAAAATATTCTTGGCGCCCTTAGTGTATAATATATAACTTTGGTTACTATAGGGAAAGAAAAGATTTTCACCCCATATTTCATTATGGGACCTCCCCTAACTACTTTATACGGTACTCCTTCACAAACGTTTGTGACTGGCTGCGGATCACTGCTTTTTGATGTTGTATCAGCATAGGCTAATGTTTCAATATGTCTCTTCCTTGTGATGTCTTTAAATAGCCTATAAATTTTTAAATACTCTTTGTCAAATAGGTTCCCTTTCTGATCATCAGAAATAATCCACAATGTAACTTTTCACTTGTTTTACTTACTCTTTCTCGCAAAGAAGCGCACTCACTGTTCGCGTTGTTGTGTGAGGGATGTGTATAGACATTTCAAACGAAGTGTGGGTGTCTATTAGTACAATATCATTAGGACTTGAAACAGTGGCCTAACAATAGGCTAGGCAGTGTAGGCATTGCCTGGGAGCGCAGTATGCTTAGGCACATTAGGGGGGATGGGGGCGCCAATAGACACCAAACGCCATTGTTACGTCACTGACTTGAATTTTTATGTTTCGTCATATTTTAATCTTGGCTTTCTTGTCCATGTTTAAGTTAAGCTGAAGAAAAGTTATTTCGAGCTAATGTGGCACGGTACCGCTAACAAGTAACTCATCATTTATGCAATTTATTGACTCATGGAAACTATATATTTTTAAATAGGTCTCTTCTTAAATTTGAGGATGTAGTCTATACTCTTAGTTCGTTGTCCCCATGTATTGTTAAACCTATCAGTATTATTACTATTATTAGTATCAGCAGTGGCGTATTTACGATTTTGTTTCGGGGGGGGCTTTGCTAACTTTCGGGGGGGGGCTTTGCCTGAAAATGTGAAAATTCTGCAGGACATTTCATATACTTTACTATAGTAAGTAACATTTCGGGGGGGGGCTTAAGCCCGGAAGCCCCCCCCTAAATACTCCACTGGGTATCAGTATTATTTAACCATATATATTGTTTTGCTATGCCATATTGTACTTTTCATTATAAGCATCAGGTTACAATTGTCCCAAAGCTCTGTTACAATTGACCCGGGCACGGGGACGTTTGTAACAAGACAGATGCTGTCATAAAATGCTTCGTAACTTTCTATGTTAGAAATTGTCATGTGGAAAAAATGAATGGAGCAACAAAGCTTCGCTTAAGACATTGTACAATTTTCAGATTTATTGGAGCATAAACATGTGAGGAAAAATATAAAATGTAAAATTTGTTACAATTGCCCCCGGTCTCCCCTATTAGCCAGGATAATTCTCAGTAATCTTACAAGTTTTCGATCACTTTGTATCATCCTCCCATCTTCATGAAGGTGGCGTTAGTGGCCAAGAGTTTGGAAGATTATTCTGATTTCACCTGGCTGATCTCGCGAGAAATAGTGTATATATCTATTCTTCGCTGCCAGGTAAGCTTCGACACAACTGTTTATGTTAGCATTTACTTTGCATTTTGTTAGGGATAACATTTGTATTTACAATAGAAAAACGTCTCTGCGTGGCACTTTTTGAGAAACTGTTAGGTTATTTTGAAATGCAGCCAAAGAACCAGGGTGAAATCCAAACCAAAAAACCTGTTTAAAACCCCCCTGAAAGTGCTACGCAATCCGGAAAGGAAAATCGGAAAAAAATCACTTCGAAAACATGCGGCTTGAGAAAAATTCCGGAATTCGGAAAAATTTAGGGATTAAAAAAAATTCAAGCTTTTGGAAAGGTCAGTAATTTTTTAAAAAATCTGGATTTGGAATAAATTGCCATACCAAGTCTAATCTCAAATATGCTGTATGTTAATATATTATTTCTAAAAATAAATGAAGGGTGCAGGAAAGGTAAAAATTCCGGAACTGGCAATCGCAAGTGTAAATCGTATAAAACTGCATTACATTATTATTAATAACTAGCATCAATTACCCGCTTCGCTGAGTTAAATTAAGAAAAAATGCTAATATATTTTGTTAGTCTTCTATGTAGTAGTGGCAAATTTCAGAACTAAAGCAAGTGAATGGAACAGGCACAAGTCCTAAACGGTAGAAAACCTAAAATTTAGGGCTTGTGCCACGTATATTTAGGTCTTATACCGTTTAAATCTTATGAACGTTACGATGGATGACGACCATAGATGGACTGGGCTGAGTGACGACCCCTGAGTAACTTCAGTAAGTAAAAATGTAGACCAGGCCCGTGCTGGCCCACCGGGACACCGGGACGTGTCCCGGTGCGCCCTCCGAAATATCACAGTATAAATAAAGGTACAAGTTTTTAATAATAAATTCTTACAGTTTTATTGGTAAAGAACCTGTGAAAGGTGCAGTGCGCCCTTTACATTAGGCGCCCTTCCGAAACCACATCAAAGATGAACGATTTTATTTACTCTTCTGTATAGCACAGTTCTGTACAATAAATACACCCAGTTACTATTGGCGAAGAGCGCGTGAAAGGTAAAGTGCGCCCTTTACATAAGGCGCCCTACGAAACATCACATTATAGATAAGTGGTTTTAGTTATCCTGTATACCAGCTGTGTTTAATAAATTCAAATACTGACTGGTAGTACAGAACCTGTGAAGAACACAAAGCGCCCATTACATAAGATGCCCTGCTAAATATCACATTATTTTTTGATTTTATTCTTCTGTATTTCAGTTTTGTATTATAAATTCATACTGCTGCTATTGGCAGAGAACAGGTAAAGAGTATAATCACTTACAAAAATATTATAAAGTTATATAGCTATAAAACGAAACAATGTAATACATCAAGAATAGTTCGGATAGTCAAACGTACGATGCATTTATGTAATACTACACTGACACTAGTCTCTAATTTACGATTTTTACGGCATCGAAGCTTTTACAGTCTTAATATGCATCCATATATCCGAGCATATTGATTGTTCCTGTGTGTTTTAAAGCAGTGTTCGGATAATCAGTACCTGTTGTATTTCTGAAATATAGCTGTATTAATTTCCGTAAAATATGGTCTTCCTGTCACCATGGCAAGGCGCGTCCTCAGGTTGTGGATCGAGGAGAAGGCCTCTGGGATATAGAGGTTAGCTGAGTAAGCAGTCGCGGACAGGCAAGGGGTGATAATCTAGCTTGAGAATTTGGTGCGAGGCTAACAACCTCATCTTGTAAAAAAGGATTGTTCAGATTGCTCGGATCAGAACTGATAACTTGGCACGAACTCAGCAAAGTAAAATCGACATGAGATTTGATGCACATGCCCCAACAGAAAATAAGGATGATGATTTAAAAAATACAGTTTTTACGAAAGAATAGAACGGGTATTTGATCATCTCCTGCAATACCATACGAAAATTCTGTTAGGCAGTTTCAATGCGAAGGTAGGACCAGATGATATTTTCAAACCGATTATAGGGAATAAATGTTTGCATAAGGAAGGTTGTGACAACGGCGTTAGACTCGGGAACTGTGCAATATCCAGAAACCTTATCGTGAAGATTACAAAATTCCAACATCACGACATTCATAAATATACTTGGACTTCATCAGATGGAAAGACACATATTCAAACTGATCATGTTTTAGTAGACAGAAAAGAACAGTCTAGCACAACTGATGTTCGGTCGCTCAGAGGAGTTGATTATCATAGTAAGAGGGAGACTATCGTTGAATAAAGGAAATATTCAATATCTGAAAACGGAGCGCTTTATATAATTTTTTTAAATAGAGAAGAGTCAGGTGAGAGGGAAGCCAGATTGAAGTGTCGAATAGATTCTCGGTTTTAGAAGGTTCGGAGTAGTGATGTGAGGTGGAAAATTTTCCGCTATATTTTTCCGTAAAATTTTCCGTTCTAAAAAAATATCAGTAATCAAGTAACAATTCCTCAGCAATCATAAAATTGGTTGAATTCATGTACAGAAATGTAAAAAAGTGAAAGATCGTTTAAAGAATCTGAAAATTTTCATGGCTTCCAATTTTCAGTAGATGTAGGAACAAGTTAAACAATTTTTCATGAATCGAAATATTTTCTCTTATATGGAAACGTTGAAGAACATTTATGAGTCGGAAAATTTTCATCATTTTGAAAAGAAAACAACTTTTTGTAAATTATTCCAACTGAAAGTTTTATTACTCTGAAGAAACAAGTGAAAAGGAATTTTCGTGGATCGGAAAATTTTCATCACGATGTAGAAACAAGTGGAAAAAACTTTTCATAAGCCGGACAATTTTGGACATTATGTATAGTGATGTTAGGTGGAAAATTTTCCACTATATTTAATTGCACATTAAGCTACAAAATTGAATTTCTGTAGAGGAAAAAGTTAGTCAGCAACAAATTATAATTTTCCAATTAGCTGTCGGGAACCGGAAAATTTTCTAATATTTCAAGTTGGGAAGTACACTTTTACACAGTGTTTCTCCCTCTCTTCATCTGCGTGCTCCTTTGTTGCTAAGCAGTTAGCATACGCGCCTTTGGCATGGAAGACCCGGCTTCGATCCCCAGCGGGAGCTCATGTAGTTCGGATTTCACGTTAATCAGTTGGTCCCGTCTTATATAGTCTCGCTGCTGAAAGGGACGTTAAACTCAAAATGAACTCAATTCAACTCCTCTTTCTCTCTCTCTCTCTGTTTGTGTGTATGCAAAATGCAGAAAACATACATTGAGTTCGTAGAGTACAAATATCCCATTCTATTATTTAAAATTTCAATTTATTAAAAGTCATGAATATTTTCCGATTCATAAAAACATACTCCATTTATTCCTACATCGTTGTTTAGCCGTAAAATTTATTGGTAATAAATATTGTCTTAAAAGTTTCATCAGTGGCGTGCGGTGACTTTTCTCACAGGGGACTAGGTTCGAAGAGAATGTGTGCTGTGCAGTGGAGGTCCTGACTAGTATTGTTGACACCAAACAACATAATTTATATGTTTCTGTAAACGCTTCTTCTACCAAGCCTCTTTCTTTCAAGAAATGGATAATTTCAATTACAGTTTTATTTAAAAAAATCTAAGAATCTGTAAACATATATTAATTCACTCCGCAAATTGTTAAAAAAAAAAAAAAAAAAAAACTCCTGTAACTTGATTTAAGGGTCAAAAACAAACAATCAGAAAATCGAGATTTGAAGCACTGAAAATTCTTTAAATCTAACAGCTCAAGAAATTGTAACTAAATGAGATCTTGAAATCTCACCTCCATTTGTTCAATCACAGTATCAATAATGTCATTGAAGAGACGTACATATATTTAATTTTTGGGTCTGTTGAGTCTTCTACTTTAGTCTACGTCTTTTATTAGAAGGTTCCCGTTGTCATCTAATTCTACTTTTCTATAAGTCTTTTCAAAATCATTTCTTGCATTTCTAAGTTGAGATACCATCTTTTGTACTTTTTGAATGCAATATTTCACATCCAAGGTTTTACTTTAAAGAACGTGAATAGTGTATTCGTGCGCGAAAAAAAAATGACTGAAAACTTTTAGTAGAAATGCAAAATCGAAATCCTTCAATGGTAACTCTCACTTTTTTTTTTTTTTTTTTTTTTTTTTAGTCATGAAAGCTTCGGTGTTGCAATTATCTGAATCCTCTACAATGTTCTCAGAACACCGTAAGAGTTGTATTTGATTTTCATTTACTGCATGCACAATTCTGGAATTGTAATTCCATCTTATATTGGCAACTGTTGGAAATCGCTTAGTTACTTCTGATTCAGCAAGCGCGTTACAGCGTTTCGATGAATATGAAAAGAAATTTGGAATGCCACTTATTCTAAATATATATATATATATATATATATATATATATATATA
This sequence comes from Thermobia domestica, assembly GCF_964235325.1. Classification (NCBI taxonomy): domain Eukaryota; kingdom Metazoa; phylum Arthropoda; class Insecta; order Zygentoma; family Lepismatidae; genus Thermobia; species Thermobia domestica. The sequence goes on along the minus strand of NC_137462.1, from coordinate 130,992,827 downwards.
TATATATATATATATTACATTCCTTGATGTGATTAACAGACTGTGGATCAACGACATTGAGTCTGTGAGCATAGCAGTGTATGGTGAGTGCACTTAAACACCTTTTCACAAAAGATTGTAAACCGTTCAAATGTCCAGAAAATGTGGCAGCTCCATCCATAGCCTAGTGCTACAAGCTTTTGCTTACAATTAAAGTGAGAGAGGACTTGGGAAGCATGCTCACTTAGACAGGGGCAGATCCAGGACCGATTTCTGGGAGGGGGGCGATTGGTTGTTATACTACTACTTTTAAGAGCTCCAAACTTTGGGATGGGTTATATATATATAAAATAAGAAAGTTTCCTCTTCTGCGGGGGGCAATCGCCCTGCTCGCCCCGCCTGGATTCACCCCTGCACTTAGAGCAGTCGCAGTGCAATCACTAGTAACATCCGCAAAACAAATAAATCTTTCATGAATATTGCAGTCTTTCACGTACCGATTGAATGTTGAGAGATCTTTGCAATGTCCGTAGTTTTGTCCAACACTATTGCTGTAAAAAGTGTATTGTTTATTTCTGACTTAATATTATCCAGAATTACGTCACCAACACATTTAATAATATAATTCTGAATCATGTTTGATGTTCCTTTAAACACTCCTGTGCTGTGAAGATGACAAGTCAACATGGACCTTCCTCTGGCTCACGAAAATGTATACGTAATATAGCAAACCACGTATATTAAATACCAGAAATACCAGACGCAACATAGCATCCATGGAGATGGGGCCCTCCCTAGAACATTTTCTTCGGGCGCCCCTGCAAGTCCATTTAGTATCTTACTTAAAAAGTAACTGAATTATTTCAATATAGTTTCCCTAATTGACAGAATCTTCCTGTTCGTTATGACCTCTAAATGATAGCTCTTGTTTAGCCATAAAACAAGAGGCATAAATCAATCGGTTCGTTAGTTCTCGGTTTGAATCAACTTCTGCATTGCTCGCTCAATTGAAAATCAATTCTGGTTTCCCGAAAGTTTTCAATTTAGTTATTGTGGACAGGTGTGAATAACAGTTTTCGTGGCGCAACTTGGGTTTATGAAAATTGTTCATGTCACAAAAGCCATCATTATTCCACACGTCCTTTTTCTATGTGGAACAGAATACAAGGCCAGCAATACAGTTTGTTTCTTGTTTTACATGCAGTTAATTATTTTGAAGAAGCAAAATAATCCGTTTTGATATTATGTATATAATCTTTTAGTTTTGTCTGAATGGAAATGCTTAAAGTTGTTCTACCACTGGTTATTATTTGTTGCTTTTCTTGAAAATTAAGGAATCCAAATGATACCATGAATAATTGGTCCAGAATACAACACTGAAACGGCCGATCTTCACCCCTACTGTCTCCTGTATCAATTGAAGTAATATCACTGCTTGCGCCATCGCTTTGCTGCAAGGGACTCGGTTTCTCAAACGAGTCCCCTTCCATACTTTATTCTTTGAGTCATTTTCAAAATATATTGATAATCTAAAAAGTTCACACTTCACTAGATCTCTTAAAGTGTCAAGATTAATACTGTAAGTTTAATTGCGTTAAAACTATTAACTGTAAAAAGCAAACGAGCATTAAATTCGCTTACGACAGAACGCCCGTGCTTAGAGCTTACACAACATAATATGAGGACTAGCTGGCTGGACCCTGTTCCCTTTCCCGAGAAAAGCCGATTAAAACCCGAGCGTTTCCGATCTGCACCTTGCTGTCGCGTCCAGCACACGGGCGCTGACTAAAGTTGTCAGAACAATTGAACTAGTGTTATTTTACGAAAATAGAGAAATACAAACAATGTTTTCGTTTTCTTTGATATATATTTATCACAATATGCTTTAATTAAAATGCCAGGGGACTAGCCTAGTCCCCTAGTCCCCTTGACGGCACGCCGCTGAGTTTCATGAAGTGAAAATCTAACGATTCTTCATTTCAAGAATATTTCAAAAGCTTCAATGCGTTCTTCCCTCAGAATCCACCCTAGATCTTACAATATTAAATTTCGTCAGTTTAATACGCATAAGACGGTTTTCTCATACTTTTACTACTTTTATAGATTAACATTTTGCAACATTTATAAATAAGTAGATATAATAGAGAGAGAGAGAGAGAGAGAGAGAGAGAGAGAGAGAGGGAGAGAGAGAGAGAGAGAGAGAAACACTATGTAAATTTTTACTTCCCAACTTGAAATATTAGAGTTTCCCGAAATCTAATTGGAAAATCATAATTTGTAGGTGTCTAATTTTCCTCTACAGGAATTGTATGTCTTAATGTGTAGTTAAATATAGTGGAAAATTTTCCACCTAACATCACTATACATAATATCCAAAATTGTCCGGATTATGAAAAGTGTTTTTTCTTGTTTCTACATCGTGATGAAAATTTTCCGATTCATGAAAATTCCTTACATTTGTTTCTACAGAGAAATAAAACTTTCCGTTTCACAAAAAAGTTGTTTTACTTTTTGCTTCAAAATGATGAAAATTTTCCGACTCATAAAAAGTTCTTCAATTTTTCCATACAAGACACAAAATATTTCGATTTATAAAACATTGTTTCACTTGTTCCTACATAGTACTGCAAATTGTGTGAGCCATGAAAATTTTCAGATTCTTTAAACGATCTTTCACTTTTTTACATTTTTATACATGATTTCAATCAATTTTATGAATACTGAAGAACTGTTACTTGATCACTAATATTTGTTAAGAACAGAAAATTTTCCGGAAAAATATAGAAGAAAATTTTCACCTCATATCACGGCTAAACAATGATATAGGAATACGTGGAGTATGTATTTATGATTCGGAAAATTTTCCGTTTCAAAATTTTCCGGAAAATTTTCATCCCTTGTAGAAGGCCTATGTCCTTCTCCATCATCTGCATATTAAAATGCAGATGAGGGGCACATTTACCTATCAATATGTAAATAGAGTATATTGTGATAAAATTAATTGTTTGAATATTAGCATACTTTTTACATATATCAAGGTATTATGATTAAATTGTGTAAAACACTGGAGCGTAGTACGGGAATATTAATACAATATTGTATCATATTGTATTATATTTATTTGTGTTATTTTCGTTTATAGGCTTGTTATATTGTAATAAAATGTTTGCATCTAATTACTGGGTATTGGACAATGCATAGCATACATGGGGATGAAAGAAGAATGATATAAATATGCATAGAGTGGATAAATAATTGAAGAAATAAGCATATTCGATGAGAATCATACATTGGATTTTTGGCTGGAAGACAGAGCAAGCGCTCACAGAGAATTTTTTTTTCTTCCCGACTTCTCGTCGCCTTAGACTTCGAGATGTGGGGTCCTCACAACTCACCATGGAAAGAAATCACTAGTTTTGGGAATAAATAAAGCTCACAATACACAGGAAGGATTCTACAAACTTCCTTGGTGGTACCACTCTGGTTTGGAAACAGTGGGTAGAGACACACAGCTTCTATTGTGTAAAAAGTCATAAAATTTTTAGCTTCTACATGTGAGTTTTTAGATTTCTATAGGTGTGAGTTTGTGCGACGCTAGGCTCAAGCTTCGCTTCCGCCCCCATGACCAGTACGGGTCTGCAAACGGACCTAGACTCCTTTCCCAAGATGCAACAGCAGTTTGAATGTTTACTCTATTTTGACTTATTTTTCTATGTTAATTATTAATATTATCGTATTACGCTCAAAAACGTTCTTGGAAATACCGTATAAAACTCTTGATTTATTTATCATCGTGTATCCCTTATCGAACAAGACACTTGGATCTTGTAATTGTAAAAAGTAAATATTAACAAAGATGTTTCCTCTATCCCTCTCCAAACAAACATGCATGCATTAGTAGCAGACAGTTTTGAAGGACAGCCACAGGAAATTGGGCTTATTTCTGCTTCTGATAGAGATGACAGTTCATGTATTTCATAACTATGTATTCTTTGTATATTTTCCTTTATTTTTATGTATAATAACATATGTTTCTCATATTAATATGTGTGTAACAAGTGAAGATAAACATAATTATGTTGAAAACTCTCATAGACTTCTGCTGGGAGCAAAAGCTTTCGTGTTGACCGTCCTTGGAGTAAGGGCAGCAGCTGTCAGAAGGGTGAAGGTGAAAATTGGCAACGGAAGGTAGCTGAACAAGTGTATTTGCAGATAGGACCACCCGGAATATAGCCGGAAGGCACACAACCTTTTGTCAAAGGACTCGAAAGGGAGCGAGTTTCTTCCTTTCCTGGGTTTGTGCTATTGATATACTTGTTTCTGCAGAGAAACAAGGGGGAGTTCAACTTAGTATCTAGAGGTGAGAACATATAGCTTTTTGTCGTAAGGAAGTCATCTGACTTCGCTTACATAGTGGCTGATAACCCGGGAAAACGTGAGGACAGTGCCGGTCCCCGTGGATATTCCCGTGAACAACAGTACTACGCGAGTGTGTAGTGAACTCTACTTGTGCAAATCACCATCAAGTGAAATTACAGAATGTGTGAAGCCATGCACATATCTTCTGTGTTTGTAAATAAGTTGTTTAAGTAACGACGAGTGACAAATGGAACTAACATTTAAATTTTTTCTCTTTTCGATCTCTGAGTGCTAACCGTCACCCAAAAGAGATTACTAACTTTGACATTTGTCAAACACCCCACCGTTAATATTGGTGAAACAAATACATCCAGTATGGGAGAAAACAAAATGTGCAATATCTCAAGTAGAAAATTTGCCATAGGCCTGTAACGCTTTTACACAGTGCCTTTCCTTGGACATTAGAACAAGGAGTTCAAGCAGTTTAAATTGCATGTGTGAAGGACATACTACATGTCTACTTCGTGAAACTTCACCAGCCAGTGTACTAAGCTCATAAGGAATATTTCCCTTCACCGTGAAATGGAAATGCGGAAGGACCTTGTGATGTTCATCTAGAACTGTGTGCGTGACATCCTCGTCTACAACAGAAACTGTGTATCGACAGAACAAAGATATTATATCAGTTTAAATTTTGTTTGTTTCTTTATCATCGTGTTTATTTCAAATGATATCTAGTGTGAAATTATTCTCTCCTCTCTAAACTGTTTAGAGACCATAAACTCACTAAAAATGAGGAGATAAGAAAGTTTGTATATAAATTGATTTTTTTTTATCTGCAAAGGTCAGACAGACCTTTATCTCACATTTAAGTCCCTCTCCTTTTGTGATTTTAAAATGCAACAGTGGTGTGAATATATATATATATATATATATATATATATATATATATATATATCTAGGAAAAGTTTAAGTGTGTGTGGTAGTGCACTACAGAAGGAGTGAAAGTAACAAGTGTATTGAAGTGTAAGCTATTTATCACCGCTCTCATCCTTATGTCCTGTTCTATGAGAATAAAACTACCATCTCTAACCAGAATTCTTGGTCTACTCAATTTGCTGCAGGGTGAGTACCTGATACTAATCAAATGTTTGTTTTCAGGAGTGTGATACAAGGAGGCATTTTCCCTTGTCATATGTATGCCTGACCAGCTCTCTGTATGGGGCCCAGAGAGAATAATTGCCCAAGAGAACCAATAAAACAGTCATGAGTATAGTGGGTTAGAAAAACAGGCTGCTACCTGTTATTATTTTAAAGTAGATTTTTTTTTATTTTTAAACCTTTTTGGTAATAAACAAATAACTCACTATAGTAGCTTTCGACCATGACTGTAGACCAGATAACCCTGAGATCTGTGGTTCGAAGTAACTGAAATTTAATTTTATGCTCTACCGATTTACCAGTGGAAGTGGCGGCTCTTGCAGGAGAACATCTATCATCTCCAAGAGGGAATAGATTATGCAGATGTTGGTAATTTGCATTTCATGTAAATTTCATGTTTTAATTTGAATATTCCCAGTCACTCCACCATATTTATTTTATTTTATTTGTGTTGGTGTTGTAGTAACCTTAGTTTCGGCTCAGGCTACCTGCACCTCACAAAATAAGTGGCTACCCAGCTTCGGGGCTCGATAGTCCACGCTCCTGCGCCAAAAGAAGTGGCGCCAGCAGCGTTAAGGGCATAGAGTATATTACAGATACTCACTGGTCAGCATACAGTTTATGAAAAATTTCGGTATATGTTTTGTTACTCCCTGAAATTTCCAAGAACGTCGGTGTCTTGTGTATGTGAATTTATTTTGTGTTTTGAATGTTTGTATGACTATATTGCATTAGAGAATTCAGGATTTTGAAAGTTAGGGGGGAAGTAACCTTTTATAACCTTTTTGTTTTTGTAAATGGTCATAACGCGAGCACAGGCTCGAAGATTAGAAAAAATGGACAAGGAATTCGTAAGTGAGGATTTCGTTCAGAGAGCTGACGAGCTCTCAGAAGAGAGTAGTCTAGTTGAAGCGCAGAGCGCTAGCGAGCGCCCGATCAGCGTTGTGGGAGACGCTGACACGGTGGAAACGGTTCCGCCAGTCACCGGTAGGGAACTGGAAGTGCCTGTACGGGAGGAAAGGGAGGAAACCACAGAAACTTCAGAACGAAGTGTTAGCCCAGCCGTTAATGTAGGTAGCTCTTTGGAAAACATTAGTACCATAAATTTAGCCGCCAAATTCTAGGTGAACTTGTTAAAAAACTTGAAGAAAGTACGAGGAGACAAGAAGAAAATGCGAGTCAGTTAGAAAGAAAACTAGAAAGCAAATTAGAAGAGAATTCAAAGGGTTTGGAGAAGTTAGAAAAGAAAATAGAAGAAAGCTCCAAGGGTTTAGAGAAATTAGACAGAAGTCTTGAACAAGTCCATAATGAAACAAGACAGAATAGTGAAAGACTTGAACAGGCCATAGAGTCGGTCAATGCTCGTCTTGAGGTTCGGTTAGATTCCATGACGTCGAGACTTGAGCAGAGTGAACGGGAGTTGACAGAGCGACTAGAGATCACCACAGTAGAGCTTAGGGGGGAGATTGAAGGCGCTCGGGAAGATCTCCACTCACGTGTCACCGAAACCACCAGGAAACTAGAGGAAAATTACACAGAGCTTTCTGAAAGTGTGAAACAGGTCTCGTCTCGTGTCCAACAGACCACGATCCAACTGAATAATCAGGTCAGGAGAGTGGAAGTGAGTTTCGCTTCCCAACTAGCCAGGATCAGGGGGGAACAAGAGCAGGAAACGCCACTCGAGGAAATCCGATCTGAATGTAACGGTAGCATCCAGTAGATGCAAGATACCGTTCAAGATGTGTGTGCACAACTTGAAAAGAAAATGGAGGAGTGGAAGAACTCCATTCAGAAGGAGACGAGTGAGGTGATTGAGGGGAGACTCGCAAACATCTCTGTCTCCAGCACACAAGAACAGCCACCATCTCCGAACAACGCCTCGAGTCGCGACTTGCCCGGTTCTCATCCTGGGAACCTCGCTACAGCCCACGAGAGAGACCCTGTTCCGTCGACGTCTCGCTCATGCAATCATGAGACGAGACAGAATCTCGCAACCGCATTTGGTCTCATACACAGGGACGTCACTTTACCTGTGTATACAGGAAATGAATCAGAAACCGAGACCTATAATTTTCTTCAAGATCTCGACCGGTACTTTGAGGTCACTGGAGTACCGGACGAGATGAGACTAAGTTTCATACCTCGAGCGGTCCGGAACACCTGTTACCAGTGGTTCCAGGTCAACCGTAGCAAAATCCACACATATGAAGATTTTGTATACAATTTTAGGCAATGCTACCTTAGCGAAGAGCGGTTGGCGAACTTGAGGGCAAATATTCTCACATCCCACTTCGATAATCGTGTGCACAAATCCCCCAAAGAATATCTGCTGGATTTGTTGCACAAAAATAGTATATTGGAGCCAAGAATGTCAGATGAGACTTTATTAAAGGTACTCCCGAGGCACTTCCCAAACTGGCTATTTAGGGCAATAGTCTCGTCTCGCCCTAAGACCATAGCAGAACTGTTAAACTTGGTACAAGAACTGCAGTCGTCGATGACGAATCGCGACCAGTTTTACCCATCAAACCCGAGGAAAGGAATCAACATGCTCCAGGTGAGCATGGAAGGAGAGGAAAACAACCCCTCTGGCCTCAGTGGTAAGCACATGGTTAGAAAGAAAAACAGAACACATAATAACCATCGTCCTTACCAGAGACGACGACAAAATAACACGAACCAAAACAACAGCCACCAGCACTCCCCGCCTCGAAACCAGAGTAGCGGAAGTGGGTCAGCTGGCTGGTCACGTGGGGGAAACTCCCACTCCACCCACAACAACGGTCGTGGAGCCCGGGGAAGGAGGGGCGGAATGCGCAACACGGATGGACAGCGAAGGAATTCCTTTCATCGAGAAGAGGAGGAAATTCAGCTGCTTGAGCGCTATGACCGTGCGCCCCCTCCTCCTTCACAAAACGTAAACAACACCAGGAGTAACCAATCCTCTTCTCCTTCGTCACGAGAATGAGGATTGTCCGCATATACTTGCGACGACGATAGGAAGGGCACGGTGAGAACTTGTCCAACCGAGTTGACAAAATTATATCCCAAGTATGTGCGTAATTTTGAAGATAATGTAGAAAATGAACATGATGAAAACTCTGGCGAAACCGCAGTAAAGGAAATTTTTGTAACTGAGGAAGAAAAAGAAGAAGAAAATTGTAATTTATGTTTAGAAATAACATCCAAGAAACATTTTAGTGAAGGCATGTTTGAGAATAAATTAACCTTACTTAGTAGGAATGGGGAACATATTGACCTAGATAGGGAGATCTACGAAGAAGCAAATGGCATCTTTAAAAACTTGTTTGATTCTTGTAATGATGAATTACCTACCAATAACGTCATCTCACTACCAGAGATAAAAGTGTATTTGTTTGGAACAGAAGTAAATTGTTTGTTAGATACTGGGGCTACTTGCTCTGCAATTTCGAAAGAAATTTGGGACACTGTCTCAAATAGCCACCCCCCTCCCGCATTTTTGAGTGCGAAGAATATACGGGTTACGTCTGCTTTTGGAAGTAAATCAGCGACGATCATAGGCCAAACGCTGTTAGTCATTGAGATACAAGGGAAGGAGTTTCATACTTTAGGTATTATTATATCAGGACTGAACAGGTCTCTGATATTAGGATCCAACTTTTTTACCGAATCTCGTGCCGTGTTAGACTATGACACCGGTCTTCTACATCTCAAACATCCTCATGATGTAGAAGTGGTGTTTAGATCAGTAGATTGCGAGACTGAGGATCTAGTAGTTCGTTGTTTGGAGTTGAGTGGAGAGTGCCAAAAACCTTTCAGTGTTATAGATGAAGTAGATACTTTTGATTGTAATTTTTCCCCGTCAGATGAAAGACGGAAGGCCACACGGGTTAGTGCACAGAATGAGCCTAAGACCTGCAGAGAGAAGGCAGCTCGTGCCCCAAACTTGGATGATGGAAGATTCCCAAGTGCCCAAGAGATGGCAGCTCACGTATTCCCACCAGAAGAGTGGAAAAAAGTGAGAACTCGCGCCTCCCATTCAGAGATAGAGGAGTTTGTATCGAACTACTCAGATCTCTCAGCCTCACAAAGAGAGAGTTTGAAAGCTGTGCTTCTTAAGCATCACGCACTTTTTGATGTTAAGCCAGGTTGCATAGCTAACTACGAGCATGAGATTGGCATAACGGACGACCGTCCTATCAAGACAAAATTATACCCTTACCTGAAGCGATTTCGAAACTTGGTATCCAATGAAATTTCGCGTTGGTTGGCCTGGGGTGTGATCAAGAAACTGCCTACGGCGTTTATAAACCCTCTGGTAGTGACACCGAAGAGTGATGGACGTATCTGGGTCTGTATAGATGGCCGAGCTCTGGCCAAAATTTCTGGTGACCTTTTCGACAGACCAATGCCACCCCTATCTGTTCTTCAGGACATTTGCGACAATTCTTGGTTCAGCTGTGTCGATGCAACCGAGATGCTCTTACAAATACGAGTTAAGGAGAGCGACAAAAAATACCTAGGATTCCTACATGAAGGCATATCTTATGTCTTTCAAAAACTTCCGTTTGGGACAAAACAGAGCCTTGCTTCTTGCGTCAGAGAATTAGATATGCTGATAGGAACTGAAGCTAGAGAGTACTGCGGCGCATACGTGGATGACCTGATTTTAGCCGACAGGAGCTTCGAAGATCATATTGTACACCTCGACAGAGTGTTGGGTTTACTCACTGCGGGCGGCCTAACTCTCAGGCTGAAAAAGTGCAATTTCGCAAGAAAAAGCTTGAACATACTTGGTTTCCATCTTTCTCAATCCGGTATCGGTAAAGATCCGGAGAAAGTGAAGTCGGTGTTAGATTTTAGAACACCCCGGAACGTGAAGGAACTGCGTTCCTTCATTGGTTACTGTCAGTACTATAGATGTTTCAGTAGGAAATACTCGGAAGTTCTCCATCCGTTGTTCCAACTACTCAAAAAGAATGTGCGGTTCAAGTGGGAACCAGAACATCAGGCAGCGATGGAGAAGATCAAGCATATCTTCCAGGAGGAAGTAGTGCTGAAAACCGTCCTGCCTGACAAACAGCTAATTTTAGAGTGTGATGCGTGTGATATTGCGTGTTCATCTCTATTGTACCAGCGTGATGATAATGATGACATTAGAGTTATAGCATTTACATCACGTGTGTTTAATGCGGCACAGAAGAACTATTCTGTAACGGAGAAGGAATTTTTTGGACTGATTGATGGGGTTGTTAAGTTTAAACAATATTTAGTAGGAACTAAATTCATAATTCGCAGCGACCACCTTGCGCTTAAGTTTATTCTATACTGTAGGCTTACAAACCAGCGCATCACCCGGTGGGCGATGTTGCTCTCCAATTTCAATTTTGAATTCCAGTTTATTAAGTCGAACGAGAATTTGAGTGATTATCACTCTAAGTACCCTCCTCACACAGAAGAAGACCTCAGTGTTGCACGGAAGCCTATCCTCCAGGAGTCGCTGATGTCCATCCTGACGGAAATTCCTTGTGAGTTGAGGAAGATGATAGCCATACTACCGGAGATGCAGTCTTCAGATCCTGTCTACGGCAAGATCAAGAGAGATGTAGAAGAGAAGACGGACTCACAAAAGGTGAATGGTGCTTGTCACCGTTTTGAAGTATTGAACGGGCGCTTATGCAAGCGTGACCGGGAAGGAGTCCGAATATGCATCCCAGAAGTGCTAGTAGTTCCACTGCTCGATTTTTACCATACAGATCGAGGGCACATGTCGGCCAGTAAACTACTCCCACTTCTATCAGAATTTTTCGTATGGCCGAAGATGAGAGCAAGTGTGAGGAAATTTTGTGCTTCCTGCGAATTATGCCAGAAAAGCAACCCTCCCCAATGTTATCGTCCGGGACCACTGAATCCCGTTGTTGTTGAGAAGCCAGGCTACTTGGCCTGCGCCGATTGGTTAGGACCTCTAACCAAGGGAATTGGGGGAGTCCACTATATCCTAGTATTCTACGACGCATTTTCAAAACTGATTGGATTGTATGCGTGTAAGAAAGCAAACACGACCACTGCAATAAGGAAACTGAAGGATTACTTAAAAGTTAACCCTAGTGTGGAACTAGTCTTGACAGAGGGTCACCTTTCAAGTCTAACCGCTGGAAAAATGAGTTAGCAGATCTTGGTATCAGGCACATCACTTCCACGCCATATTATCCCCAGGGTGAGATGGCCGAAGTGGCTGTCAAGGCGACAGTACGTTTACTACGTAAATTGTGCCATGATAACCAGAGATTGTGGCCCAAATACTTGGACAAAATTGAGAAGTGTTTAAATTCGGCACAGCACCTGACCGCTGGCGTGTCAGCCTTTGAGTGTCACTTCGGACAGTCTATGTCTAGAGACATAGCCAGGCTATTTGAGATCCCAGAAGTGGAAAAACGCCATGACGTGCAGTATTACATTGAGATTGCTCGTAAGAACCACAAAAGGAATGCTGCTGCACGAAAACGCAATTTTGACAAGTCACACCGTACTATAGAGTACAATGTGGGTGACCTTGTCCTATCTAGAGTTTTCCCCAAGTCGGATGCTCTAGCAGGTGTGTCGAAAAAGCTCTTGCTCTTATACTCGGGGCCATGGCAGATAGTCGCTACCACTGGCCGGAACATGTACACACTAGCGGACCCAGCGACAAAAGAGGTCAAGATGACCAGAAATGCTTTTCTTATAAAGCCGTATGTTGCAAGAGAAGAAGAGAATCACAGTGGTACTGGTGCAATAGAGATGCAATAGCATCACACAGTGAAGCATCAAACCCCGGATTTGACTTGTGTAAATAGTGTAAGTGTTATAGTGTATTTCAGTGAATTAGTATATTAGTGTAATTTAGTAGGAATTTATGTGATTCAAGTTTTATGTAAAGTTAGGGAACACTGAATTCTCTATATTTAGCTTTGTTTATTCTGGATTTGTGTCATTATGATTTCTATGAAGTTACTTTGTTTTTTTTTCTATTTAACCTTATATATTTGTGTGAATTAGATTTTCAGGGACGAAGAATGTACCCTCTTTATGATCTACGTCCTGTACTAGCAAGTGCAGCACCTAGAATCATAGGGGGGAAAACTGTAGAAGGCCTATGTCCTTCTCCATCATCTGCATATTAAAATGCAGATGAGGGGCACATTTACCTATCAATATGTAAATAGAGTATATTGTGATAAAATTAATTGTTTGAATATTAGCATACTTTTTACATATATCAAGGTATTATGATTAAATTGTGTAAAACACTGGAGCGTAGTACGGGAATATTAATACAATATTGTATCATATTGTATTATATTTATTTATGTTATTTTCGTTTATAGGCTTGTTATATTGTAATAAAATGTTTGCATCTAATTACTGGGTATTGGACAATGCATAGCATACATGGGGATGAAAGAAGAATGATATAAATATGCATAGAATGGATAAATAATTGAAGAAATAAGCATATTCGATGAGAATCATACATTGGATTTTTGGCTGGAAGACAGAGCAAGCGCTCACAGAGAATTTTTTTTTCTTCCCGACTTCTCGTCGCCTTAGACTTCGAGATGTGGGGTCCTCACAACTCACCATGGAAAGAAATCACTAGTTTTGGGAATAAATAAAGCTCACAATACACAGGAAGGATTCTACAAACTTCCTTAGTGGTACCACTCTGGTTTGGAAACAGTGGGTAGAGACACACAGCTTCTATTGTGTAAAAAGTCATAAAATTTTTAGCTTCTACATGTGAGTTTTTAGATTTCTATAGGTGTGAGTTTGTGCGACGCTAGGCTCAAGCTTCGCTTCCGCCCCCATGACCAGTACGGGTCTGCAAGCGGACCTAGACTCCTTTCCCAAGATGCAACAGCAGTTTGAATGTTTACTCTATTTTGACTTATTTTTCTATGTTAATTATTAATATTATCGTATTACGCTCAAAAACGTTCTTGGAAATACCGTATAAAACTCTTGATTTATTTATCATCGTGTATCCCTTATCGAACAAGACACTTGGATCTTGTAATTGTAAAAAGTAAATATTAACAAAGATGTTTCCTCTATCCCTCTCCAAACAAACATGCATGCATTAGTAGCAGACAGTTTTGAAGGACAGCCACAGAAAATTGGGCTTATTTCTGCTTCTGATAGAGATGACAGTTCATGTATTTCATAACTATGTATTCTTTGTATATTTTCCTTTATTTTTATGTATAATAACATATGTTTCTCATATTAATATGTGTGTAACAAGTGAAGATAAACATAATTATGTTGAAAACTCTCATAGACTTCTGCTGGGAGCAAAAGCTTTCGTGTTGACCGTCCTTGGAGTAAGGGCAGCAGCTGTCAGAAGGGTGAAGGTGAAAATTGGCAACGGAAGGTAGCTGAACAAGTGTATTTGCAGATAGGACCACCCGGAATATAGCCGGAAGGCACACAACCTTTGGTCAAAGGACTCGAAAGGGAGCGAGTTTCTTCCTTTCCTGGGTTTGTGCTATTGATATACTTGTTTCTGCAGAGAAACAAGGGGGAGTTCAACTTAGTATCTAGAGGTGAGAACATATAGCTTTTTGTCGTAAGGAAGTCATCTGACTTCGCTTACATAGTGGCTGATAACCCGGGAAAACGTGAGGACAGTGCCGGTCCCCGTGGATATTCCCGTGAACAACAGTACTACGCGAGTGTGTAGTGAACTCTACTTGTGCAAATCACCATCAAGTGAAATTACAGAATGTGTGAAGCCATGCACATATCTTCTGTGTTTGTAAATAAGTTGTTTAAGTAACGACGAGTGACAAATGGAACTAACATTTAAATTTTTTCTCTTTTCGATCTCTGAGTGCTAACCGTCACCCAAAAGAGATTACTAACTTTGACATTTGTCAAACACCCCACCGTTAATATTGGTGAAACAAATACATCCAGTATGGGAGAAAACAAAATGTGCAATATCTCAAGTAGAAAATAAAAGAGATTACTAACTTTGACATTTGTCAAACACCCCACCGTTAATATTGGTGAAACAAATACATCCAGTATGGGAGAAAACAAAATGTGCAATATCTCAAGTAGAAAATTTGCCATAGGCCTGTAACGCTTTTACACAGTGCCTTTCCTTGGACATTAGAACAAGGAGTTCAAGCAGTTTAAATTGCATGTGTGAAGGACATACTACATGTCTACTTCGTGAAACTTCACCAGCCAGTGTACTAAGCTCATAAGGAATATTTCCCTTCACCGTGAAATGGAAATGCGGAAGGACCTTGTGATGTTCATCTAGAACTGTGTGCGTGACATCCTCGTCTACAACAGAAACTGTGTATCGACAGAACAAAGATATTATATCAGTTTAAATTTTGTTTGTTTCTTTATCATCGTGTTTATTTCAAATGATATCTAGTGTGAAATTATTCTCTCCTCTCTAAACTGTTTAGAGACCATAAACTCACTAAAAATGAGGAGATAAGAAAGTTTGTATATAAATTGATTTTTTTTATCTGCAAAGGTCAGACAGACCTTTATCTCACATTTAAGTCCCTCTCCTTTTGTGATTTTAAAATGCAACAGTGGTGTGAATATATATATATATATATATCTAGGAAAAGTTTAAGTGTGTGTGGTAGTGCACTACAGAAGGAGTGAAAGTAACAAGTGTATTGAAGTGTAAGCTATTTATCACCGCTCTCATCCTTATGTCCTGTTCTATGAGAATAAAACTACCATCTCTAACCAGAATTCTTGGTCTACTCAATTTGCTGCAGGGTGAGTACCTGATACTAATCAAATGTTTGTTTTCAGGAGTGTGATACAAGGAGGCATTTTCCCTTGTCATATGTATGCCTGACCAGCTCTCTGTATGGGGCCCAGAGAGAATAATTGCCCAAGAGAACCAATAAAACAGTCATGAGTATAGTGGGTTAGAAAAACAGGCTGCTACCTGTTATTATTTTAAAGTAGATTTTTTTTTTATTTTTAAACCTTTTTGGTAATAAACAAATAACTCACTATAGTAGCTTTCGACCATGACTGTAGACCAGATAACCCTGAGATCTGTGGTTCGTAGTAACTGAAATTTAATTTTATGCTCTACCGATTTACCAGTGGAAGTGGCGGCTCTTGCAGGAGAACATCTATCATCTCCAAGAGGGAATAGATTATGCAGATGTTGGTAATTTGCATTTCATGTAAATTTCATGTTTTAATTTGAATATTCCCAGTCACTCCACCATATTTATTTTATTTTATTTGTGTTGGTGTTGTAGTAACCTTAGTTTCGGCTCAGGCTACCTGCACCTCACACCCTGTACAGGACAGACAATTCTTCGATTCATGAAAAATTGTTTCACTTGTTCCTACATAGTACTGAAAATTGTCTGAGCCATGAAAATTTTCAGATTCTTTAAACGATCTTTCAATTTTTAACATTTCTATACATAAATTCAATCAATTTTAAGAATACTGAGGAATTGTTACTTGATCACTGAAATTTGTTAAGAACGGAAAATTTTTCGGAAAAGTATAGAAGAAAATTTTCCACCTCACATAACGGCTAAACAACGATGTAGAAATAAGTGGAGTATGTTTTTATGATTCGGAAAATTTTCCGTTTCAAATTTTTCCGGAAAATTTTCATCACTGTACAGGATAGACAATTCTTCGATTCATGAAAAATTGTTTCACTTGTTCCTACATAGTACTGAAAATTGTTTGAGCCATGAAAATTTTCAGATTCTTTAAACGATCTTTCACTTTTTAACATTTCTATACATGATTTCAATCAATTTTATGAATACTGAGGAATTGTTACTTGATCACTGATATTTGTTAAGAACGGAAAATTTTCCGGAAAAATATAGAAGAAAATTTTCCCTCACATCACGGCTATACAACGATGTAGGAATAAGTGGAGTATGTTTTTATGGATCGGAAAATCTTCTTCACTGGTTCGGAGTACACTAGTGTTCAAGATACTTGGTTGAAATTAGAGATAACATTAAAATTTCAGCAAAAGGAATAGTGGAGCACGCAGAAATACGTAGGAACAAACCATGGTTCAACCAGGAATGTACTAAAGTAGCAGAAAAGAGAAAACAGAAGAAACTGCGTTGGCTACAAAATCCGAATGAAATAACTACATAAAATTTCATTGTCATCTAGCAAAAAACTTCTAAAACTTTTAGAATAAAGAAAAGCGATTTTGAATGTTAAAATTAATTAACTTGAAGATAATAGTGAAAACAAAAACATTCGGGACACGTATAAATGCATCAACGAACTTAAGAAAGGCTATTAACTTCGTGCTTATATATTAAAGAAACCTAAAGGAACAGTTCTCACTGATACAGATGGCATCTTAAATAGATGGAAATATTTCTTTGAAGATTTGATTAACACATAGCCAAAAACTAATGCGCGTGGAGAAAGTGAAATGCATGCAGCATAACCGTATATTCCAGAACCTAACCAGACAGAAATAGAAATCGCTATTAAAAAAAATAAACATACATCTCCGGGTGTTGACGAAATTCTGGTTGACTTAATTTTAGCTGGAGGGGAAAAATTGTAGAGCAAGACACACAAACTCATTTTCATTATCTGGAACAAGGAGGAATTACCACAAGAGTGAAGAGAATCAACATTGTTCCAGTTAAAAAAAAAAAAAAAAACAGATTTAATAATTATCGAGGCATTTCTCTTCTGTCAACATCCAATTAATCCTCTTAAACATTGTACTAGCAAGATTGACTCCATACGCAGATGAAATTATTGGAGATTATCAGAACGGATTTAAGTAAAATCGATCAACTATCAACCAGATTTTTAACATTCAACTAATACTTGAAAAGAAATGAGAGAATACAACATCCTGCCACATCAATTATTGAATTAGACTCGGATAGAAGGGAAACATCGTATAACATGCTTACAGAATTTGCAATATCGAAAAAGGTAGATTAATTAAGATATGTTTAAATGAATCCCAAAGTAAGTTTCGAGTAGAGAAATTCGTGTTCACGAGCTTTCACGTTGAGAATGACCTGAAACAAGGAGATGCTTTGTCGTCATTATTATTTAACTTTGTTCTGGAGAACACGATAAGGAAAATCAAAGACAGCAATCAGGTCCTAGAGCTGAATTGTATTTGCCAGGTTATGGCGTATGCAGATGATGTAAATTTAATAGGTAATGATAGAATAATAGAAAGGAATGCAGATATCTTAATTAACGCTTGCAAGGATATAGACTTAAAAATAAATGCAGAGAAAACTAAATAAATGGAAGTTTCTCGGGATCGTAATACTGCATTTTATGGATGCGTTAAAATACGAAATAATATTTTCTTTCGACAAAGTGCATACTTTCAAATATCTAGGATCATTATTAACAGACCAAAACCATAATCACAAAAAAATTTGATGTCAACTGAAAGCAGGGATTTCGTGCTATTTTTCAGTTAAAAATCTTCTGTTGTCGCTAATTCTGTTGAGGAATTTGTAGCTCAAAATATAAAACGATAATCATGCCTGTTGTGCTGTATGGTTGTGAAACATAGTCTCTGACTCTGAGGGAAAATCGCAGACTGATAGTATTTGAAAACAAGATTCTTAAACCAATATTCGAACTCCAAAAGGAACGGGAATGGGGAAAGGCGGAAACTTCATAAGGAGGCACTGCTTAATTTTATACCGTTTACCAAACATTGTTAGGGTAATCAAGTCTAGGAGGCTCAAATGGTCAAGTTATGTAGCCAGAATGAAAGAAATTAGAAACGCTTTCGAAGTTGTAACTGGAAATCCAAATAGAAAAATGACCCTTAGGAAGACCGAGGCGCAGATGGGAGGACAATATTAAAATGGTTCTCGCAGAGATTGAAATATAAAGTAGAAACTGGGTTCATTTTTCTAAGGACAGAAATTAATGAAGAACTTTTGTAAACGCGGCAATGAGCCTCCTGCGTCCATAGGCGTGCTATATTAAGTTGTTGATACATTTAGCTTCTTTTTATTTGGCAGAAATGTTATTACAAGAACTAAAAAGTTTTTCTGTAGTAAAGAGGATTTCGATTCGAGGTTAGCTATTTACGTTAATACTAAAAATAATTTGGTGGTGATTTTGATATAAAATGGCACCCATACTTTCTTTCAAAGTCTCTATCTCTCTCATCTCTCTCTCTCTCTCTCTCTCTCTCTATATATATATATATATATATATATATATATATATATATATATATATATATATATATATATATATATATATATATATATATATATATATATATATTCCCGTTTCTATGGGCGCCCTTTTAATAGACTTGTCCACCGCCCTCATTAGTATCCCAGCACGGCCCTGATGTAGACCACGAGAGTATATTACCAACTGTGACATACAATGAGATTTCTAATGAGAGAGTAGATTAGCCTTAGATCGCACATGGGAAGTTTAAATGACTGCAGTTTTTGAATTAGACCATAATATCACATCTTATATATCGAAACCCTTTTGTAAATCCATGAGGATTAGTTTAAAGATATTGATGAAAACACAAGGTAGTATTTTTTCTAAGGATTTTGCTTAACACTGGTGTAGTGTGAATTAATCTGTAAGAGCAAAGAGAATGAACAGTCTTATTCGGTGTATGAAACATATAAATTTTTGAGACTTTCCACTCAGGAAGATAGCAACAAGTTTGAAATATGAAATTACATATTTTTACCAGAATCAGCAGGAATGAGTATGGAGCTTCTTTTATGTTTTGATAAGAGATGTCAATCCCAGGTGCTGTATTCTTTTTTCGATTCAGTGCAGAGTGGAGTAATGGGTTGCAGTGAATGTAAAGCAGGGGGGCAGGAGATGCCTTTCCATTCAGAGCGTTTAGACGCAGCCGTTAGCGTCTGTGGCTGTATAGCTAATATGTTTGCTTTTTCTTCGTCGGAGAATAGGGGAATGCCACCTGCAAATATTAAAAATAAAAGAAAATAACGGGTAGGTTATCGTGGTGTTGTTGCTAGCAAGTTGATTAAATCACTTCCAATAGATATATGCTTCCTAGGATTCTCGAAGATATTGTCGGGCTCTTTTGGATAATGATTGTTAACCGATGGTCGGTTGGTGGGGATGCACTTGTTGGGTCAGAATGTGCTGATGAATATTGGTTTGTGTTATTGCTGTAGTTATAACAGTGAGATAAGAAGCAAGTTCGCGTTTATTAGTTTAAGGTATTATGCATTCACGAAAGAGTGTTTCAGGAAATTTCGGAAATTCGCCTTATCATAGCTCGAAATCTGATGAAATGCATTTACAGGGAGTGGAAATTATCCTGAAGTTAAAATTAATCTATTTAAAAGATCACTGTGACTATATCTGCAAAGTGACACTCATTATGAACAGTCATTTAGGTGCTAACACTAGAGTAATTATCTAATAGGACCATAAATCCTAAAACATAGGTGTGAGGTGTACTTAACGAGCCGTGCTGTGATTAAATAATCAAAAAAATAATTTCTGACTTTGGAAGTGGTAATAATTTAAATTTTATTTCATTAAAGTACAAAGTATCGCAGAAACACGAATAATATTGAGAATAGATTAATATGTTTTCTTCCAACGTTTTTTTATAGTCTTACAACATAGCTGTAAACGGCTTAAAAACTCTACTTCTGAGGTTATAAATTTTGCTACCACCTATGAACAATACTAAAAGTAGTCTATTCAGGATTCAGGAATAATATCAATGGCAGCCAAAATTTAATAATTACCAATTTCATTACATAGATAATCTCGCCAAGATCTGAAAGCTTTTTCTACATTACCAGTTGACTTCTATTTTTTTTTTCAAGTCTTGTCTAGAACCCCTCCCCGAAATCCCAACTTTCCTCTATATTCCGTCTAATTTTAGATGTAATTTTACAAATTTTAAAGCTATGTATTTATCTTGATATTGAATTTAAATCTCCCAAAAGCTTTAGGTCCCTCCTGAAATAAATTTCTGCATATGTGCCTGATTACATTTCAGGTGCGTCATTTGCGGCTTGAGGAAAGGCGATTGTCCCCCATGGGCTTGATATTTATATACAATTTAGTTAATAGTATAACAGTATGGTTAACAGAAAACGAAACATTCTACTTAGATAAGAGAATCTTTCCCATCCTCCTGCCAGCAAAACCTGAAATAACGTTGCTGATATACCGGAATATTGTTTCTTTACACAAATTTTCTAATACAAACTTCCGAGTGGGTGAGTGGTTAACATGCTGCTTTAGGTGAGCATGGATCTAAGATTTATAATCATCTGAATATCCATTGGTATTGAAAAGGGACTTTAAGTTTCAATAAATCCAAATAGAATCCAAATATCTTACAAACTCTTTATTGCAATAGGAACTTTTGCTCTGGTGTCATTCAAATCATTTCACACTCGGTTCTTTGATTAGTATTTGACAGTCAATTAACGATCAGTATAGAAGTTTATTTAGTATTAATGTTATTACTATATTGTTATGTTATTGTCATTATTATTATTATTTATTACACTGATACTAGTAATAGTAACCAGAAGTAAGTCATATAATTATCTTTATATTGATATTTCGAACATTTATTTTTAAGGAATGTGGTTTACCAAAATTCTTTTATATATTGCCCTGTCCGTCCGTCCGCGAGACAAAAGAAAAAGTCTCAAGATCTACTTCGATGAATCGATCACACGAAATTTAGTCAGAATGTAGAGAATCAAAAGTTAGGTGCAAGACTTTTTTTTTTTTTTTTGGATCCGATACTCAAACTGGAAGTGGTAGGAATCAACCATTTCCGGTTTATACGTTGATCACTATAGAACAAAAACGGTAATAGATTAAGAGGAACGGTTATCTGCAATCAATTAAGCGTCTCTACAATACATTTCATCTCCTTTGTTAACTCTCTACTAAAACTGAAAATTGTACAAATCCACTACAACTTCCGGTTTCGATATTTATCAGAAGAACAATAACGACCAGAGGTAACGAGAATCAGTTTTCTGGAATCGATTACGCGTTCTAAGAATAGTTACCATCTAGCAATGAGCAAATGCAAGACCAAGACCAAGACCCGGGTGGTCTTGGTCTTGGTCTTGGCCTTGCACATCCAGTCTTGGTCTTGGTCTTGGTTTTGCACACCCAATCTTGGTCTTGGTCTTGGTCTTGCTGCAAGAGTCTTGCAATTCTTGCTTTTAAGAAACCTTGTGCTTTTCATAGGTAAATTTTACTCTGGATAAATTCTACAATGCGCCAATAGTAACAGAAATACAATGTATGTTTCTAAATGAAACATAATTACCTTCGTGTAAGTATGATGATAGTACTATACAACATAGGTTATAGCTTTTACTTTTTTTTTTCCAGTGGGTCCCCACGCTTTACTACTTATAAGATAAATTACAGCGTTTCGTAAGATTTTTATATGTTTTTTTTTTTTAACAGATTCAATACTCTACTGTTTCACAAAGTGGGGAGCGTCATGAAAGAAAATCAAGACAGCAGAGATTACTAAAATACCATAAATTGCTAAATTATTTTTACGCTCTAAAGGCGTCAAATATATTTTTAAATTTTCAACTAAGATTAGCTACTCTTTGTATCGAACAAACTTCCAATTAAATATTGAGATTTTATTTTACTGGTTCCAAAATGTACTCTGTGGAACAGAAACATGGACTTTACCCAAAAGTGATGAAAAAAATATTGGAGGCTTTCGATGAAAGGAGAGAATTAGCTGGGTTGAACGGAAAACGAATGAGAAGGTGTAAGAAATAGTAGCAGTAGGGGAGAAAAGAAGAATTTTAGATGTAATTAAGAGGAGGAAAAGGAACTGGTTGAGACATGGCTGAGGAAGAAATGTATTCTGAGGGACGTGCTAGAGAACATGATAGAAGGAAAGAGAGGGAGGAAACGAAGGAGACTGTAGTTGAAGGAGGGTATTAAAACAGAAAATTGCTACGTCAAGACAAAGAGACTAGCTAAGGATCACCGTATATCGAAACTTCTGAGTTGCAGCAAGTGACCTGCCAATAATGGCAGAATAGAAATGATGATGATATGTTTAGCAATATGGCCAAATAAAGAGGGAGAAAAATTAAAATAATAACGATTATAATAACGCAAATAATAATCTCTTAATATTTTGATATAACTTAAGTAAAAACTGAAAACGACTCAATTGTCCATGTCTTTTGTGTAAACTCAACTTATACAAATATTTTTGACCTATATTAGAAACACAAAAACACAGCATTAAACTTCAAGTTATTTGAAATAACTACAAAATCACTGACCCTTGTGAATATGGATTATTTATTGTTGTATAATTTTATATCGCTCAATCCTCGTGTGCCATATACCTGACGAGGCTAAAAGTTATATTGATAAACAAATCTTGAAATGTATAAGCACCCGCCAGGCCCATATCCAGGGGGGTCTAGGGAGCCGGGTCCTCCCTAAATTTTTGCTGCCCCCCAATATTTTCACGGTAGGCTTCCAAATAAAGTATAATACGATGATAAACTATAGTATGGTTGGATCGGTCCTCCCCTAACTTCAGCCCCCCCTATACTTTTGGGCTGGCTACCGGCCTGGCACCCGCCCATGAAATCAAATTTGCGGTCACATACACAAGTTTTTGTCAATGTCATGAAAATGTTATTTCGATATTAATTTTTTGAGCACACATTAAAAATTTCTAACAGATGATTGAGCCTTGGAGCCAATTCCATACTCATGTAGCTGGCACCTATGGTGAACGAAATTATCGATGTTCAATACTACATTTCTATTTAGCTTTGGAAGAAGAACACCACTAATATGTTTTGAAATTATGTAATATCTAGTTTTACGTGCCACGATGCACCGAGGCTAAGAGAGATGATGATGATGAGAAATGAATGAAATGGTGAAATGATGAAAGTAGGAGGAAACGGGAAAATCCCGAGAAAACCAACGCACACGGTCTCTATCCACTAAAAAAGCTCACATGGTGCAAGCTGGGATCGAACCAGGGACCCCAGCACCAAAGGAGAACGCTCTACCACTGAGCCGGTACTTGTGCAAGAGTCTTGGTCTTGGTCTTACAGGTATGATCTTAGTCTTGGTCTTGGTCTTGCATGCAAGACTCTTGCATAAACTGCAAGACCAAGACTCTTGCGCTCATCACTATTACCATCTTCTCTCTTAATACCCTATCGACACCGGGAATGACAAAAATGAACCACATCGGTATAGCGTTGATAGCTATAGAGTGAAAAGGGTAATAGTTCGATAGAAACGGTATTCTATAATCAAACAGCGGTAGCGTCAAACAGCGGGTACAACTGAAAAAACATTTACTAGGACTGCAAGGTATCTCATCACACGTTGTACAGCAGCACGTCGACTTAATGGAGGTGGTCTCTTTGTCCTGCCATTACTTTGTATTTGGTGATATTTATACATATGCAGCAACAGTGGTACCAAGAACTTCAGGACTGGACTAAGAAGTAGTATCGCGCTCTCTTTTCCGATGACAGGAAATCCAGTCTGAATGGTAACACTGGACAGTCATTCATTTGACGAGAGAAAGGAACAGGAAAAGAACCCGTCGAACATTGTCGAACATTCGAACATGATCATTGTGGTGGTCCAGGTAATTTTGTGCAGTAAAGCATAACGTTACATGAACATACCGACCTTTAAATTTTTGAACATGGTAATAATGAACACTACACTCCTTCGCCCACGTGCGTTTTTTTAGAGGTGAAGTCGGTTCCGATCTCATCTTTATGATTGATATTGTGCATTGAACAGGGCAGCAGATAGGGTTCTTGAAACGAGAGGATTTTCGGCAAATGAACTGACCTGCTCGTTCCTCCGACTTAAATTCCACGTAATACGAGTGATTTTTTGACACCAAAAAGTATGTCGTTTCTTACTAATAATAGTTAACTTTTTCTTTTAAATACTGCTTAGTTTTATGGCACCAAAAATATGACATTTCTTACTAATAATATTTGTCTTTCTCTTTTAAATGTTGGTTATTTTTATGGCACTAAAAGGTATGTTGTTTCTTACTAATAATAATTGACTTTTGCTTTCAAATGCTTGGACTCATTCTTACTTTATGTAACTTATTTATCTACTGTACAAAGTCTATGTAAAAAAATACAGTAAAGTAACATATTATATATTGTATTGTTTGTGTTCATACAGATCACACACGTAGTTTTAACAGTAACACATATGCTTCTAACAGCGACACACATATAGTATCTTGGGTAAAGATGCCCCACTGAGTGAAAACGCCCCTGCTCGAATTGCTCGAAGTCTGTGACTCGTGGTCACAGGACTTGCCATGCGTGTGAAAGGGTACACAGTCTTGAGTAAATATATGTGGAAGTTGCATCGGAGAAAGAATCTGCTTTTGTTCAGGCCTGTTCGCAAAGCTAAGTTACTCTTATTTCAGTGTCTAAAATTTTAGAGAGTGAAACTAGTAATGCTTTTGATGGTAGTTAAATAGAAGTACCGGTACATGAATAAAACATGATTCCTTAAGAAATTCAATCTTTTACAAACGCAAATATGTTTTGTTCTCTTTTTTCGTCCAT
This sequence comes from Thermobia domestica, assembly GCF_964235325.1. Lineage (NCBI taxonomy): Eukaryota > Metazoa > Arthropoda > Insecta > Zygentoma > Lepismatidae > Thermobia > Thermobia domestica. Next base: position 130,967,700 of record NC_137462.1, on the reverse strand, counting down.
GAATATGTCACGTGACTTCTTTGTTTCAAAATTGGGAAAGTTGCCCCAGTGAAATCGGAGCAAAGATGCCCCATTTTATAACACTTAAGATTTCTGTTTGGGACAAAAAGTTATGACGTGGAACGATTTGTACGTTCGTTATGTTTTAAACAATGTTTGGTTTAAATATGAAACACTAATTGTTCTGTAATAACCTATAATTAATTATTCACTCAGAAGTAAGCGAGAAATTCCCATTTGGAGTAGTGGCTTGGTTTCCTTGCTGGTTTGCTGCTTTCAATGATGTAATATTCTATTTATATATTTTTCTTTTTTTTTCGTTCCTTATGTGATCAACACTGGACTGAATAGACTTCACATATATGTATCTATATGACACTAGTTGGCTAGCAAGCTGAATCAATAAAATGTGCATGGATTGAGTTTTAAGCCATTTGGGCGAGTTGAATATGTATGAGGGTTGTTCAAAATGCTAAAAAAAAAATCATTGGGGGACGGATCCTGCGACACACTTGATTTGTCACAACTTCATTTATCTGGATGAATTATTTTGAAAAGATAAATCTCTGGGTGAATCAGCTATCCCTTCATTGCAAAATGAAGAGCATTTCCACTAATAACTCAGATATCATCATAGGTGTACCAGTGTTGTAGCTAGCAAGCTGTTATAAGAGGAGGTATTACTTTTTCGGGGAGCAGGTTTATACATATTAAAAGAAAACGTCCTTCCCTCTTGTCTAGTGGCTAGTACGTGTCCCTTTGTTGCACGAAGTTCCGGGTTCGATTCCCTAGTGTGAACGCCTTGGAAAATTTGAACGATTACGGTGGTTTGGATTTAAACTGTAGGTTCACTGCATGTCACTGCATTAATTGTGATCGCAAGAATCCAAGTTTGAAAAAATGAAGAAATGATAACAAATTGTAAGATTCACAAGTCTTTTCTCTCTCTTATTTGTATCCATTGTTTAGAAACGGATTTAGAAAATATACATAGAGAATACTTGTCATTTTGTTGAAAATTTTCTTTATAATTAGACAGATAGCTAGCAGAAAGTAAAGTTAGTAATATTAGTGGTACAAAAACGTAGTTGCTTGTTTCTTTGATGTTTATGAACACATTTTGAAAAATTGTGAAACTGGGGCATCTTTCCCCCACATGCATGCCGAAGATACCCCACTTGAAGGTTTTTGTAAATTGTTTATTTTAAGTTCTTAAATTTACTGAAATAAAATTGTCTTTCGAGGTACTACAAACAAGACATCAGTCTTCTAATTGATGATAAATTCAACAACCTCACCTCAATTGCAGGAGTGGAAAATGGGTAATAATGAAAAAGTGGGGCATCTTTACCAAACTTACTCTAAATCCTAACACTAAATACACACATGCTATTTGTAAAGCAATAGAAAGAAGAACTAAACCAACCAACAACTGACAAACAATTACAAACATTTTAGTAATATATTGAACTCTTCATTCGCATTTTCGACTTAAAACCTTGAGCATATTTTCTCTTAACGTGTAATCATGACAATTTATAGGCATAAAAGAAATGATATTACGTTCTGTTTTCTACGTGCAATCATTTCTTCGTTTGCACACCAAGACAAGGATGAAAGGAAATGAAATCTGACATCAAATTATTGTAAAGGTTAGATGTTAAAAAGGTCGCGGATAATTTTAATCGAAATTGAATACAATAGGATTTTTGTTTTCTTGAGTGATAGAGAATCATCCTATAAACATGAATACGTGGCCATGAATCTTTACAAATTATAAAGAACTATTACGAAGAAAACAAAATTCGTTTTTCGAATTAAAGATTTATCTCTCATTCTTTCTTTTAAGTCAAGGACAGGAGTTTCGACAGACGAAATAATTAGCACATACACTTGAAAATTGTTGCTTATTACCTATCATGCCAGATTCGATTCCCAGCGAAAGCTCAGATTGCCTGTGTTAATACATTAAATCGCAGAGCTTGAACGCATTTAAAATAACCAAGAAAAAGAATTGCGTCTTTTTTGTCCACAAGGTAATCAAGGCTATTTTTGGTCATTTTGGACACATTTAATCTCTAAAATCTCTATCCAAAGTTCCTGTCAGAGCTTAGAACGTTCATGTCCAGATGTTCTAAATAATTATTATAATGTAGAAAAAGTGTTAAATTTTACATATAATTAAGCGTGCCATACAAACTTTATGGCTCTTTTCATCACAACTTTGGTAATTGGATTTGATTCCCTTGTGCTCTGAACGACCCAAATGCGTAACCATCGGATCTGGATGATTCATTAATTGACTTATTTTAACATTCCTTTTCAGCATAAAGTATGTAAAGAGAAAACCCCTGTAACCAAGTCAAGTGCTGATCCTGTATATTGGTTTAGTGGCTAGCTCTTTCTCCTTTAGTATACACGGTCCTGGGTTCGATTCCTGTTGCAAGACCCTTAAGATTTGAACGCGTTACGGTGGTCCGGATTCTACCTTAAATTGTAGATCTACGTCTCTTATAAGGGGCCGCGGTGGCTCAGTGGTAGAGCGTTCACCTCTGGTGCTTGGGGTCCCGGGTTCGATCCCAGCCCCCGCCACGTGACAACACCGTGTGCGTGGGTTTTCTCGGGGTTCTCCCGTTTCCTCCCACTTTCTTAATTCCACCATTTCATTCATTACTACTCATCATCACCGTCTCCTGTACCCTAACCGGCATAACCGTAGGACGTAAAACTCGAAGATTTCATTTCATTGTTTACGTTTCGTATATCCTCGTGCTGGAAAAGAACGCTACGCTTCAACCGATTGAGAAAGTGCCCTCATTAGAATTCGAATCCGGAACCAGGATTTCGAATCCGGACTTCGCTGTCACAATTAAAACACAACAAACAAACAAAAAAAAAACCTGAAAAGAACAAAAAAAGTTAAGAATATTTATTGACACTATGCTCTAAAATGTCTACCTTGAGCACGTGTTTGCATATATAATATATACAGTGTTGGACATTATAAATGCAACTTCAGGAAGGAGAAGAGATGTACACTTAAAATAGAAGTGTGAAATAATTACTTTGTGCAATATTTGAGAGAGCCCGGTAAATCTAGAGATTAACAGCGGTTAGGTCTATGATACACCATGAGACATTAAGTGAATGAAAAGCGCAACACTTGCGGTATCGACATTTGTAGTACTGCGACATTGGCGGTACTTCGAGTATCGACATTTGTGGTACTGGGACATTTGCGGTACTATTCGAAATAACTTCTTATCCTCCAAGTTAAGAGAGGATATTTTCGGATGTTCAGTTAGAGGATAAGCATACAGTGTCAACTACTATACAAAAAGCAAATTTTATTACATTGGTGTAGCCACAAGTTGTTCTGAGGAACAAGGGTGCCGATTTCTCTGTAAATTTGTGGGGGGGGGGGGGGCGTTCAGATGCAGACGGCATATATATGAGGATTTTAAGACAAATTGCATTCAAATTATGCCAAATATTGTATATTCACAAATACAATGAGGGGCCCACATGAGCTTCAGGGGCCCCGGGCCCCCAGGATCGGCGCCCTTGCTGGGGAAGAATAACATAACTTTTTCAGGGAACTCGCGGCTCTTTTGAATACTAAAAGCAGGCTAAAACTCTTCTTTCAGAATATTAAACCATTATTAACTCACCATACACACATACGTACATACAAACCTTCCTCAGAACACTAAAAACATGTAAATCCAAATATAAGGATCACTTATACAGTAAAGTGGGAAAAAAATATTTATAAACCCTACTTTTTGCTTTGTTTTGTAGGTTTCATTAACAGTTTTTCAATAGCTATTTGCCAATGTTTACTCAAAATTGAAATATAATATTCCTTTTTGTCCGTTGTCAACATATTAAGTAAGTTAAGTAAAATAAAACTATCCTTTTCAGGACAGAAAACATATTTGCCCCTTAAAAGTGTCCCATCCCTTCGCTTGAGCCCCTAAAAGAGTAAAGCTGGTGTCGTCACTAATATGAAGGAATAAGAATGTTGGAAACTAAAAGAACACTGTGCACTGTCCTCCGCAAAGCTTTTCCAAATGATTTAAGTAATTATTACCAAGGGTAAAAGTGGATCTGAAAAGGTAGGGGGACGCAAGACATCAGGCAGTCTCCCGGGTCTATCTTTGCCCATTGTAATTATTTGAAAGTGGGGGAACGACGTACCCCCGTATTCTCCCTTTACTCCTGGTTATTGCTTATTGAACAAAGTACAATATACCAATTCGTTTGGAATTATGCACTGAGTTATGATAATTTTAGAGAAAGATTTTAAGTTGGAAGTCTTCTAATATCTTCCGACCAAGGCGCCATTGGTGCAAGAATCTCCGGGTTTGATTTTCAGTGGAAGAGTATTGAACGCAGTTCAGTGGTTTTATTCCGACTTTAAACTGCGGATCTTGTCTCAAATAGCTTCTCAGCTGAAAAAAGATATGCATAAGAATGTAAGGGAACTCATGCCATTGACATGAAAAGATCCAAACGATTTTTTAATTTTTATTGAAGACTAATAAAATATTTGGTTAAGGTGATTACTATGAACATATAAGCATTTACCATTATGTATGTATGTTATCCTAATTCCTGCACTAGTTTACTTTCGTCAGCTGCCATTCTTGATTAAAAAAAAAATGATAAAGAAGAAAAGTAAAAGGCAGAATGCCTTCTCTTTCCTTCAAGTTCAATGGCACACACCAGTCACGTGCCAATACATCTATCTGAAGCCTTCCAACGAGATTTGCTTTCTTATTCAAATACCACGTGACTTGAAATTTAATAATAAATAAAAGATAGAAGAAGAAAACACTATTATTTATTTCTCCTTGGCATTAGAATCTATTGTGTGGGCGGCAGGAGAAAGTTCAGTTGCAATGAAGAAAGAAATCGCATCAAGAGTAAACAAAGGTATCCAAGAAAGTAAATGATTCTACAATATTAGGTGAACAATACACACGGATAAAAATCTTTGCAAATTAATATTTCAGGTAGATGCACAGATTAAGCAAAGAAGGAACTTTTTTTAATTTATTCGTACACTCACTTGTAGTACTCGACGAGAGTACAATAAAACATAGAAGTTTCTAAATTAAAATTGATCCGTACATGCTTAGATTTTAATACTAATGGAGAACTTAGTTTCTTTATGGCATTAGATTAGGCGAGTTTCGCCTAATTCGGTTAGGAGAGCTTAAGCTAGCTTCACTTAGCTATTCTAACATAAACTCTATCAACATGAACTGAAATAACCAAAGCTTATCTTAACTAAGGTAGATTAATCTATTTTAAGCACGTTCAACCGAGGTGATGTTAGACTACCCTTAAATAAGCTAAATGGAGCTAAACTTATCTAACTCAAGCTAATGCATCGTAAACAGGTTAAGTAAATTAAGCTAACCTAAGGTAATTGAAGCTAAACTAATCTAGCCTAAATTATACCTAAGCTGATCTCAGATCAAATAAGCAATTCCAAACTAATCTTATCTAAGTTAATCTAAAATCAATGTATGTGACTAAATGAGACATTAATTACATCCCAATCAATTAGACAAGAAAGACCAAAATGATTAGGATAAGACACACGAAACATATGTACCATATTAGACGGATGAATACTAGAGAGCAAAGAGATAAAACGAAATAATTGGAATTACTTAAACAAAAAATTAGGTAAATGTTAGTGAAGATAGTTGGAGAAGTAAAATGGGAAAATAAAAAGCAAACAAATGTGTTTGGGCAAAGGAGATGAAATATAGCAGAAATTGATCAATTTCTGCAGAAATAAATAGGAATGTATAATTCAAACAACAAAAGAAAACAAAAATATAATTAAATGAAATTCCTCAATAGGTGACATGAAATATCAAATTTCAAATATCAAATATCAAATATAGGTGACGTGAAGTATCCAATGATTCAGGAAAGATATGGACTAGTTTAAAGGATGCAGAGACTCTTCCCTAGTAATGATTGTCGGAAATAAATTTTCAGGTGGATATCCATCTGAAAAATGTAGCCAAGAAAGTATGAAACAATAGTTGTGTGTACACAAAAGGTTGAAAAATGGAAGAAATAAGATATCACTTCATACGAAAATTCGAAGAAAATATACTAATGTGGAAAGAGTAGATACAGATTCTACTGCTTGTAAACTTTGCATTCCTGAGGCGGCAGATGAAGTAGTAGTTTACCACAAACAGATAAAACTAAGTAATAATGGATATATATATATATATATATATATATATATATATATATATATATATATATATATATATATATATATACAGTAATACATAGCACAGGAAAAAGGCGTACAGGAAAGCTGAATAACGAATTACGAAAGAAAATAAATACAGCAAATGAAGAATTCTACAAAAAGAAGAAAAAATGTAGAAGAATTAGAAAGAGTAGTGAAATATGATAATATGTACGGGGAGGTAAAATCAATGGAAATTCGAAAGAAGTCTGATATCATTGAGTTGGCAATGAAATATAAAAGCGTGAAAATAGTAAGCTAGAGTAAAGTGGAAATAACACATTAAGGACTTGTACGAAAATAGAAAATAGTAACGACACTTCTTGGTGAGTTTAACAAAACGATAACTAAAAATAATAGTGTGAAGGCAACCGAAATAGATAATACACCAATCTACTTAACAAGAATACGGGAAGCAAAATAATATTAGAATGAAAATAATGTTATTTTAGAAAAGTTAATGGAAAGCTGAAAATAATATGAGATTAAGTTAAACATTAGAAGATAAAAGCAATGGGATCTAAAACTAAGTAGTCTATATGAAATGACGAGCTTATTTAAAAAAAGATCTATTTGTGCGTCTGACAAAATTTAGACAAGAGACGCTTTGAAAATAACTTTGTCAAATATAATTGAAGCCGGAGAGAAAATTCAAGAGATGATTAATTTTGTGCATACTTACAGTTAGATGCACTGTATGTGATTTGCAGATAATATAGGGCTTTAAGCAGAAAATTTAAATCTCTTGAGGAATATCTTCAAAGAATATTAGATAAAAATAGACTTTAAGAATAGGAGAAACCGAGAGCAACAAAACGCAATAAAAAAAACGATCTATCAAGTATGCAGGCTATTCGAAAAGACTTTTGCGCTAGGTTGGATCACTTACGTTTGAAAATCAGAGAACATTTATTTACATGGGTCAGAGTGGGACACGGTGGGTCGTGGGTCAGAGTGGGTAGTGGGTCAGTGGATCATGGGTCAAGTTTCAGTACACATGCTCCAGATGTGGTTAATAGCTGCAAGAGAAGAGAGTGATGGATGTTTACTTCACTTTGCTCTTCAGGTGCGTGATTTCCTTAACGAGCAATTTCCAACTCACTGGATTGGGCGTTATTATCTAACATCATCATCCCCATTGAAATGGCCTCCACGAAGTCTGAACCTTACAATACCAGATAACTCATTGCCGGGAACAACTAAGTCATATATCCTTCATCGTCGGAGCAGGATAGATAAAGAATTATGTGAGGAAGTCTTTCGAAAGATAACTCCTCAGACGCATGTCAAAGAGATCACAGAGACGCATATATCTCTGTATACAGGACGATGGAGTACATACAGATCCACTGGATATATAGTCTGTGTATGAAAGTATTCAACTGCAATATATATGGGTACGAGGACTTCTAGGATACCGTATAACAGTAAGAGAGGAAAAATTATAACATGTGACTAGTTTTTTCGTACTTACGGAATGTATTAGTATAGACATAAATTGCAAACATGAAATAAAACAATGAATGTACAGGTAAGTGAGGCGTTGGATAGATGGCAAAGTGGCGTAAGTAGTTTTGAGACATTTTGAGATAGTGGGGCTTTTATTAAAGTCAATACAGAAAATCGGACAAAATCATTTTTTTGTGCTACCATCTTTTCGCCTATGGTCTGGTCTTTTAACTCTGAAATACGCAACTTTGCCATCAACAGATAATGGTTTCAAGTTCACGGAAATGATTTAATCTCATTTACTCATTTTTTTAAAAAAATGATTTACGCCACTTTGGCATTTAACGCCTCAATGACGAAAGAAGCATATAGAAAGAAGAAAAGTATATTTTATTGGTTCGCAATTTAAGAAAAAACACAAATTGTTTCGTGTGGACTATTATACTATTTGTGACAGAAACATGAATATTAAGCAAAAACACTGACGAAATGAATGGAAACATTCGAATTGTGCTTGTGAAGACGAATGAAGTAAACTAGCTGAGTAGAAAGCAAAAGTAACGAGAATATATTAAAAAGAGCAGGAATTGAAAAGAACAAACAACACTGGTCGAGATAATGGCTAAGAAGAAACTGTATCACGTGGTAGAAGGTACAATAGAAAGAATAAAAAAAAAGAGATAAAGAGAGAAAGAGACTACAATTGATGAAAAGTATTGAAACGGAAAATCTCAACGTCAAGATGTAAATGCTAGCTAAAAACCATGAAATATGGAAGCTTTTCAACTTACAGTGAATCGCCTGTCAGTAGAGTACGTATGTTTTGTCTTGGCGCACTTCCCGCCAGTGCACTTGGTTGGCCTTTAAGTATTTTCTGCTAGCACTCACGTGAACGTTTTAATCCAATAGATGCCTTATTGGTTTTGTCGTGCAGGTGACGTTTGTTGTCAGCCAGCCCATCAAATGAGGTCATCCCTATTTGGCGGGTAGTTCAAGTGCTTAGTTGCCACACCCGAACAAGTGTGTTACAGTGATTTGTGAGTGGTGTCGCGTTTTGCTGTTTCCTAGCGTATTGTAAGTGTCAACCGTGGCGTGGCAACAATGCGTTGCGGACAAATCATCCTTTAGGCGGGAATCGTGCCAAGATAAAACAAACGTATTCTAATGACATGATTATACACAGAGAAAGCTATTAGGAAAAGCTAGTGAGCGTTGTAAGATTGCAATGTTAGTATATACGTCCGTCCGTTACTCCACACGACTTTATTAATGAAACAAAATTTTTGAAATAATGTTTCTTTTTTGTCTAGGACAATGTTCTTCGAGTTCGTTAAGGAATCGACCGTTAGCATCTTCATCAGTAACGATGCCTTTAATGGTGGCTAACCATAGTCCATATAGGGGAAAGGGGGGTAATGATACGCGTTTTTTTTTTAATTGCTCAGTACAGCTATGAGAGAGCACCAAGGAATCTAATGAATAGTGCTGTACATACCTACGTATGTCTACTGTGAAATAACTCGGAATTATTGTATAATTACTCTCCGTTACAAGATAGTAGACAGAAATTTGAAACCTCACACTGCGCAGTTGAGGGTAATAGCACGCAACAGTTGAGTTCTTAGTTTAATTCGTTTTCAAATCTTCCTTATGATAATATTCCCTTAAAGTGTTTGCTTTCTTCGCTCTTTTTTTATTGCAGAAGAGCCTTACGATGTGTTTCTGTTAGAATTTCTGAGCTTTGGTGCCTTCACTTCTGCTTCATAAAAGAAGTTTTTTTTTCCTATGAATTGGAGAAATAGATGTTAAAGGGACTATTGCGGAGGATTCTTCGCAATTGCTGATTTCCCTTGATGGTCCAGCGACTGCCAGTTCAGAAACGTTACTGAATTTTTGTTTCGTCGAGTCGATTGCATCATGAGGAAGGTCTTCTTCCATATTCTCCTCAGTCTGACTTTAGCACTGATCACTTGCAGCAAAATCAGCATTTATAAAAACTTCTAAATTCATGTGGAAAATGCCACACTTCTCAAAGCCTCATGAGGCATTTCTAAAGCTGCACACTTTTTCAAAGGCAACTTTAAAACCTTTTGGAACGTCACCAAGTTCAATTTGTTCGTTCGGATATCGGCGCATTCATGAATAACAAGCATCATTGTATGTACATTTGAGGAAACTAAATTCTGAAACATCTAAAGGTTGCAATTTAGCAATAGAATGTAGTGGCAAAGAAAGCATGATGACATTTGCTTTCGCATATTCATATGAAGAAAGTGACGCATGGATGATTGTCCATAATGAGAAGAATGGGATCCTCAATAAATGGTTTAGTAACCTCTACAAAGGTTTTAACCAAAGCATGAAGGTATCTTCATTTGATCATCCATATTTTGAAGACGTGTATATCGATCCATGTTGTCCTCTTCGTTTCTGTTTGTAATTCATTTGTCCTGAATAAACAAGCAACGAGCGGTTGCAAATTCCAGTTGAATTCACTGCCCAAATTACTGTAACGTTTCTTCCTCTTTCTTAGGTTGTTGCTAATCCAACTAGTTTTCGTCCTCTAGGAGCAAGAATTTTCTGATGTTTTTGAACGATTGTGATTCCCGTTTCATCCATGTTAAAAATGCTAGAAGGAAGGAAGTGGTGTTTCTTCATAAGTTGTCTGTAGTTGTCAAAAAAATATCTGCGTACCTGTAAGCCCGTAATCCGCGGTAGAGATGTTGCTTCTGGATTTCTAGTGCTTATTTGTGGATTGCGTTTCAAAAATGATTCAGCTCAGTCCCTACCAGCCATCTTAGTTTTTGTACAAACACTGTTCGATAACTTGTTTAGTGTTGCAAATTCAAAGACAATTCGATGAAGCTTCATTAAAGTAATCCCATAGAAGAAATTCGTCAATGTTATGATATGGCGTTTTATTTTTTCTTCTTGCTGCGGCATAAACACTGGTTTCTCTCCCATTCTATGTCCACCTAGACCTCCTTTTCTTAATCTTGTTCTAATAGTACCTTCATGCATACCAAAAGATCTGGATACCTTTTGGATTTTTCTTTCCCCTTCCACAGCGTCCAATGCCACCTTCAATTGGTCCTCTGTCCAATTTGTTTAGTTAGCTTGGATGAAGATTTCGCACCATCTGCAAAGAATGTAGTTAAAATCAATTTCTTTCTTAATACGTTTTATAATATGGCAATGGTGTTACAACAATTAAACATTCTGAGAAGAAAGATTAAAACACCAAACATAGAAAATTGTTATTGCCCAATACTTTTCCAAGCATGTTTACCGGCTTAGAACTATTATTTGTGTGTTTTTCGTGCAAGGATGAGTAAAAGTGTTGAACAAGAAGATTAAATTTAAAAATATGTGTTCAGAAGCGATCAAGGAAGTGTAGGTGATATTTAATATAAATTTAGAACTCCTATTTATTAGCAAAAATCATTAAATAAAAAAGGGATTCAAATGTATTTTACAAACGCGGGCAAGATTACCCCCCTTCGTCTTTCACGTGACAGATGATACCTCGATCTTCCTAGTGTTAATGTTTAGAGTATTAGGACTAGATTCTAAATTATCCACTCAATGGGTTAATCACACGTACTCTTGTGTTCATCCGTGCTATTACCCCAAATCAGATCATCTTGGTTTTTTGTTCTTGTCTGGTATGCATAAATATTATAACAAAATACTAACCCTATATTTATTCTGAATTAACTATTCATATGCGTACAAAAATACCGTACTCCAGAACTAAAGTTGAACTTATCTTTAAAGAAAATTAGTGAAATTTTCGAAGAAAAACAAAGATTTTCAATATATGGTCATATTCCGCAGTGCGTTCTCTGCAGCGCTCTTCCACTCAAGTGAGGTTAGTTGGGCACCATGCACCATGCAGACCTTCTCCTTCTTCTGCTTCTTTGTAAACAGGGGTGCGTGCAATTATTCACAACGTTCCATTACCCCGTTTTCCCCTATGGAAATATGTGCTGACGCTAGATGTTTTTGAGGTTAATAAATACTTTTATTTCAAGATGTATAGTGTATATGGAGTTAAGAGATTTTTTTTTTTTTTTTGAAAGCTAATAAAGGGTTGGTGAGAATAAAATCTCATGTACTTCGGGTATGAGAGGGCATTAATGAGAGGGTATATTATTTGGTATCATTTTAACCTCAAATATAGAGAGTTTTGGTTAAAACTGAAAGAAAGTATTGGTAAGATACACTCACTACCTCACATACACTACAAAAAATAAAACAATGTTTGAACACATTTTAGACGCTTTTTAGAAACTATATTTTCAAGAGGTGTTCTTATGTGTTTTAGAAACATTCACAAAAGTCTCGGACAAGGACTGATAACTTGGCACGACATCAGCAAAAGAAAATGGACATGAGATTTGGAACATGGAATATTAGAAGTCTTTATAGGGCAGGCGCGTTAAAATCTGTAACGAGTGAGTTAGAGAAATACAGGATGGACTTAGTAGGAGTTCAGGAAGTTAGGTGGGAAGGAAATGGATCTGAGAATTCCGGAAATTTTACGTTCTTTTACGGGGAAGGAAATAAAAATCACCAGTTAGGAACAGGGTTTTTCGTTCACAAACGAATATTACCAGCAATTAAACGGGTTGAATTTGTTACTGACAGACTTTCTTTTATTACTCTTAAAGGACGGTGGTGTGATATTATTGTTTTAAATGTACATGCTCCAACTGAAGATAAGGGTGACGATGTAAAAAATAGTTTTTACGAAGAAGTGGAACGGATATTTGACCAACTCCCGCGATACCATATGAAGATTCTATTAGGGGATTTCAATGCGAAGGTAGGACGAGAGGATATTTTCAAACCGATTATAGGGAACGAAAGTTTGCATAAGGAAAGTAATGACAACGGTGTTAGACTCGTGAACTTTGCAACATCTAAAAACCTAATTGTGAAGAGTACAAAATTCCCACATCGCGACGTTCATAAATACACTTGGACATCACCAGACGGAAAAACACATAATCAAATTGATCACGTCTTAGTAGATAGAAGAAGACAATCTAGCATAATTGACGTCCGGTCGTTTAGAGGGGCTGATTGTGACACTGACCACTACCTGGTAGCACCGATAATACGGGAGAGATTATCGTTGAATAAAGGTAATATTCAATGTCCGAAAACGGAGAGATTTAATTTAAAGAAATTAGAAGAGAGCCAGGTAAGAGAGGACTACCAGATTGAAGTTTCGAATAGATTCTCGGTCTTAGAAGACTCGGAGTGCACTAGTGTTGAGGATACTTGGATTGAAATTAGAGATAGCATTAAAAGTTCAGCAATAGAAAAATTGGGACACGCGGAAATACTTAGGAACAAACCATGGTTCGACCAAGAATGCATTAAATTAGCAGAGAAGAGAAAACAGGCAAAATTACGGTGGCTACAAAATCCGAATGAAACAACTACACAAAATTTCGCAGATATCAGGCGGGAAACTTCCAAAATTTTAGAACAAAGAAACGGGATTTTTTGAAAGCTAAAATTAAGGAACTTGAAGATAATAGTAAAAATAAAAATATTCGGGACTTGTATAAGGGGATCAGCGAATTTAAGAAAGGCTATCAACCTCGTGCTTATGTATTAAAGAAATCTGACGGAACAGTTCTCACCGATACGGATAGCCTCTTAAATAGATGGAAAGATTTCTTTGACGATTTGCTGAACACGCAGCCAAAAACTAATGTGCGTGGAGAAAAGGAGATACACACCGCAGAACCGTATATTCCAGAACCCAATCGAATAGAAGTGGAAGCCGCTATAAAGAAATTGAAGAAACACAAATCTCCGGGTGTAGATGAAAATCCGGCTGAGTTAATTTTAGCTGGAGGCGAAAAATTGTGGAACAAGATACACAAACTCATTCTCCTTATCTGGAACAAGGAAGAATTGCCACAAGAGTGGAAAGAATCAATCATTGTTCCAATTCACAAGAAAGGCGCCAAAACTGACTGTAATAATTATCGAGGCATTTCTCTTCTGTCAACACCCTATAAAATCCTTTCAAATATTCTGTTAGCAAGATTGACCCCATACGCAGATGAAATTATTGGAGATTATCAGTGCGGATTTAGACGAAATCGATCAACTATCGACCAAATATTTACCATTAGCCAAATACTCGAAAAGAAGTGAGAATACAATACCCCGGTACATCAACTATTTATTGATTTTAGAAAGGCTTACGACTCGGTTAGGAGAGAAACATTATACAACGTTCTTACAGAACTTGGAATACCGAGAAAGCTAATTAGATTAATTAAGATATGTTTAAGTGAATCCCAAAGTAAAGTCCGGGTAGGAAAATTTTTGTCCACGAGCTTCCACGTCAAAAATGGCCTGAAACAAGGAGATGCGTTGTCGCCATTATTATTTAACTTTGTGCTGGAATACGCCATAAGGAAAATCAAAGATAGCAACCAGGGCCTAGAGTTGAACGGCATTCACCAGGTTATGGCATATGCTGATGATGTAAATTTAATAGGGGATGATAGGAGAACAGTAAAAATAAATGCAGAGATCTTATTAAACGCTTGCAGGGACATGGGTTTAGAAGTAAATGCAGAGAAAACTAAATACATGGAAGTGCGTCGGGACCGTAATACGGCAAATTGTGGATGCGTTAAAATATTAAATAATGCTTTTGATAAAGTGGATACTTTCAAATATTTAGGATCAATATTAACAGACGAAAATCATATTCACGAAGAAATTAAATGTCGACTAAAAGCAGGGAATTCGTGTTACTATTCGGTTCAAAATCTCTTGTCGTCGCGAATCCTGTCGAGGAATTTGAAGCTTAATATATATAAAACGATAATCATGCTTGTTGTTCTGTATGGTTGTGAAACATGGTCGCTTACTCTGAGGAAAGAACATAGACTGAAAGTATTTGAGAACAGGATCCTGAGAAGAATATTCGGACCCAAGAGGAACGAGAATGGGGAATGGCGGAAGCTTCATAACGAGAACTACATAGTTTATACGGTTTACCCAACATTGTTAGGGTCGTGAAGTCTAGGAGGCTTAGGTGGGCAGGTCATGTAGCTAGAATGGAAGAAGGTAGAAACGCTTTCAAAGTCTTGATTGGTAGACCCATAGGAAAACGACCATTAGGAAGACCTAGGCGCAGATGGGTGGACAATATTAAGATGGATCTCGCAGAGATAGGAATACAAAGTAGAAACTGGATGCAATTAGCTAAGGATAGAAGTCAGTGGAGAGCTTTTGTGAACGCGGCACTGAACCTCCGGGTTCCATAGGCCATATAGAGTTAGTTAGTTAGTTAGTTCTTATGTGTTTTATTAGTGAGAAAAAAGTCTATAATAATTCTGAATTAACCGAAAGTGCCTTGAAAGTGTTCAAAATGTGTTAAAAGTGTTAATGTATCCGAACAGTATACGTTTATACTGTAAAAAAAAAAAAAAAAAATCATTTAAACACTTTCAGTATATAGATGTTGAGAAGGAAATATAACAAGTGTGTGTTTATAAACTGTGCTTCGCGTGTCCAAAAGCATTCATTCTCCGAAAACAGTATTTAGTATGACATATTAAAAAAAAAAAAAACACTTTTCGGCAAACAGTTCGAAAACAAAGAGATGACATACATTTTGCACATTTCGTACATACATCTGGAACATACTTGGACAACACAGTACCTAGAATGGGTAAATATGTGTCATCTAGAGGTGTTCAAAGAGTAGATATCGGTAATGTGTATAGTGTCCTACTGTGCCTAAAAGTAGGTTCTGTATTTTTTGCAGTGTAAAAACGCCTTTTAAACAATCACAGTTAGTACATTTTACACATTTCCGACACCCTTTGAACACTCTCGGGCTACTCATGTTCACCAGCTTAGACCCTGTGTTTTCTAAGTATGTCCCAAATGTGCTTTCAAAATGTGTCATAACTTCTTTTTTGATGTGTGTGCTTAGAAGAATTATGTTAAATATGTCGCACTAGACACTGTTTTTGAGAATTAACACTATTTGGACACGCAGAGCACAATTTTTAAACACTATTTGATCAGTTTTCCCTTCAATATCTATTCTAAAAGTGTTTGAATGGTGTTTTACTTTTTACAGTGTACTTGAGGTATGTTGCTGTTTGAGATCGGTTCAAATGTAAGTCTAGCTTGATTTTTTTTTTTACTGTCTTTATCACTGTCTTTACTATATATCCGGCTTTTCATCTACGAATGGGTCTCTGTCAAGGACACCGATACTGGGGGGCCGGGGGACCCCGGCCCCCCAAACCTCATGTGGGCCCTATTGTATTTATGAATATACAATATTTGGCATAATTAGAATGCAATTTGTCTTAAAATCCTCATTTATATACATTCCGCATCCGAATGCCCCCCCTCCAAATTTACAGAGAAATCGGCGCCCTTGGTCTCTGTACAAGCCAAGATATTTATTTCACAAAGCTAAAACCTACTGTTCATTTAAGAAAAAGTAGCAATCTGATTTGGGTACATACTAGTTGTATTCTGCTTTGCAGTATAGCAAGAGCTGGGTTTATTCCTTTGATATTTGATTAACAGTTGCTTTGAAATTTGCTACAACTCTTTTGATTTTTTTTAAAATTTGATTTTGAGTTAAGCATCCCTGTCAGCAGCGAGGCCATATGAGTCGTAGTTCTACAGCTTAACGTAGAATCCAAACCACCTGAGCTCCCGCCGGGAATCAAACTCGTGTTTCCCACGCCAAAGGCTCGTTTAGCCACTAGAAAGCTCTATAACTTTTTTTGAAAACAAATTTAAAGAAACTTATTTCTGTCACCGTTTATTTTTTTTAATACAGAACAATGAAATTACTGCGAATTCTAAATATTCTGACAGCGTTTCTTTTATTATGCACCGGATATACTGTATATACAGTAAAAAGATAATAATAAGGTTTTCTTTGCTGTGGAAAGTTCCAAGCCTTCAAATATACAGATGTATCTACCATCTAGTGGCAAACATGAAAAGTAACTGCAGAACTCTTTTTGTTTTTCTTACAACGAAAGAACATGAAATATCAGAGAACACACATTGCACAGAAAATAATAGTATTTTCTATATTTCACTTTCTAATCATCTTAACTTCTTTTCAGAAGATCAAAGATTGTTTGTAGCGCAACCAGAGGATGGGGCACGGGAACATTACCACTTCGAATCTCATTTAGAAATCAATTGGGAAGGGGAAGGGGCAACCACGAAAGAAGAAATACAGAGAATAAATTCCGTGTGTTTTGACGCGTGTGAATATATTTTAACTATTCAGAATGGAGTTCAATTTAGTTATGTTAATTGACACCATCTTAAATACTTCTAACCGCTATTCATGCTTATAGAAGAGTAGGCTACATGTGGTTTCCCTTATAAAATTATATGTATCCTTACTATTCTATACTACGCACCTTCATATAGCCCAACATTAAAACTTGTATTTCTTACTAATTAATCATCCTACAGTGATGACCTCGATTATCTTTCTTATTTGTTTCGTGCTTAAATTTCTTCTAATTCTGCTACTTTTCCCGTAAATTTTGTATTTCTTTCCTGCCATTAGTGTAATTTAACCCATTTTTGAGATTTCTTTGCGTATTGGAAAATTTTCTCACACTATCACAAGCTGCGCCATTTTTTAAAAATCACTTTTAATCTTGAACCGAGGAAAGTAAAGCAGGTATAAATTCCGGTAAGCAGGTAAAAGTGAGGGGGAACAAGGGGGCCTGTCGTCTCACTTCCAAAAAAAAAAAAACTATGCCGTCCCTCCACTCCTAAAAGTGGGCAAAGATACGCATGGGGGACGACGTGATGTCAGGCGTCCCCCTAACTTTTTAGATCCCATTTTACCCCTGGAGGTAAGATACATTAACATAACACTGTTATATAGGATATAACGCTGAAAATGGTGAATTATTCCCCTTTAATGTTAATGCCATCAGCGGACTCTTAGCCCAATAATGACCAAAATAATAAATTAAGTGCTCATGAAAAGTGTAAATCAAATAAATTTCAAATTCGTTCTATTTAACAATTTTGTTTCTTTTCATTGCTATTATAGCCCTTAATGAAATACTGTAATACAACACAATAATTGACCCCCGTGAACCTGGCCAATTAAATCGATCCTAGGACATTGTGGAGGGCTGCATGATCTGGCCCCTCTTTTTTTCTTAATTTCTCGTACTGCAGTACAATACAAACGAGAATATTTGCGGTACAAACCGGTATAAACGAAGTACTTTTTGTTGATATGCAGAAATCGTTTGCACCGAAAGGCGGAGAGGCCAGGTTCACAAGGGTCAACAATTGGCGGTTCAAAATTCAAAATGATTTTTTAAAAATTGGTACAGCTTATCACGGTATCAGAAAACACATAGGAAACTGAAGTAAATATGATGCCTGTTCTCACCTGCTAATCTCAAATAGAAGTTGAGTTTAATAGATTAAATAGAAAAAGTCTCAATAGCTTCGTATCATTATCACATTTACTAATTCCTTGAGGTTTTATTTTATTTTTATTTTATTTTTTACTTATTTTATTTTATTTTTTACTTTTTGAATATCAATGTGAATAACACAAATTCACGTCTCGAAGAAATCGATCAATTTAAAATTAAAGAAGTCATTGAAACGTGAATGATCTCTCTCTCTTTTTTTTTTAGCTATGAAACTTTTTTTCCCATCTGAAGATGGGCAGATGTAGAAAGTGAGTAAACCCAGAGTAAAGTTTGAAAGAGTGACGATATGTTTATGCGGATGGTAAACAGGTTTAAGTATATATAGAAAGCAGATGGTGAAGTTTTCTCTGAGTATAATGCATAACTAGGATTGACGGTTACAAGAACGCGTGTTAAATGGCCATGATATATATTGGACGTTAGGGGTTCTAGTCATCTGAATTGTTTTTTTCTCTCATATACTGAAAGCATAACGGTGGATAGCAGGAATGGGATCTAAAAGTTCGGTGTGATGATAAGTGGTAATACATCACCACTTCAGACAAAACTTAAAATTAGCATTAGTCAGATACATCTATAATATCTGCAACTAATGCTACTATAACTGCTCTTATCAATATGTCATAAAGTTTGGTACAATCCCGGTTAAACAAAAAATAAGCAGAGACGCAATCACCTAAAAGCATATTTGAGGACTGACCCACAAAACAATCTGTACTGTTATCGCGCTTTTCGGTAGATGCATATTGGTTTTGTGTGACGCTTTATTCCGGTGCCTAGACATTTTTCCAAGTGTGTTGGTTACAGAGCGTTAAAATTTAACTATGTACTTGTTTTTGAGACTGCAATCTTTGCCATAGAAATGACTTATTACATGAAAGAAATTCTAATTAAGATCTAATACATGCTTTTCGATTTCAGAATTGACTCACATGCAATGAAAGTATTCAATCATTCATTAGTTTTCTAAATAATAATGGTACTGAAATAAATACTTTTTAAAGTATTCATGAACTTCATACCCGATAAAAACATCAACATGTTTCTACAGATGGACATTTTAATACTTTAGCGTATCTTTAACATGTCTTGCCACGTTTCTAATTGCACAACCTTTCGGACCTAAGCCCATGACTTCCATTCTTTTTCGGACTGGCGGACTGATTGACAATGTATTGGTTGTTGAGGATCGCCACTATCGCAGATTCCAGTAATGATTCTTGTGGCTGTGATAGTTCAAAGTGAAGCCAGGGCTGGCATGTGGTAGAGTCTTTGGCGGATTACGGGTGCCCATGGTTGTGGTGGTGGGGTCTATGATTGTCTGACATTCCTCCAGGATCTGACTCAATGGCGATTTCGAAAGTCTTGCAGCAACGGTAGTTCGAGGTCTTTATGGATTTGTAGAATTTAGGTGTTCTATGAAGCGTTCCGTCATAGTGTTTTGGACCACTTGGAGGTGATGAAGGTAGCATTGTTATGTATGTTGCTATGCAGTTTGGGTATACATTAGGATAGGAAGGATACTTATCTAGTTAAGATGGTCTTGTTTCGAAAGAGATCTGGGAGCTAAGGAGTATGGATAGGAGGACTTTCATTTTCTGAGTGGTTTTCCTGGCTGTTATTTCCAGGTGGTCCGCGAACGTCAGGCGTAGATCCAGGATGACCTCAAGATAAATTGTTTGAGATTATGCAGGAATTTCAGTGTCATGGTGGGAGAAGTTATATTCCCTTTTCAGCCAGGCCTTCATAAAATCTAAGAGTGCAGTTTTGTCGGAGTTCATCGGTGTTTTCCAGTTATTAGTCCATGTTTCCAGAAGTTCCAAGTGACAGCGGAGGTTAAATTCTGCAAAGCGTAATTTGTGCGATGATGGTGGTAACCCGCGAATGTTGAAATTGTAATAATTCTCGTTAAGGGTAGATCTGCTGAGTATATAAATTGTAAAGTAATAGAGACAAACAGGATTTCTGTGCACTCCTGCTCGGATCCTTTATAGAACATGAGGCTGGCATGGTAGACTCGAAAGTTATGGATGGTCAGGAAGTTCTACTGACCTGACATAGCAGTATCTGTGCTTAGAGTAGTTTTGAAGAATTCCGCAGTGAAGCATTCACATTTTATCGAATGATTTTCCTATGTCTAGGAAGAGACCTAGGGGTGGTCGCGCTCGTTGAATTGGTAGGTTATCTGTTCTATTATTTTGACCAGTTGAAGAACGCTTCAATGGCTAAGACGATATTCATATTGAAGGTGGGGCAAGACGTCTGTGGTTAGGATTCTTCTGCGGTTCTCGTGAGCTTACATTGGAGCAAGTGCTCTAGCACCTTACGGGCGTGGAAGAGCAAACTGTGGCTCCATTGTTCTTTCCATACTGGCTTTGATTTGAGTATCATCATGATCGGGGTTTCCTTCCAGGCTGAGGGGAAGTGAAAGATAGCGTTCGTCATTCTGCTGAAAAGAATAACTATTTTTCTTGGAGTGTGTTTTAGTGTCAGTAAAGGAATCTGTGTGGGTGAAGTTTGCAGATGATCTTTCCTAATTCCCTGAATGTTACCAGGTTTTCTGTTGATATGTTTGGTGGTTGATTAAAGCGATGGATGCGTCTCTGCACTTCTTGGATATTTGGATCGACCAGGGTGTTGTTTTCGGTGACCTTCCTCTCGATGATCTACAAAGAGGTCGGTTTGTGCTTTCTGGGTTAGATTAATCCTTGTGGCCTACGTAGAGGCTGTGCTTTCGGTGGTGCAGTAGCCTTTATGAGGGAACGGAGGAGAAATCAAAGAAGAACGGAATGGAGCATCTATTTTTGTGGACGGTTGTTCCATTGCTGAAGGTAGTTTCGTGTTTGGTGCTTCTTCACACAGGGCATTAATGCATTCACAAAATTTTAAACATGAATGAAGAGTAGTTTGTCATTTATTTCTGATCTAGAGCTTGAGATTTATTAAGGCTGTTATCTGAGCTGTTCTGTCTTCTGTAGGGTAGGTAGAAGCTTATTTTGGAGAGGCCAGTCGGAATGCTGACTGGATGGACATAGTTAAGGATGCTAGTGTGGTATCAGTTTCCCCGAAAGCGCCCCTGATAGTCTTGGGTCGTCTATTACTGCTAGACTCCTAGTGTACTGATCTCAGTTACTTTGGCATATCTTCGGTAGTTGGTACATACGTACGCAGTGTGATTATCTGGTTTGCTGGGACATGGTCAGATTGGAGCGCCATCACTGAATGTAATCCATCCAATATCACAATATTGTCTGAGAGGAAAATGGGTGGGGTCTGAAGGGGCTGTGGCCTGAAAATCTTGATGGTGTGTATCTTGGAACAAGCGCTCACTCAGAATTGTTTTTTGGGAGGGGTCCACAATTTTGGAGGATTCTAATATTACAAGACACTGTTTAAGGAGTATTGAATCGGCGTTATTTTACACCCGAAAAGACGATAAGCAATTGTCACGTATATTCTTAGAAAAATATCATAGAACTAGATTGTTTTTATATAGAAAAAAAGTACAGATGGGAGTAAGATCAAATCTGTAGACTGCATCAGTAATTGCTTTGCTAAACAAGTATAGTTTTAATAGGAAAGTATTCAAATATATTTGGAGTTAAAGGTTTAGGGAAGGTGCACCCTCGACTTGGAACATCCCTTTTCCATTTTGATAGGGGACTCAGGAGTTCCAAGTAAGATGCTTGAATTTCAGGTCTCCCCCATTTGAGAATGCGATGTTCCAAATGCTGAAGCTGGTGGAGGTACGAAGCATGGAATGGCATGCCTGGTTTCTTGAAGACCGACATTAGATGAAACTATTCATCTGAAGAGAGAATGATCATCCTGTAACTTCATTTATCTGCAAAGGTAGAAGCTGAAGTTGATCACGGGTTATGATTCGTTTCATTAGGACTACTGTACCTCCTTTATCACCTTTTCGGTCCGTTCGGTTGTATACTTCCTGATTCTAAACTACATGTATGTGTGAAGATGGGGCTTGCTTGAACAGTGCAACGTCGACATTCTCACGGATGAGGCTCCAGTGTCTTTCACGAAATAGGCGAAATAGAAGTAATCTTATTTCCGAATGCTGAGGAAAGTATTTACAAGAATATCAGAAACGTAACCACAAGTTTTCTTTTTTATTATTTTACTGATATACTTTAGAAGAAAAAAACCAAATGTCTGCAGTATCGGCAGTAAAATTCGAGGCTTTAAAGAAAATATGCTACAGTCTCCTGACAGTACTATAATAAGCAAGATGGAGAAAGGAAAAAACACACTAGGAAAGTAAAGAAAGTGCAGCCGAAACGTGGCATTATAAGAAATTATTTCTGAACTAAAGTATTATTTCAGTAATATTCGTATTATTGTTGTCTTATTACTATATTTTTGTTATTATTACTATACTAACATCCTTCTAAGCATTGTATTATAAGAGTTGATAGTAAAATGAACCAGGTGATTTTGAGATGTAAAAGAACTGTGAACTGATTTAAATGCATTATTATTATTATTATTATTATTATTATTATTATTATTATTATTATTATTATTATTATTATTATTATTGCGAATTTGATACCATAATTTGGAGCAGCGGTGAGTTCAAACTTATTAGAATGCGAAATTATGCTAATCCGTCCGTCTGTCTGTTTCAAGATATCTGAGAAAAACAAGCAGAGAACACGAGAAGTAACACACATATATATGGATTCAGAACCGCAAGAAATGGTTCCATATCCACTGGACTTTGTTCTTACATTGCAACCGGAAGTGGTAGAGAGGTGTAAACACTTCCCGTTCCAAAGGATTCCTATAAATTGATTATAGTAATATTAAATTACGTACAAAAGGTTTTGATATGAATTCAGTGTCCTAAGAAAATATTTAATTGCAGTTCCTATTCTTCTAATGAAATTAAAAGTACGGTAGTAAAAACTAGTACAACTTTCAATTTCAATACTGATTCCTATGTAGTAATAAATAATAGTAGGTATAAGGTAGCAAATAGCTGTTCATATGGGTATGGATTCGGCGTACGAAGTATAGTTTCCGTGTCCGTGTCTGACCTTATTTCCGTATTGTAGCCGGAGGTTGTAGTTTTACCATCTCTGCTTTAGGTGTTGAAATCGCCTAGTTTGGAAGCGTACCGTAGTTTCATACTAGGAACCGAAATTAATATGTATTTTCTTTCAGAAATTTTCGGAAGAGGTACTTCGAATTCCTATAGAAATAACTTTCAAGATTGGGCCCTGACTGAGCTCGGCTACCAAATACAATAGTCTTTATCCTCTAGACAGAGGGCTATTTGCCCATCGAATTTAGTTCAGATTCGGTCAGTAGTTTCCGAGAAATAAAGTAGCACATATGCACACATACCTATACACCTTTAGTAAAACCATAAGCTCATGAATGATTACGCCGGGAGCTAATAAGACACAACTCGATAGATGAAGAAGAAAATAACATGTGTTTTTGAGTAGAGTTGATTTTGAGTTTAACGTCGCGTTCAGC
Source organism: Thermobia domestica (assembly GCF_964235325.1). NCBI lineage: Eukaryota > Metazoa > Arthropoda > Insecta > Zygentoma > Lepismatidae > Thermobia > Thermobia domestica. The sequence goes on along the minus strand of NC_137462.1, from coordinate 130,943,958 downwards.
AGCGATGCTAAACGAGACCGGACCTACTAATTAACGTGGAATCCAAACCATATGAACTCCCGTCGGTGTCTTCCCACTTGCGACAGTCCTATTAGCGACAGGAACTGTTAACTGCCCTATGAGCGACCGATTCGATCTGTTAACTGCCCTATGAGTCACCGATTGGTTCGTACTAAGATAATGGAAGAAGATAAGGTGCTCTCTCTTCTTTAACTTGTTTCATGCTAATGTGATTTAGAACCTAACAAAATGTACTATGAAAAATTTCGCTCTACCTGAATTTATTATGTGAGAATGCTCTCATTACATTAACAATGTTTTTCCTAATATTATATTTTTGAATTAATTTCTATGAATTTGACTCTATCAAGGGGAAAACTAACTAAATACATTTAGAGTAGCTCCGCCTTTGTCTATGATTCTAATATAATTAAAAATTTCATGTTAAAAAGATACGGAGCATGAGTTTAGATGGAATACGTTTATGGCATAAGAAAGAAATCAGAAAGAGGTAGGGGCGCCAGAACAAAATTTTGTAGGGAAAGGCGTCTCCATGGTCGCTGTATTACGTCTGGTATATCTGGTATTTAATATATGTGGTTTGCTCTATTACGTATACATATTTGTGGGCCAGGGGGAGCGACACCTGCCTTCCCATCAAACGCCCATGGAAAAAAGGTGTTCACCACTTGAGGATATCAGAAAAATCTAAAACACGGTGTATTCGAAGAAATTATTACACAAGTTACAAATCTCTTGCAGGACTTAAGAGTTCGTCTAGTTATAAGGTACTATTTCAGATTGCTACACAAAAAGCTTTTATGTATAAGTCTAAACAAGGGAGGAAGGCAAATTAAGCAATTAGTTTACGTTTTAGTAGCTTACAATAGGGGGAGGTAGTTTAAAGAATCTGTTTACCTTTTGGATTGTTTAGAGTTAACTGCATTGTAATTGGTGGGATTGTTTGAGAATAGCCAATCAGATGTAAGGGATCTCAAAAGCTGTTTTTTATCATTGACATTTATTTTTTCATTTTATTCATACAGTCTTAGGAAGTCTCAAAAGTAGATAGTTGGCGAAACTGTTACCGGTTTAAGTTTTTCAAAATAAAATATATTACTGTGCTTAGTGAGTAATTAGATTTGAATCAAATTAAGTACAGAAAACAGAGCTTCTGAAGAAAGGGGATATTACAACTGGTAGGGATGCGCACGAGACAGGATTTTCCTGACAAAATTCGAGTCGAGATACGGCTCTTCCAATAGAGAAATATACATTTTTCGAGTCGAGACATCACTTTTACAGCACATTTTCGAGACGAGACAGCCACAAATCTTGTCTCGTGCGCATCCCTAACAACTGGATTTTCAATAATTACATACGAATATACTTTTCATGGAAATATCCCTGTTGTCTCGTTTTAAGTTATTTGATATATTTTATGTCAAATCTAACTCAAAATTAAAATAAGTTTTATTTGCACTCACAGTCGGGGAAAAATATATTTACGAACAGTATCACTGGCACGTACATATTTCATCCAAGGTTGTTCGGGCGCTAATAATGCCAGAGGCAAACATATTTTACGAGATGGAATCATATCATCATCCATCATCTCAATGTAAATGAATCGGTCGCTCATAGAACAGATAACAGTTCCTGTCGCTAATAGGACTGTCTCTTCTGGGACTAATTCACTCCCGTCAGGAATCGAAGCCAAGTCTTCCATACCAAAGGCGCGTATGCTAACCGCTTAGCCGCAGAGGAGCTCCTACATGTTTTCAAGGATAAATTCTTATATGTACGTAATTTTCGAGAAAATTGAAAAAAAAAGTACTAAAAATTATGTAATTCATTTCCAATAAAAATTTAGTTATTTTGCTGGAAAAAAATGTTAATTCTTTATGTAATACAACGAAATATGCTGGCTAGATTGTATCAATTTTTGTCTCCCTAATGTTGGCACACATACTACTTTTTGCACACATATATATCAGTGAAAAAGTTCACCTTTCTTTCGTTTGATGGCAGCACTTACTTTCTCCCTGCAATTGCTATTTCATAAGATTACACGAAGAACACGAAAATGAAGAAAGAAATACAAACTTTTTCCGGGTTATTTTTCCAATGAAACACAAAGGAATTCCTATAGCTGACATTTGACATATAACTTTCAATTTGTAGCTATAAAATATTTATACGTGATTAATAACTTAATATTTTATTATTTATATCTTGAAATTGGTAACCATTGAAACATATGTATTTACTTGTCTGTGCTTTTCAAGTAGTTTTGGAGAATGTGAGGTACGGGAAACAAAATTTTATACGTAAAATACTCAAATAAATTATTTTTTCTCAGCTGCTTCGCGGCACCTGTGGAGATGCTTCTACACTATCTAAGGCACTCATCAAAACATCCTTCTTTCGCGTGGTAGACCGAGTTTCGATTCCCGCTAAGAGAATATCGGAAACCAGAATGTGAGAAGCAATATTTATATTAAAAGAATAAATAGAAGAAAGAATTCGAGAGGTAAAAGCAACTTACGCAGTACTTGTAGACTTGGAAAAAGTGTTTAATTATGTAAAATGTAACAAAATGTTCAAGATTGTGAAGGAATCAGGAATAAACTATACTGAGTGAAGAATAATATCAGGTAATTTATAAAGTATTGAGCTTTTTCCGCACGAGACAGGACATTTTTTTTCGATGTTTCTGTGTTCATATCCCCGTCGAGTCTAGTAGACATTAAAAGTGTCAACAAAGAGGAAGGAGTCAGAAAGACATTAAAAAAGAAAAAAATGTAGAGCTTCCACCTCTGATGTGATGAGTTCCTGGTTCTTTCCTAGGGTATGTACACTCGTGGTGAACATCAGGTTTGTGAGTTTTCTCTGGATTCTCCCGTGTCTTCCTACGTTTTCACCTCATCAGTTATTTCGTCTACAGTTCATAAACGTGGGACGTTAAATTTATAATTTCATATAGTTTCATTAAAAAAAAAAAAAAAAAGATTGCAATAATTCGAAATTTATTAATAAGAAAAGAACGTTATTTATAAACAGTTAATGCAACTGATACAGTTACTTCGACCTTGAACTACAGAGTCTTTAGACACATCTTTTTTCTTCTTCTTTGAAGAAAAAAAGAGTATAAAAAGAAATGGAAACTGTCTGCGTCATTGTCTGAAACTTACCTACCGAAGCATAACCGAGAGCCAAGGTCGTTCAAGGTAGAAGAACAGTTAGTGATGAATAGGGACAAAGACCTCCAGCCGGCATTATTATTATTATTATTATTATTATTATTATTATTATTATTATTATTATTATTATTATTATTATTATTACCTATTTCTAGAGAGGAAAGTTTTTCGCAACAATTTTGATATTTTGTAGCATTAATTATCTCAATTTTCGCATTTATGTCACATTTGTTTTCTTAAATGTAGCACAAGTTTTTTTTTTCTTTTTAATTATGGAACTTGTAAACAGTATATTTTTAATAGTAAAGTGTATATCTAATACAAAAATGAGGATATACCTTGATTATGTGCACATTCTAGTTAATGTATTAACTGAAACATAGAAATTAATGTAAAAATTAAAAACACTTTTTCTAACCTCATCCTTAGTTAAAGGATAATATGTAACAAGACATTGCCAATTCTTCTTTAAAGGTTGTTCTCCTGTCAGTAACAATCAAATTATACTTGGAAAAGAATCTCTCGGCATCAACACTCGAGACTAGCAACCATATTGAACGTAGCGAGCTGACTGCAAATGACCTGCGGTTAACTTTTAAACTGTTTAACAATGATACAATGTCAACTTCCATATCCTCACTGTTGAGAAATTGAGTAACCTTACTTTTAAATCCACGGTAAGCAACCAGCAGATCATGAACATTTCAACATAAAATACAGTCAAGGGTTTAAACAACAAGTCAGTTTTGTTGATTTCTACATCTTTATGGAGTGAAACAATTTCTGGATCAAATAAATCGCAGAGCTTTTTCGCAATATGCAACGTTTTCAAAGTTAAATAATATTGAAAATGAACTTTTTAGTTATTATTACCAATAATTAACAAGAATACTTTTTCGTTTTCATTCGCATTTATCGCAAGTAATGTCGAATTTCGCAAAAATTCGCGATAATATAAACATGATTTCTGGCTCTGAAACGGAAAATTTGAGGTTCCCAGAAATATATACGCATGTTTGTAACGTTTCGCGTATGTCGCATTGACGAAATATTTCGTCTCTAATTTCCAGTATGCAGTAGTGTAATTTAGCCGATTCGCCCAAAATCGTTGTTAAAATTTCTCAAGCTCCTGGAATCGGTTGGTGAAATTATCTCTACCTCTAGATTCAGCACTTAGAATACAAAAATTTATTTACTAATACTATTTTTGAGAATTTAACACACACATGTACACCCACGCACTTCCATATATATATATATATATATATATTTGTGTGTGTGTGTGTTCCTTTTCCCACAGGATTTCATTAATGAAAACTTAATTCTGCCGATGTGAAGCTTCTTCTTCTTCTTCTTCTTCTTTTCTTTTTTCTATCTTCTGCTTTTTCTTTTTTTCAACTTGAATTTAGTTTTTTTTTTTTTTTTTTTTTTAGACGCAAATTTTGCATTACTCTCTCACGAACGGTACAGCATGGGACCCCTGATGTCACAACAACACCAGTAACTATTATAATATTATGTATATATAAAATAAAACTAACTTAAATATAATTAATAATATTAAGTTAACTTACTGGATAGAATCATAGAACCGGTTGTCAAATTACTTGAATGATACCAATGTAAATACGTAAATTCTTCAGTGGCCTACGTATTACCCTTCGTCGATATATGGGTTGCATGCACCTTTGGTGCGGCAGAGCCGAGTTCAATCCTCAGTGGAAGCTCACGTTATTTGTATCCCATGTTAAGCTGTAGCTCCACATCTCATTCAACCTCGCTGTCGAAAGGGACGCTAAACTAAAATTAATCTAATTCACAATCTACCCGTACTATCTGATTTAGAAATATATTTCATGATTATAGTTACTATTCGATTACGATTTTCGATTATCAGTACCGTATTTACATTTTGTCACTCTTGAGGGGCGGCTACACTTTTCGTAATTTTTTTGTAGTTCATTTCGTAAAAAGAACTTCCAGTATAATTGTCTCAGGGTGACTAGTTGTGCTGTATGCTACTTGTCGCATAATTAGTTGCAAGTATCTGCTTACAGGCATTCATTTTGAAATCTTTATATTATAATTTTTAACAGATCACGTAAAAATTTCTCTGCACGAACAAAATTAAAAGAAATTCCAAAAGAATTTAGGTTGAAACATTAAAAAAAAAAAAAAAAAAAAAAAAAAAAAAAACTTGTGGGCGATTAAGCTTCTATTTTAAGGTCTTTCTAAGGTAACGAACATATCTAATGCTTTAAAATTTACCTTTTCCTATTCCATATTACACAACTAAGAAAAATACTAGCTTCTTTTTACCTCCTAATGGAATATGTTTTCGTTCACTAACAACTTACCGACGCATTTTTCTGTTTTGATAACTAAAGTTTTCCAGAGAGTTTTAAAATCTAAGTTTATATTTTCTTCATAAAGGCAATAAAAATATTTCATATGTAAAGCATAGGTATAATTGCTTTTTACTTTCTGGCTTGGTTAAATAAACAAAAATTACCACTATTAGTCGTTCACTAAAGTTCTGAGTCGCAATAACCATAAATATCGCGAAATCAACAAAATCACTTACCTAGAGCACGTCTGGTATTTAAATGCAAATTGGGAATTTAAAACGTAAGTAAGACTATTAAAAGACAGAAGAAGACATAAAAAAGACAATGTAAGTCTTTTCATAACGACAGAAACTGTTTTCATAGAGATATACTCACTTCAGAGTGTAAGCCAAATCTATCGCCAAAGATGTACGCGAACAAATCTTGGACATTCTATGTAAAAATTCCATTTTGTTATGAAATAAAAGTATATGATATGATTACGTAAGAAAACAAAAACTTACCTACTTCATTTCAGTGACACTCGCAAATAGAATAGTTCTACGGTTCTCAAACTTAGTGCTTTGCAGGAGCACAGGGACTCAGTTTTACCGGTGTGCGTAATCGAGCTGTCTGAGACCTTCGAATGACGATCGAATACTGAAATCCATCGAAAGAGCGAATTCCTCGGAAGAACATTGCAGTTTTTAAAACAGTCCTCGATGTTTCTGTGTTCGTCGGCCTGTCGAGTATGGTAGAAAATCAACAATGCAATGAAGGGTTAGATAATTTTCTTTTTCTTAAATGGTAGTACGTTCACCTCGGGTACAAGAGGTCTGTGGTTCGATATCAGGTCATGTGAGTTTGATGTTTAGAACGTCTGAATTTTTCGGAGTTCTACCGTTTGTCCTCCATTTTTTCATTGTGTTTATTCTTAATTAATAATTCACTATTGTTAATCATCCCTCACCCTCAGCTTAAAAGACATAAATATGAGACGTTAAATTAAAGGTTTTGTTTCATTTTTCAGTGTTCCACTCGGATATATTAAAGAATATTGGCACGGTTCAATCGTCTCACTCACTCGTCCGAACAACTCATCTTCATCAGTATTGTAGAGCCCAGATTATATATATATAAAAAAAAGTGTATACACAAATGCAATTTCATATTTTGAACAAGAAAGGATATTTCGTTCATGTTCTAAGAATATTCACATATCTGTATATATATTTGAAGTTAAGAATAATTTTTATATCCTTAACATCCTGAATCGGTATTAGACATCCCTTTAAAACTATTTTTCCTATCTTTGGGAGTACCATTTAAATCGTAAGAAAAGTATAGTTTCTGCCATGAACAATAGTTTCACTCATGACACTTTCAGATAATTGTTGAAACAATTAAGTGTCTGCAAATTCGAACTGCATACATCAATGATTTACTCGGATTTGTTTCGAAAACAATTTCTTTAAATTCTACCCCAAACGAAACTGATAAGAAAAAATGTAAAAGGGAAGTTGAGTAAGGTACTAATCTCAAATTCTGGATTAGGATAGATTAAATCAGTCAACCAGTACGGTGTGGTATCAGTAAATCTTTGCTAGATGAATGTTCCAAACTTGCTGTGCTGTTTTACACATAATTGTTCAATTGTGTCAACTGATGTTAAAAGGTAATTTTCGACCATTTTCTTACCTTAATAGACAATAGAAAAAAATGACACCAGAAAATTGTGATGAACTCCTAGTAGTGCAATATGGAAATTCATTCTAAATACATTAAATATTGTAAACAAATTAATCTGAAATGAATGGAAGCTTATTATACACACAGTAAATAGTGTAAACAAATAAATCTCAAATGAATGGAAATTCATTCTATTTACAGTAAATTTTGTAAAGCAAGTGAATCTGAAATGATTAAGTTATTTTTAAATGTACATTGTTTCTTCTATAGTGAATATTTTTGAAGTTCTTTTTGTTCATATTTACATGTAATATTTAGATTTTTTAGTACGTATAAATCCGGGTCTTACCCACCAGTATAGTGTTATTTCCGAATTTTTCCGAGAGAAATAACTATAGTACACATAATGAATAGTGCATAGTGAATTTTAGACATTAATAAAAATGTTTCAACTGTATTCGAGAAAACGCCGATTTTTGATTTCTTTAAAACAGCGAACTACTCTTATTTTTCGATTTACTTAAAAAATAAGACTTCCCTCTAGTAGAGCGTTATATAGAAAATTGGAATTCTAAAGTCTTTCTTGCTACATTAAACGTTTTGGTGCCCAAAAGTTTGCACATAGGCATAGGGTATCCAAATACCAATTTTTGCAAACACAAGGTTACAAAAAATCATTTAAAATATCGTTTTTTTTTTTTCATAACTAATTCAAGATTTTCACCTTTGATATCCATTCAAAACTAGAAATACTCTAAGGATCAAAATATAACTTTTAATACTCCATTAACTTAAAACGTTTCGAAACAGTGTAGTGCCAAATCACCAAATTCATTCGAGACTTCACAAAAAAGATACCAGTGATTTAAAGGTCATCTATTTACGTAGAGAAAATATAAATTCATTAATTACCTTGTCTAGATCGGTCATGATGAATCAGTGGTACTCACTTCTGGTTCGTCTGGTGTCTGAAGTCTTTGGTTCGATCCCAGCTTCCGCCAAGTGGCCTTTGTGGTGGACAACAATTTTGTTTGTAGGTTTTCTCAGATTTTTTTTCATTTCCTCCTACTTTCATCATCACCGTCAATTTAGCCTCATAACATAATGTTCGACATAATTCTCATATCTAGATTTAATAACATTAACAATCTGTCTTGAAAAATTTGAATTTAATTTGTTTTCACTATTGAGTTCACTGAGTGGTAGTAAAAAACTGAGGAAATAAATTCTCATCAGGCAGTGCAAACTTGCATACGAGCGTAATTTGAAAGTAAGTCAAATTTTGAGAACAGCATACACTACTGTGCTAGAGAAAATATTACCTTTTATACCAGAAAATAATGTTGTCCTAGTGTTAAACTATTTTCAAAAACATTCTCACTAATATTAACGGAATATTCTCGCCATCTCTTTACAAAATATAAAGATTGGTCGTAAACACAGAACAGACGATTATCACAAAAGTTGGAACTGTTGAACACCAAGTCAGATTGATTTGGTCTATGCATCAATAATTCCGAATCAAAGCTACAGTCAAACATCCAGGACCGTAGCCAGAAAACTAATCCAGAAGTGCAAGTAGATTTTTGAAGGGGGAAGGTGGTAATTTGAGTTCACCTCACATTCTTGATTGCTCATATTTTGAGCATTTACATATTGTTATCAATGTATAACAGAAATATCTGAAAAAAAGTGCAACTTGTCCAGATTAATTTAGTGTTTGACCATCCTTCACCCTCATAACGGCTCTGATGTCATATGGAATGGAAGGAAAGAGGTCGTAAATGGTTCCAAGTGGGATATTACATCATTCCGCGTGCAGCGCATTACTCACAAGGAACCCCTTGAGTTCGAGGAAAAATATTGGATGCTAATGACTCACTATGTGCATCAGGAGGGCCACAGAAAATTGGTATCCAGGTGGTGTAGAGATCGACCTGGTATGGAATGTATGTATTACATTTCACAAAATGGACATCGTCAATATTCACGAAATGTTCAAAACAGATCACTAACTTGCATCATGAACACAGAATGGAAAATGACGCGTTACAGCGATCACCATCAAGATCGAAGGCAAACTCCTTGGGAGTTGCAAACAGTTCAGGACGTTCAGATAAGTATGCACTCTTAAAGAATGCACATAGAATCATATTGGTATAACGGGTGACATCACATTCCATCAGTTCTCATCTCCCCGTTATACCGATATGATTATATATGCATTCTTTAAGAGTGGATACCTAGCTGAACGTCTTGAACAGTTTGCAACTCCCAAGGAGTTCGCCTTCGATCTTGATAAGTGCAAACGTTTGTGACTACTGTGGCGCGTCATTTTTCATTCGGTGTTCATGCTGCAAGTTAATGGTCATGATGTCCATTTTGTGAAGTGTAATACGTACATCCCATACCAGGTTGATCTCTATACCACCTGCACACGCGTTTTCTGTAGCCCTTCTGATGCACATGGTGAGTCAGTGGCAGCTAATATTTTTCCTGTCATTATTGTTCACACTACACATTCAAATGAGCCTTACTAGAGATTATACTTACGACCTCGCACTCAAGGGGTTCCTTGTCAGTTCCTTGAGAGAAGATGGAGGCTGCATACATCTTCCAAACTGATCACTACCTTCAGGATCACTACCTTCACTTGTTCAACTATCTTCAGGTTCGGGGATTCAGCGTGACAGAGGAGATGTTCAATTTCGTCCTGATGCCCTCAAACCACGCCGCAAGAGCTTCACCTGTGTGAATGGGCGCATTAACATACTAAAATACAGCGTCATTTCCCTGAAACTATATCTGGACCATAGGATGCACATGGTCTCTTAAAATGGCAACATAATCTCAGGCAGTGATGCATTTAGTAAACGTCAGCATTGGGTCCACTGAAAACCAGGATATTGTGGTTCATAACATCACAGAGGCACCGTCACGTTTTACGGTTGGCTGAAGACACAGTGAATCATACGACTTTTTGAGCATTAACTACACATAAACACGGCTCGTTGGTTGAGTTAAGCTGAACGATACTCATCATATCATATCACATGTATTCTGTCATTAGCGGTCTATGTTGTATGTTTGCAGCCACATTGTGTTGTGGTAAGCATTATAAGTCCCTTGTAAGGGATTTTGCCCGTGTAACCGGACCCCGTAATTCTATGTCATATAACTCACGTCGAACTATGGTTGTCGACACAGACAGTGGAGATTGCTGCTTGAATTACCCCAAAAGTTGCACCGCAGCCGCACGAAAATTCTGGCAATATTTAGTGATCGATGTGACTATCACTGACCCTTATCACCACTGACCCTTATCACTTTCAGACCAGTGTCCCTTATCGCCGATGTTTTTTTTTTTTTTTTTTTTGCCGTAAGTTTTGTAGGCTTCATCCCATGGAGACAATCCCTCGCAAAACTCCAAACAAGCCACTATAATCAGGATCGCACATCACTACTGAGCTACAACAATTTGCTCTCTTTGGAAATCAAGAGATGACATCCATTCTACACTATCACTGTCTGCTTATTTTACTGGACACGGTCGTTCTATTGCTTCTGGTGTAACAGCATGGCGCTGCGCTTGCAACTTGACCGTTGCTAATTCAGACTTCTGTTGTGTTTTCTACTCCAGGTGTTTCTATTATTTTAATAACCATGTCTGTATCTAAGCAGCAAGTGAAATTTTCAGGGGGACTGAGTCTTTCCCGCTACATCCAACTCAATGTCCCATGAACACCTAGGTGGTCTGGGTGGTAACACTCTAAATTATCCTTATCTATAACCCTATAAATGATGTTGGCTAATGGTAAAAAAATAGAGTATCTCTCCAATGTATCTTATAGATCCTCTTTGTTATTAATTGCTACACTCTTTTGCTATCATCATTATAGGTAGTCTGCATTACTGGTAGTCACTCCAACTGAGAATATTCCATGCACCACGGTTTTCAACTAACCATATTGCGTTAAGTACGATTCTTTTTTGTTTTGGTACCGTCCTTCAACAGTAGTCTTCTTCGCGTCTTCACTTTATTTCCTGCCACCATACCCTCTAACATGTCTCTCATAAAATGAAAACGAAATGAAATATTTCAATTTTACATCCCAGGAGACGGAGATCATGAAAATGAATGAAATAATGCAATGAAGAAATTGATGGGAACAGGAGAACCCCGAGAAAAGCTACGCAAACGATGTTTGTCCAACCCAAAGACCACCAGCGCCCACCGAATCAAGGATCCCACATACCAGAGATGAACGCTCTACCACTGAGCCATCGCGGTCCGCACATCTCTCATGACAAAAGTTTCTTTTCAGTCAATAACCCAACCAATTTCTCTTAATCTCCTCAATTGCATCTAATTTTGTTCTTTTCTTCCCCATGTATTTTTAACATCTTTTTGGGGCCGCGGTGGCTCAGTGGTAAAGCGTTCACATCTGGTGCTTGGGATCCCGGGTTCGATCCCAGCCCCCGCCAAGTGAACTTTGTGGTGGACAAACACCGTATGAGTGAGTTTTCTCGGGGTTCTCCCACTTTCTTCATTCCACCATTTCATTCATTTCTCATCATCGCCGTCTCCTTTAGCCTAACCGGCATAACCGTGGGACGTAAAACTCAAAAATTTCATTTCATTTTTTCTAACATCTTTTTCATTTGTTTTCCGTTGGACCTTGCTAATTCTCTCCAGAGCCGTAGCTAGAGGGGGGCCACTGGGGCGCTCGCCCCGGGCGCTGATAGCAAGGGAGCGCTGAACGAGCAAGAAGAAAGGAAAATTGTTGAAAATGAATAAACGACGCGGCGTCCCGTAAAAGTTGTGGCGCCCTATTAAATCAATATTGTCGGTTAGCAAAGAAATGGATTTCTTAAAAAAAATTCTTGCTCACTCCGCTCGCAACTCTAACGTTTCAATAACAGTCACAAGTTTTTTTACTTATTAAAGAGAGTTATTATATATGATTTATTAATGACGATGGACCGAGGTGCCGAGTAATGTCTTCTAGATTACGCAGGAGCATTTTCAAAATCAAACGGTCAAAGCCTGAAATGTGTTTTGATGGTGATGAATTCGCTTAGTTAATTACGCCTTTCTACCCAATCGGGTTAATCACGATGGTGAGAATGAAGGTATGAAAAGTAGAGGAGAGAAGGGAACGTGCAAGCTGCTGTTTGCGCGGGAATATTAAAAATGAAAGTAAACAAGAATAATAATATTTTCGAACTTGATTAAGTTGTAAAATACGGGCTTAAGAGGTCAGAACTTAACCAACGGTTTTGTCTTTTCCAAAGACTGATCACTACCAGTGATTTTTAAAAATTCAATTGACATACGAATTCCTTCCAGGTTTAAATGTTTTTATTGGAATCATTTCTCCATGGATATTTCTTCTGCATATGTGTCTAGTTGTGTGATATTTTTACCTATCTACATACATACAAAATATACACACATTATATATCCGTATGTATTCCGTTACATTTCACAAAAATGTATTTTACCATAAAAGATTCGAAATAATAATATTATTCAAATAGAGAATAAAATTACGAAAGTTTACAATTATTACTGGAAATCAATGCTGTCACCCATTTTGAACATTTTAAAAGAACATAGTTTCTAATGTATTGAAATTTTATTTCTTATGGATAGTTTGAAACGTTGTAAATAGTTGTAAAGAGCCTGGAGAAAATTCCATTATAATAGGGAAACCGTGTTAGACATGAAGTTAGTGAATGCAGATGGTGGCGTTGGAAAAATACGGGTCTCCTGAGCACAGTGGTGATATCAGAAACCGGGCCCCAGCCATGAGGCTCCAGAAAAATGAGGTCCCGAAGTTTTGGGCACAGGTTCTTTTTATACGCCTATTAAACATGGAATTGTACGTGGATGGTGAAGTTGAAGTCCGGGTCGTCTGAGCACAGTGGTAATGTCAGAAATGTGGGCCCTTGCCTCAAAGGACCGAAAATGGTGTCCCGAAATTTTGAGCTGGGATTCATTGTATTTTTCTTTTAAGCATGGAGTTATTGGATACTGATTATGGTGCTGGAAAGCTCCGGGACCTGAGGCCCCAGAAATGAGGTCCCGAAAGTTTGGGTTCGGGTATCTTTTATTTGCCTATTTAACATGGTGTTGTACTAGGGTGTTGGAGTTTGAAAGGTCGGGGTCGATTAATGAAAGCGGTAATGTCAGAAGTTGGGCCCTGGCCTCGAAGCCCCAGAAATGAAGTTCCCAAATGTTAGGCTCGAGTCCACTCTATTTCTCGTTTAAGCATAGAGTTGTTGCATGCATATGATGACGTTGGAAAGATCCGGTTCCCCTCAGCACAGTGGTGGTCAGGAACCGGGCCCCCACCATGAGGTCCCGATATTTTGGGGATGAGCCCCTTCTATACGCCTATTAAACATGAATTGTTGTACGAGGGTGATGGCGTTGGAAAGGTTCGGGTCGTCTGTCAGAGGTAATGTCAGAAATCGGGCCCTGGATTCAAGGTCCCGGAAATGAGGTCCCGAAATGTTGCTTTCGGGTCTCTTACATTCGGCTATTAAACAATGTGTTTTTGGACGCAGGTGGTGGCGTTGGAAAGATCTTGGTCCCTTGAGCAGTGCGGTGATGTCAGAAATCAGGTCCGGGTCCCGAAGTTTGTGTTGTGTTGTAAACCTTTGCAAAGACTCAATCTCAATACTTGATTGCGAGAGATAAAACCATCAATTCGGCTATTAATATGGTTTTATCTTGCACAATCAGGTATTGAGATCAAATTAGACAAAAGGTTATTACACAAATAAAAAAACGGGGGCCCGGGACCAATTTCTCATTAACGTTGTGTTCAAGGGACAAAGACTTCCAACGCCACCACTTTCATCCTACAACTCCATGTTTAATAGGCAAATAAAAGGAACCCGAGCCAAAGACTTCGGGACCCCATTTCTGAGGCTTCAGGGCCCGATCCCCGGTTTCTGACATCACCGCAGTGCTCAGAAGACTCAGACCTTTCCTATTTTACCATTCTCGTCCAGCAGCTCCGCGGCAAATAGAATGGGCCCGAATCCAAAATTTCGGAACCTCACTTCTGAAGCTTTGATAGCAGGGCCCCATTTCTGATGTCCACTGTACTCAGACGTCTAGGACATTTCCAATGCCACCACCCGTGTCCAACAACTCCATGTTTAAATGAGAAATAGAAGGGACCTGGGCTCAAAACTTCTAGATCCCATTTCTGAGGCTTCGAGGCCAGGGTCCGATTTCCGACGTCACAACTGTGTTCAAGGGACCAAAACCTTTCCAACGCTACTACCCTCGTCCAACAACTCCATGTTTAATAGGCAAATAGAATGGAACCGAATTCAAAATTTCGGAACCTCATTTCTCGGGCTTCGGGTTCCATTTCTGACATCACCAATGTGCTAATGAAATCCAGACCTTTCCATCGGCACCACCCGCGCCCAAGAATTCTACGGTTTTTAATCGAATAGAATGAACGTGAGCCCAAAATTTCAGAACCCTATCTTTATGGATTCGGGGTCCGGGTTAGATTTCTGATATCACCGCTATGCTCAAGGGACCAAGACCTTTCCAATGCTACTAACTCCGTCCAACAACTTCATGTTTAATAGGTAAATAGAAGGAACCCAAGGCAAAAGCTTCAGGACTCCATTTCTGGGGTCTTGAGTGCCTGATTCCACTTCTGACATAACCGATGTGCTACGGGGACAAAGATCTTTCCACGACACCACCCGTGTCCAAGAACTTCATGTTTAATAGTCGAATAGAAGAAACCTGAGCCCAAAACCTGGCCATTTCTGGGGTCTCCGGGCCTGGGCTCGATTTCTGACATTACTGCTATGCAAGGGGAAACCGGATATTTCCAACGCCCCCAGCCGCGGCCACCAATTAAATGTCTAACACGGTTTCCCTGTCGTAATAAGATTGGCTCCATGTTCTTTCCATAACTGTTCTGGAAACGGATTTGTATACAACCAAAAGTAGTTTTGTCAAGTTAAACAGAACGTACAAAACAAGCATCTTGAAAGTAGCTCTTAATTTATAAAAGGATACATAATGATTGCTTTTGGCTGTTACAATAGTCTGTCCAAGAAGCTTGATAAAAATTTAGCATAACAACAAAAGCTGCTTCTCTTGTAAATAAATAAATAATAAATAAAATAAAATAAAATAAAATAAAACTTTGTAAGGTGAGTGTAGAGAGGCGCCGAATTCTCTAGCTACGGCTCTGCAGGGCCGGCCTTAGGTGGTGCGGGGCCCGATTGGGAACATTTTACGGGGCCCCACGTTTACAATTAATTTCCACCAAGGTCTGTAGAACATATATTATATATATATATATATATATATATATATGTACAGGGCCGGATTTAGGGAAGGTGCATCGGTGCAGCTGAAACCCCTTTCGTTGTATATATACACTAACTAAAGCGAGAAGGTAGCAGTGAATACAGCAACTCTTTCCGAAAATTTGTGCTGCTATGTTTCCGTTTGGGCTAAAAAAAAAAAAAAAAAAAAAAAAAAAAAAAAAAAAAAAAAAAAAAAAAAACGAAGATTTTGCAAACTCAATAGTTTGTCAATTTTCTGAAGGTTGAGGGAAAAGGATTCACCGAGAACAGACATTTAGCATTTCCAGAGCAATTCACTGGTAGTTATTGGTGCAGCACCGTCAGAACATCCTGGTTCCGGCCCTATATACAGGGTGTTAATGAATTATACTTACCGACAAACTGTAAGAGGTGATTCCTCACATCAAAATAAAAAAAAAAGGTTCATATGAATCATGGGTAAAAGTGTATAGTTTCAGATCTAGGGCTGTCCAAAATTACGAAAAAGCTAAATTTCAAGAGGCTCTATTTCGAATTCCAGAAACTGTGGTTAGTGGTCCTTATCAGTGTAAAGGAAGTCATGCATACGCAGTTCAAAAATGCACCTTTCATTAACGTTCAATGGGTGTAAAAAGCATTTCCTGCAGGGTGAAGTTCCCAGACTTGCCATCAACGGAATTATGAGATATGCTCTGGCTTTATGATTGGTCCAAAGTAAGCAAACGATAAGTCTTAATAGTAATGAACACGGAATTCTTTGGCGCGATGACGGAATTGTTAATAATCATCAGCAGCACGGTCTCTAGTACTCGTGAAAAAGCATACTGCGATGTTTTCTTTCACGCTTATAAGTGAAAAAAAACGTGAAATATACCGTGATGAAATACATCACATCACACGTTATTCCGAACACAAAAAACTGGGAGCTACAGGTTCCTAACACTTCCGACTTCCCTCCGAAGCACTGGATATCGATTGTTGTCAAGGCTTATCTCCTGCCTACTTTGGACGCTCCTTGAAATTAGGGTATATCTGAAAACTCTATTGAGAGCATATTTGAGAATTATACCCTCTACAGAAAACCCTGCACACCCATTGAAAATTGATGAAATATGCATTTTTGGATTGTGTATGCGTGACTTCCTTTAGGCTGATAAGAACCCCCAACCACGGTTTCTGGAATTCGAAATAGGGCCTGTTGAATTTTTTTTTTCGCGATTTTGGACAACCCTATCTCTGAAACTATGTATTTTTCGCCATAGGTCCATATGAACTTTTTGTCTTATTTTGATGTGAGGAATCACCTCTCAGAGTTTGTCGGTATAGTTCACTAACATCCTGTATATAATATTGCGCTCTCCTTTCTGGTCTAGTGGTTAACGCGTGCGCCTGTGGTGTATATAGTGTTGAGCCCTATTCCCGGTGGAAGAGCACACGAAATTTAATTTCATAATCACTCCCTTTCATTAATCATCCATCTCCTAAGAACAAATCCTGGGGCGTCAAATAATGATTTAAAAAAATTCATTTCATTTCAAACGTTTACTAGAGATTTTGCAATCAGATTGGATAGCAATCAAAATGTGAGCTTAAATAGTGAAAGTTAATAGACTAAACATATATAAGGTACATTTCAATCTAAAATTATATATATGTAAATCTACAACTAGCAATATTAGTATATCATATCTGAAAAGGACATGGATCTTCACAAAGGTGTTTATGAAGATAAATTCTAAATTTTGATTAAAGAAATACATGTATGTGATACTAAATTTGCAAACACATCATTTACAAATTTATCGTTAATAGGTATTCATATACAGGGTGTTCCGGGAAAAGCTGACAATCTTCTCATATGTGTTCAGAACCTCAATACAAGAAAAAATCTACAACTTTGATCGAAAACTCTTAATTATGGAAGTAGGGATAATAAAAGGGTAAGAGGAATGACTAATCCCAGTAATTACTTTTAATTTGCTCTCTCTCCGTAATTACGAGTTTCCGACCTAAGTCACAGAAAAACATTCTTGTATTTTGTCAGTTTGTCCTCGGAACACCATGCATGTTTACTTATAAGCTTGATTAAGAAAAATGATTAACGGCAAAGATAGTTTCAAAATATTTTCTCGTTTCTATGTTGTAGAGTCCTCTTTCAGGAGGAACTAATAGTAATCTCTCATGGACGGGTCCCACTTCCCTTTATAACGCTTTTCCATATGCAAAATGTTCTCGTGAGAACGCTCACTCTGTTCATTGTTTATAGCAGCTAATTTTTCAGAGAAATAACTCAAATGGAAATGCAGACAGTAAATGAATTTTAAAATGCATATTTCACCCTTGTGCCTCGCAATTTTTCAAAAAGGATCTGTACCAGTATTTCATAATTTTCTTCTCCTACAAGTTAACCTATCTGTGTCGAAATCTAGTTTTTTCACCCAAATTGGCAGAGAAGTGTGAAATCAAGAAACGAGCGTAAGCAAAATTTAAAGTGCTTCCGTCCATAAAGACGGCCACAGTAGCCAAAAACTTGATTGATGAGAATAAGCCATAACAATATTTCAAGTTGCAAAGTTCATTTTATTTTTAAAACGGGTAAAGGGATGAAAAACAAAACACATTAACCGACACCGAGAGAAAGTAGACATCTGTTTGAAGGTATGCTTATCATGGCTTCCAAGTTTAAGTCGGCCATATTGTATCTCTCTCGACTTTTTTTAAATAGGAAGGGGGTCATGTAATATATCAAATTGGGCTAGAATTTTATGAGAAGTACAATGGTAAAGTCTATGTTTCCTTAATGTTATATTTGTAAGATATAATGAAATGCACAATGATTGATTTGAATTCAAAGATTTCTTAACAGCTGTATCTTTTTTGAAAAGAATTCAAGTCAGGAAAACCTAATGCATGCTAGTGAGAACATCGTAGGGAGCTACTTATTAAAGGTATAATCAGCTTGAAATTGTTATCGACTACAGAAAGAATGAAATGGTGATGAGACAATCACAAACCTTAAGGAACTAATGGAAGATGGATGACATATTTTTCATTTGATTATTTGAGTTAAAAGACAAACCTTCATAATCAGCCACCTGTTCAATACGCACTAGTATATATTCCGTTTTTCTGACTTGATTTTTGTAATATATTATATAATACGTCATATACGTATATCCATGGGATTTTTCGCAGGAGAGGGCAAGTTTGTATTCTGCTTTTGTATTTTTAATATAGCTACAATAAGTGAAAGAATATGCAAAAAGTTGCACTGAGGCTGATTTATTTTATACCATCTCGGTATTCACGGTAGCATCACATTACATAATCAGTAAGAACGCCAGGGAACTTTTACTTAGTGGATTGTTCAAAATAAAAGAGGGTGTGCACCCAGAATAATGTTATACATTTTTACGCAAACTCAAAGTAAAGAATATTTTTACGCCCAGGGATGTGTGTAAGGAAATTTGGAGAAGTATTAGGGATGTACAGAATACTCCCTGGACATAATAACTATTTTTACAACAGAAGTTATAAAACAATAAACAAACTACTGCAGCATTACATTCAGAAAATATTTGCTTATGCCCGGAAACTTAATACAAACTACTAATTTATTTGCTAGCGAGAGGCCGCATCCTCCCTTGTAGAGTCCATGGATATACGTACCTGTATTGCAATATGTTGTTGCGTATACTTGATAACCGAGCGTAGCAAATCCATCTTAAAGGTACCATAAACACTTGGCCGAGGGGCCCGCGAGTAAAATGGCATGTATTAATTACATTAATGAGGAGCAAAATTTAGTCATAGAACAACAACACACTTGTTTGCTCTGGGGCCTAATATGCTGTTAAAACGGCACTTGACAGTAGAGTAGACGTCACTAGTGCGGGGCCCTTTTAGGCGCGGGGCTCGATTGGGAGCAATCGGTCCAATTGGCTTAAGGCCGGCCCTGCGGCTCTGAGTCTCTCCATTCTTCTCATACTCATGTTGTAAAAGCCAGCTTTTTATCGCTTTTGTGTAATGTCAATGTTTCTGCTACATAGAGTACAATAGTCCTCATGAAGCATTATGTGGGTCTTTTTCTTAACCTTTTATTGATGAACTCAGAAAATCAATTTTCTTCCTCTTAAATGCTTCTTTCCCCATTCCTATTCTTGCTTTTATTTCACGTTCGTAATTCACATCTTCACTAATAATACTACCCAAGTATCGAAAACTAGTTACTTGATCTATTTTCTCCCCCTCCTACTTCTATATTCGACATCGACCGTTTTGTTCAAATCACCATGGATTTAGTCTTTCTTTAATATACTGTACACTCTTTCCCAGTATATATTATTATTATTACAGAACTGACCACTGGGGGGCGCGGTGGCTCAGTGGTAGAGCGTTCATCTCCGGTGCTTGGGGTCCCTGATTCGATCCCAGCTGGCGCCGTGTGGACTTTGTGGTGGACAAACACCGTGCTCGTGGGTTTTCTCGGGGTTTTCTCGTTTCCTCCTACTTTCTTCATTCCACCATTTCACTCATCAAGCATCATCACTTTATATAATAAAACACAACAAACTTTCCTGGTATGATGGTTTTAGTACTGTATAATACTAGTAAAATTATTCATTAGCAGTCTTTGCAGGATTGAAAGTAAAATTTTTTAAGTGAATAAATAACGGAAATCCTCCGAGTTGCTAAAAGTTCATTTGTTGTTTGTAAGATGGCAGCACATACTACGCAAATCAACGATCTGAGTAAAATGGAAAGTTGCGCACAACAAATGTAAATTTTATCTTAAATAAACAAAAGGTATAAATGTTTTAGTACAAAATGAAGCATGTTTCTGCAATATTGGGAAGATAGTTTCGTACTTTGGTTAATTTTGTAGAAAATTATAAACAAGTTATATGAGTACCAGATATAATTGAAGATTCGCTGTGAAAAAACAATGTAAGTGCCACCTTGAAAATGTTTCTCCTATTTTTTTTTAAATACGTTAAGCCCTTAGATTTTCATATTTTTTTAGGTTGTATTTCTAAGCAATAGTATTTTCTACTTTATGACGCTTGGGCACAATTTACTATCTTCTGTGTCTACTGTTACAATAATTACAGTATTGTTTTCGGCACTTATACTGTTTTCTACAGCGTGACTTCAATTAACAGTTGGCATGGTATCATCTTTTTAGACCTAGCAAGCATTAAAGAATGCATGAAATTCATATGTTTCTAATAGATATTACTTATAATTTGAACTTCATTAGATAGCGATTGTGTTTATTTTTGGAATGTGCAACTGAGAAGCTTCCATGGTACACGGCCTTCCGCTAACCTGTTCGTCTTCACGTACGATTTTCCTGTTTTGATATCGTCCATTAATTGTAGTCTTCTTCGCCCCCTCCTTGTCTTTCTTGCCACCATACTCTTTAGCACGTCCCTCATGATACGGTTCCTTCTTAGACAATGTCCTATCCAGTTGCTTTTCCTCTTCTTAACAATAACTAAACTTGTTCTTCCCGCCCCCCCCCGCACTATTTCTAACACCTTACCTTCGTTTTCCGCTCAACCCAGCTAATTTCCTCTATTCTTCTCCACACCCACATTTGCTGACAGCAAACAAAGAAAAATATAGCTGGAACTATTCATAGTGTTAAACTAAATTTTACCTTTCTTTTCATGAAAGTATTTGAGAACAAGATGCTGAGACGAATATTCGGACCCAAGAGGAAAGGGAACGGGGAATGGCAGAAACTTCATAACGAGGAACTACATAATTTATACTATTTACCAAACATTTTTAGGGTCTTCATGTCTAGGAGGCTCAGGTAGGCAGGTTTTGTAACCAGAATACAAGAAAGTAAGAACGCTTTCAAAGTTTTGACTAGAAGTCCAATCGGAAAACATCCACTAGGCGCAGATGGGAAGACAATACTAAGATGGATCTCGCAGAGATATGAATACAAAGCAGAAACTGGATCCAGTTGGCTAAGGATAGAAGTCAGTGGAGAGCTTTTGTGAGCGCAGCATTGAACGTCCGGGTTCCATAGGCCATAGAGTTAGTTAGTTATTGTCACTCTTGATGAAAAATGAATCTGCTACGACAACCGAAAACGGTTGAGACAGTGGATCCACGTCCAGGACTACCCATCCATCCGCAGAAGATGCTGTTACTGGTGTGGGGCCGCGGTGGCTCAGTGGTAGAGCATTCACCTCTGGTGCTCGGGGTCTCGGGTTCAAACCCTGCTCCCGCCAAGTGAAATTTGTGGTGGACAAACACCGTGTGCGTGGGTTTTCTCGGAGTTCTCCCGTTTCCTCCCACTTTCTTCATTCCACCATTTCATTCATTACTCATTATCATCGTCTCCTTTAGCCTAACCGGCATAACCGTGGGACGTAAAACTCAAAATTTCATTTCATTTCATTTTTGCTGTTGCTGGTGTGTGGTGATATATGGTGAGGTTCATCCATAATGTCTTTCGCCGTCGACGAGAAACCGTCACTGCAAAGCGGTACAGTGCTGAATTCCATGAAATACAACGCAAGCATTCAACAATGTAGTGGAGAGTGAACTTACGAAAAAGAAAACAAAAGACGGAATATGTTCTGTTATTCTCACTAGCTAAGACAATTATTCCAAGTTGGAATTTAGGAAAGATACGAAAATAGACTTCGAAAAGGTAGCTAAAATGGCAGTGCGGAAAATGTTTCCTTCCTGTAACCTAGAAGCCTGTAACTTTGATATGATAACGAAGATGTGTGAGGAAGATATCCCAATGGTATTTGAGTTGGCTTTCCCACCTTCCACCAGGGATAAAAACCCACTTCCAAAAATATCTATGACGCCCTCCACTTCCTAAAAATTAAAATGGGCAAATATAGGCATAGGGGGAGGTGTGACGTCATGCGTCTCCCTACATTTTCAGATTCACTTTTACCCCTGCCTCACACCAACATAGAGAAAGGTTATTTGACAACAATGCAAAGCTCGCCGAGTCTGGAGCTGATTTATGATTATTTTATTGAGCAATAAGTTGAAAATGACATCTATAAGACATGTATATGTGAAACTTACTGTAAGACGTAGAGAATTACCTATAGACTTAAAGTGGAAAGATGGCACAATCGTTTCATAAGAAATCTTGGTAAAAGCCACTTCAATAAATTGCAATTGGTTGATCTATTGAACGATTATTCATAATTTTGAGTTTTTCTTCAGGTAAGAGCAGAAATGCATACTAAAACGTGACGAAGAACTAAATACGTGACGTGGTCACAAACTCAGAGACACAGAGATCCCTTTGCAGTTAACATACTTCGATTTTTAATTATTTTACATATGTTGGTTTTAGAAAATAAATAAGCAGGCTTAAAAGTCAAGTAGACAAATACCAACTACACTTTTTTTTTTTTACATAATTTTTACTTTTATAATTACAAGATTACATCGTCACCCCGATTGAAAGTAATAGACAATCTCGTTACTCACTGTAGTCCATGCGCGCAACCAGAAATTTTTGTTAGGACGGGTCCAACTTTCGTGGGGGGGGGGGGGGCGGGGTCCAATGCTACAAGCCACTACGTCTATGTAGTAATCAACGGGTTTTATTCTGTATCTGAAAAAATAAGTAATGTAAAATACTTCCACCTATATTTTCAGAAAAAAACGAATGAAATAAGAGAAATAGTAACAGATGAAGTATAAGATCACGTTTCATGCTACATCAATCATTTCCCTGTTAAATAAGTACAGTTTTATTGAGAAAATTTACAAATGTATGTTGAGTAAGAAAGTTTTGGGGAGTCCGGACCCTGTGTACCCCTCATAGGTACGCCCCTGTTATAGTCCATAGGCTATATTATTTTCCGTAGCCTCTGTTCTTAATGAATAGGTTACCATTCGTACTCTATAGCTATACTTAGCGACCCCTCCCAACATACCCAGAAAAAAATTCGCCGTGGCTGAACCACCGTATTGCATCTATAATTCAAAAGCACAAGCAGGACGGAAAGATGTCTAAGGTATTGTTATATCTTAAATCTTCAGTACAAGTTATACATACGCATATACAATTAGTTGAAATGTCGGTTTCTCGCACGGGGAAAATAGGTTTATATAAAGTGTTGTAACCCCTTTCTTCCTTTACGATACTCAAGGGAGTGGAATTTATATATATATATATGATGGCGAAACGTGAAAGAACTTCGTGTCTCGATAGGTGCAAAGACAATAAGGAAAAATGACATTTGAAACTAATGGTCACAGGTTCTGTAACAGATATTAGGGCATACAGTCTTAACATTCAGGACGGAGAAAAATGTGTAAATGATTCAAAATGTTCAGTCAAAGTTCTCAGAAATCACAGACAGGCATCTTGCGAAAATGCTTTAACACGACACACAATCCGAACCAGTGGCGTATTTAGGGGGGTTCCGGGCTTAAGCCCCCCCGAAATCTTACTTAGTATAGTAAAGTAAATGAAATATCTTGCAGAATTTTCACATTTCCAGGCAAAGCTCCCCCGAAAGTTAGCCAAGCCCCTCCCGAAACAAAATCGTAAATACGCCACTGATCCGAACTGTCCTGAAGGAAGAATTGAATTTTCTCTCGTGAAAACAACATTACTATTCAGGAATGATCTCCGAAAGACTGTGATCAACAGTGAAGTATTGGGAGATGATGCTTGGTTGGTATGAAGTCTAGACCTATCTTTGCGGTATTCTGTGGTCAGATGAAAGCGTGTTTCATGTTTGGGGTTTATTACCCGAAACAATTGTTCTTAATGGACAGGAAAGGATTCAAGGGTGGTTGTTTAAAAACGCCATCTCCCAAAAGCCATAGTATGATGCTGCATGATATCCACAAAAGTTGTTGGTCCTTACGTCATTCGGGACACAATGAATGCAGAACGACACCTTGCTATGCTTGAAGATTATGTTCACGATATTGTATACACGTGAGACAATTACAACGACCTGAATCTTTATGCAAGATTGGGGTCTGCCTCATTTCGCACGTCCTGTCGGTGCGTGCTCGACATATACTTTCCAGTACACAGGTTGGAGCGTCGTAGCCACCTTGAATGGCCATCAAGGAGTCCTGACCTAGCCATGCGCTAGGGTATCTACAGAAGTCTGTCACAAACATCCCAAACGTTCAGGAAAACTGGTAGATAATGGTGATGCTTATGTGAAATTTTAGCAAATCATAACAATTTTATCATAGTAAGGAACAGAATGCTTTTTGCTTCATGAATGTTGATTAAGTATTGAGGAAGTTATAAACAATTTTCAATAGAAAGCTAGAACCAACGAAACTCCTTCAGTTGGTTTAAATGTGACACTCTTACTTATTTTATTTTAAAGACATTGTGAAAAGTAATGATTAATAGGCTAGTAAAATTCTTTTGCAGGTTAATACTTAAAAGTGCTACTTGCTGCCAAGGGCGCCGATTTCTCTGTAAATTTGGGGGGAAGCGCATTCAGATGCAGAAGGTATATATATAATTATTTTAAGACAAATTGCATTCAAATTATGCCAAATATTGTATATTCATAAACACAATAGGGGGGCCCACACGAGCTTTGGGACCCCCGGTCCCCCAGGATCGGCGCCCTTGCTTGCTGCAATAGTTTGTACCGTTGATATGTTCTCCATCGTCAAGGGATATTTTGAAGCAGGATAACTCAATGATAGAGGACTGAAAATATCTTGGGTTCCGGTCACCGAAAGTAAATAAACGTTTTAAAAGCACGTAGTTCTGTTAGAAAATCTTTTTTTTTTTTCCCCAAAGCATCGATTTTGTGTACATAACCGAAATATCTCCACATAGTCGAAATTATATGTTCTGTCATAACGAAAACAAAAACTGAAAATCCACTAACTTACCTTGTGAAAACGGTTTCATAACCTCGTAAGCTCAATATCGTGACAAACTTTGAACCACCGTGAAAATTATAACTCAAAGTGAACCACCTAAAGCAACTATAGGTCAGTTTTGATACAAAACACTGCTTTCTCTTTCATCTGTAATTTCATTTCAGGCTCAATAATGATTCGGTAAAGAAACCAATAAGTTTTTTCTAAAAGGTAATTAAAAATAAACTATAGTGATCGTAAGGAGTCGTGAAGCTTGACCTAGATCTACCGATTTCATCGGAGAACATGTGATAAGTGTACAGTGTTGCTTGATTGCCGCTAAGTTTCGGTTTGTTTATTTTTCTTTTTATTGTTGTTGTTCTTATTATATTTTTGACAATATTGTTGTTACAGTCTAATTCAAGTAATTATTATAGTTCTTTACAATATTTTTTTGCTTGTTCGCCATCTCTTCTAAGTTAGGCAACGTTGTTGGTGCAGTTTTGCTGATTCACGTATTGTGAAGTGTGCGTTCGGAAGGAATCGTACTGAATTCGTGCGATGCAACATACGTAAGACTAAGCAGCTCTATGATTGGTCTAGAGCCCAGGCTTCACGAGTGGCCACGGTCACTATAATTGTTGAGCAAAGTAAACCAATTTATTATTATAAAACTAATATCTTGTGATAATTTCTTAAACTAACCACTTGGCTTTATCAGAGACTATTACGTGATATTGTCTGATGAAGCGAAGTGATTACTTGTCGAAACTGGCACAATATATTAGTTTTATAATAATAAATTGGTTTGCTTTCGTCAGCCATTAGTTTGTTTTTAATTATACGTAGTATAGGCAAGGCTGGTACAATGGTGAATATTTCCAAAATAAATTTTAGTTCTGAAACGAGAAACGACTTTCGCAGAAAATCAATTTCAGTTTCTGGCACCGAAAAGATTTTCTCGGAAAATTCATGTCGATATCACATTCGTTTTTTGCTTTATATATAAGCTTTATATATATAATCAGAATAATCAGAAACTATCTTTTATTTCCGTGTCCAGAATCGTTCTTTTGGGGGGAAATCGGTTACGTTATCGGTTCCGAAATCCAGTACAACACATTTACTGTTAACGAAGTCAATTGTGTATCATCATAGCTTCATCAATGAACTGGAAAAGAAATAACAGTCACAGTGTATACGATGTAAAAAAAAAAAAAAAAAAAGTTTGCTTTCTCACAATGTACACAATTTGAAAATTGGAGTTTTTTTTTTTTTTTTTGACAATTCAACAATGCATTTCCCCTCACTCTGCGTTCCCCACTCAAAAAGTTTAGTGTAGCGACCTATTTTTATAAGTTATATTTAAGATTTACTAATGGCGTGATATGTCTTCGATTAATATTGAAACTGGAAGTGGTAGTGGATTTCTATCACACCTAGTTTTAATAGACAGATTACAGCTGAGATGGGATATTTTCTTGGAGCGCTTAATTGATTGTAGATAACTACTCCACGCTATCTATTATCTTTTTCACTCTATAGTGATCAACATTAAAACCGAAAGTGGCTGGTTTATGCCAATTCCGGTTTGGATATAAGGTTAAGAGAGATGAAATCTATTCTTAGAACGCTAAATCAGTTCCAAAAAATTACCTTCTCGCTCTTGTCATTTTTGTTGTATATGGAGCAATATTGAAATCGGAAGTTCTAGTTGATTCCTGTCACTTTCGGTTTTAGTAGAAGTGTTAAGGATGCCGATAAAATATGTTCTTGCGACGCCGAATCGATTCCAGAAAGCCATACGACCGTTTCTGGTGTATAATCATCAACGTTGAAAGCGGAAATGGGTGGTTTCTACCACTTCCAGTGGACGGATCATTTCCATCAACGAACACGCTGGTCAAAATTGAAGGTAATCCATGAAGTAGTTCTTGAGATTTCTTGTCTCCTGGCACTGACGCAAATCCCCGGGGGGGATGAGGGGACATGTCCCCTCCAATCTTGGAACTGGGGGGGCTATATCCGCCCCAATAATCCGATTTCAAATGTGTTTTTAAGGAGAAGTGTGATGATCTGTATCCGACTGCCACAAAGGAAAGTGAGATGAAATTGATGTCTCCCTCCCCCTAGAATAAGCCTCAAATCTGCCCGCTTCGCAGTGTTGAAGATAAATCTGCTCCCCTGATCCTGCAAAGCTTTGTGTTTCAACTTCATAAATATTTTGAACATCGTATAAAGAAAAGAAGGAAAAAGTAGCGTCTTACCTCCCCCCTCCCCCCCAATGTTGAAGATAGATTTGCGTTGCTCTCTCCTGGACGAACACAAGAACGGACAGAGTTAATATTTAAAAAGCGAAGTTTGCAAACCAAACTCTTTAACAAAATCTGAAACTAATGACTAACTCAAATTATCTCAAAA
Source organism: Thermobia domestica (assembly GCF_964235325.1). Classification (NCBI taxonomy): domain Eukaryota; kingdom Metazoa; phylum Arthropoda; class Insecta; order Zygentoma; family Lepismatidae; genus Thermobia; species Thermobia domestica. The sequence continues at coordinate 130,916,129 of NC_137462.1, read as the reverse complement.
CTATTGACTAACGTACTGTTACTTTGTGTCACTTTTTCTACTTTATGTTTATAGAAAATTCCGCGGAGAATATTCAGTATTATTGTTTGACTTTTTTAAAAAAATAATATTTTGTGAAAACTAAAAAAAAGTTGAACCGTAATATAACTCGCTGAACCGAGGCTAGGTGGTAGAGGGTTCATCTCTGGTTCGTTCCACGGCCAAGTAACTTTGTGGTGAACAATATCGTGTCCGTGTTTTTTTCTCGGCGTACTCCCGTTTCCTTTCACTTTTCATTCCACTAGCTCTTTCATCATCATGCAGTTGCATTAATCATCGTTTCTCTTACCCTAAAGAGCATGTCCGTAAGATGTTAAACTGAAATTGACCCATTTAATTCTATTTTCATTTTAGGATATATAACCAACACTTTTAATGTCACATTCGAATTTCAAAATGTTATCGCACATTGACATCCAAAAATGTCGTTAAACTGACCGAAATGACATACCAGTGGGTCTCGATCCATACATTGAGAATCGCTGTTCTACATTTATAACGTATTTAGGGGGATATAGCGTTGATTCCAAGGAACCCAGTCTCTAAATATTCTCTCTCTATTGTTACACCCTATTCACACTTATGTTACCTACGAAGAAAATACTAGACGAGTTCAATTATCAAAATTATATACAGTAGAATATTGATCGTAAACAATTGCATTTATTTTATTTATTTACTTTTTTTTCTGAAGGTGTCATTGTTTCCAAGGAAGTGAATAAATAACTACCCAAAAGTTTCCACTCGAGTTGGTAAGTGTTCACCTGTCGTCCGTAAGATGGCAGCACGTACTACGCAACTAAACTGCTATATGATAATTGCATGGGAGTATGAGTATGAGTAGGGGGAGGGGTTAATGGGGACGTCAGCAACGAGGCTATATGTCCCCGTCACGATTAACAACGGTGCTTAGGACTGCAAGATTAAAAGAATTAAAGGCTAAAATGAATACAGTTGAAATAAACGAAAGTGCTGCTAAATGAAAAGGAAAAGAGAAATAAAAGCAAAAGTGGAAGATGAAAGTATAAAGAAATTGATTTCATTTTAACGTCCTTTCCAGCAGCGAGGCTATATGAGACGGGACCTACTGATTAACGTGGAATCCGAACCATATGAGCTCCCGCCGGGAATCGAACCCGGGTCTAAAGGAGCCTACGCTAACCGCTTAGCCACAAAGGAACTCGAGAATGAATAAGGTAAAATATATAACAATAACAATATACAGAGAAAAACATAAAAGATGAGAGAAAACATTAAAAAAAAAGCAGCATTAAAACAATTACAATAGACTAAAACAGCTCAGAGAACGTGAGCAACCCCACAAGCAGATACGAACTTAAGTACCCGGCTAACAGCATCACGATCATCTCCCAATGCATGGCTAAGTAGGCAAGGCAGTCCGTAACGTTCTCTGAGATCTGAACATTCAGGACATTCAACAAGAATGTGCTGAATACTCAGGGGCAATACGGACGGTCTAATCCACGCAACAAATAGCCATAATCACCAATACGTTGTAATTAAATAAAAAGCAGTATGTATGTATCACAAATAATAAAATGTTTATTTATTTAGTAAAAAATATAAATATTTTATAAATACAAATTTGAAGTTATTTCTAGCCGCTCGACAGCAAACAGAATCCATTTTTAGCGTTACATCAGAACCATATACCTGGAAAAGAAATAATTTGCGTATATTCACTTTTGCTTTATCACAATATAGAATTATACAGTACTGAAGTATTCTTACTTAGAGGTTAGTAATAATAAGTGTTTGCTTTGATTACATTTTACTATTTAAGATGTACTTAGTTAAGATCATGAAGGCTAAAACAATCAGTACTCAGCAAAAATATTATCTACTTTAAGAATGAACGCCTGTACGAATTAATTCATTTGCTTTGCATCAAACTATAAAGTGCGGCTTTGTAATTATGTATTTTCTGACCGTTGAACAACATATCATGCCAAAAAAGAGAGAAGAAATGCTCTTAGTTAAATAAAATCTTGCACACAATCTTAACAACCCGAACGAGAATCTGATAATTATAGATAATACAGGCTATATATGATTATCATATTTAGAAAAATGTATGTTACTTAAATCTGTACAAACTGGTGTAAGTTTAAATGAAATCAAATAGCTACACGCTTTAGTTTTAAGTCTTTCTGTTATGATTTAGGACTTAAACGAGCTGGGGATTAATGAAGGAGATTGATTTTGGACTACAATAGTTGTAGAATGCAGTACCGTGCCTAGGGAGAGCGAGCGGGGCGCCGGAGGCAGAAGTAAGAGGGAGCAAAATTCAGGAGGAAAATACATGTGCACATAATATATAGAATAAAAGGGAGAAAGTAATAAAAAGTGCTCAAAATCAAGGAAAGTGGGGTTTATTTTTGAGAAGTTCCTTACGCTTCGCGCCAACCATGGTGGCGCTTTGCGGCTGGTCTGTCGAACTCACGTATATGTACAGGGACGCCGTCGTATACTCTCGCCCCGGGCGCTGATTTTCCACGGCACAGTATTGGGAGAATAAGAAGGTAGGAAGAATTCCGACGAAAACCACGATTATCAAAGATAATATGTTAAATGGAAATTTATGAGAAAATGAAGTATTCCACCAAAGGCTTGTGATAGGAATTAGTTGTATTTTTATTTGGCACAACATACACAATTGTTAGTTTAAGTTTTCCCGTACATTTATACTCATTACAAACTTCACTCACTATTAGATCTGTTAATAGTAGACCTATATGGGTCTCAAGCAAGGTCGCCGATTTCTCTATAAATTTGGGGGGAGGGGGCTCATTCAGATGCAGAATTCATATATGAGGATTTTAAGACAAATTGCATTCAAATTATACCAAATATTGTATATTCATAAATACAATACGGGGGGCTCATATGAGTTTTCGAGCCCCCCCCCCCCCACCAAGGATCGACGCCCTTGGTCTCAAGTCTGATAAAGTCTGTCAAAGCGGACCCAGTGTTCTTAGGTTTCCTTAAGAAAATTTTCCCGATTGACACAAAATTTTCCCTTTTCTTGTCAAATTTCCTCTAATTTGTTGAGTGTCCAATTCCTATGATAGAAGTTAGATGATAAGATTAATTTAGCTATATTAGAGAAAGTGTCAACCACATTTGTTCTATTCATTTGTTTTGTTTTCTTTTCCTTCATTTTTTATACACAAAAGAACGTACACAACTACATCCAATTAACAATGGGTGCAAATTATTCTATTTTGAACACACACACACACACACAACAATCTATTCCTATTTTATTGGTTTATTTCTGAGAAACAAAGACAAATTTAGGAGTTTTTATTAGTCAATCAGTCAGCGCGAGAATTTCCCTGGATTTATACGTTGAATCGAAAACAAATCCCTTTTTTGCTAAATCTATTTACGAAATTTCTCTAGATTATTGAAATTTCCCTCAAAGTACGAATATTGAGGACCTGTTCCTATTTCGTCTGTTGTCTAATTGACACTATACTTTCTTCATAATATTTAATGTTTTTAAATATTGATTTGATTAATCCTGACTGCGATTAACAATCTTGTTAATTTACATTTAGTATACTTTGTCTCTTCGACTTTACACTTTTAACATACGCTTTCTCAAAATGTGTATGAGCTGCTGTTTTTTTAAATGGAATTTGGAAATATCCAAATTGCAATTATACTACTAAATAAATCCTAGATGGTAGTGTATTTCAATGTGATCATGTCTCTGAAATTTTTATAAGTGATTTTATTGTTTCTGAAATATATTGATAAATATTTTTTCTAGAAAATAATGCTTGTCCTTAATACTTCCCAAATTATATTTATATGATTTCTGGCTCTTTCAAATACGGAAAACTTTTTGAAGTTCATAATTGTATAGAGCTAAGTTTGCTTATAAGATCAAAAGTATGGGGGGTTCGTGGAAGATAGTTATTCCATTGTAAAGTCTTCAATTTTCATTGTAGGAGAAACGTTCCTTTGAGTTTATTAGATTGGAGTTTCTTCTTTTTCTTCTTAACTATAGACTGGTGTAGTGATGGGCAAACCGATTCACCTCTGAGATCCCCGCTCAAACGTTCGCTCACTAAAATGAATCGATTCATTTGAACGACTCAATGACTCACTTATATTATTACAATGGGTGAGGGGGGACTTAAAAACTGAAATTCTATTATCAGACTAAATGCATTACATAAAATGAATTTAAAAGGTATAACTACAATTTTAGATTACAAGCATACTGCTATTAACACATTTAACTTTAAAAAGTAACAGGAAGTTACACTTTTAAACTAATGCAAATTACAGTTAGCAGATGTAACATACAAAAATGCAATTCAGATACAAAATATATATACAAATTAGACCAAATAAAATTACTATTAATAAGTGTGAAAATACGTCACACTTGCAAAAAAGCTATATGCAAATTACAGCCTAAACGAATCAAAATACAGAATGCAAAATATTACAACTTTAGACTCAATGCTATAGCAATACAATTTTAGAATTACTGCAAAAGTGTTACAACTTTAAATTCAATGCCAAAAATATTATAATTTTATTATAATATCGTGAGAAACTAATTTTTTTTTCTAAAAATGTTGGCGACCACATCCCCCTTAGAATACACATTTTAATCAAAGTAACGAGTTCCCCCGTTGCTAAGCGGTTAGCGTGCGCGCCTTTGGCGTGGGAGATCCGGCGTTCGATTCCCGGTGGGAGCTCTTGTGGTTCGGGTTCCACGATTTCTGTAGGCCCACGTTTCACATAGCCTCTCTGTTGAAATAAAATGAAATATTTTAGTTTAATGGCAAACGATTAAGCCCTGTATGTTAAGGAAGACGATGATTAAAGCAACTGAATGATGATGGAAGAATTGGTGGAATGAGAAAGTGGGAGGAGACGGAGTACTTGAGAAAACCCATGGACATGATGTCCACCACGAACTTACTTGGCCGGGGAGCGAACCAGGGGCCCCACGCATCAGAGGTAAGCGCATTACCACTGAGCTACAGTGCTTCGCTACTGAAAAGGACGCTAAACTCAAAACCAAATCAAATCAGGGCCGTAGCCAAGCCAAAATTGTAGGGGGGGCTCGGTGGATGGGAGGGCGATCCAACCATATTATAAGTAATTTGCAAGCCTACCGTGAAAATTTTAGGGGGGACAGTAAGAATTTAGAAGTGGCCCGACCCCCCGTACTCTTCGTGGATACGGACCTGAATCAAATTAAAGTAACATGATAAAAACTGAATTTGAAGTAGGTGTTAATTACTATATCAAAAAATTAATTTTAAATTGTTCAACTGTTTCCTCCTGGCGTGATTACAAGATTCTTGTCATTTTTATATAATAGACGTATTTTGTCAATAACATAACATTGCGGTTTAAGAACTGTTCTAAGTACAGAAAACCTTAACAGGGTCATCGGTCCCACCCATCCCAACCGTGTGTGCTTCCATAAACTTCAGTTATGTTGTTAATTTTGTACATCATAGTTTTAAAAATTTCCATATAGGTCTATACTATAAAAGTTTCTTAAAATACCCTTAAGTAGACCTTAGTTATTTAAGCTGAAATTGCCTTTTGCAACTAAAATAATGAACTAAGACAATCAGGATGAATTCTCTCCTATTATAAAATATATTTAAAATTTACTGTAATTGTTACGAATTTAAAACTAACAGTTTCACAATATTGATCTACGAACAAACGCAGAGTGACTAAACTCTACTACTGGTGCGCTCTCGTTTTCATTAATTTCTCAACTGAATATTCAATTGTCTATGTGAGATTGCAAGAGCGGATCCAGGGAACAGGAAAGAACCGGATCTTTTGGACTTTTACGTACTTGACCTACTCCCCCATTCTGCAGATTCGATTTCAATTGATAGTTAAAAGTTTACGCTTTATATGTAAAATATCAATGTGAGTCCAACTGCCACTTCAAAGTGCTAAACATTTTCATTATTGGTACTCTTTTTAATTTATTCATACCAGAGGTACAAATACACTAAGGCAACGCACATTCGCCGAACTCGACTGAAGAGGCGCTCGCCTCAGTGACAACCAGCGAAACTACCTCTCCAAAACAGCAACTGACTGAATCAACCAACAAGATTAAAAAGCAAGAGGGCGGTTCGCGAGTGAGCGACGTACAAGATTCACGTTCTCCAAACATTGTCACTCCTAAAGAATCGTCCATTCCAGAGAACGGTGGTTCAAAAAGAACCACGACTCCCGAAGAACCACGACTCCCGAAGAACCACGACTCCCAAAGAATAACGACTCCCGAAGAATCGTTGCTGATTTCTAGTGAACAACGACTCACTCACTCATCCAAAAGAGTTAGTCAGAAGAACCGGCTCATTTGCGAGCGATACATCACTAGGCTGGTGGGCAACATGGAAATTTTAAAACTTCTCTTTCCCTCGGGAAAACTGTTTTACATTTTGATAACGTCTCTTCTTCGTAACTGCATCTAGATATTATATCGTTAGTCTTCCTCTTCCTGGTTTTCCTTCTGCCTTTCCCTCTATCAACACGATGATCGAATAAGATGGCCAAGCATGCAGTTTCTTCTTTTAACTATTAATCTTCATGATCTGTCGTCCTTCATTAGCTTCCTTTAGTACATATTTATTCCTTTTCCTTTTGGTCCATGATATGCGCTCGATACCAGAGTCTTAATGAATAGTTTTTGAACATCCAACGACACATTTCTTGATGTTAGCAGTTCTCTTTTCCCATTGAATGATTGTTTAGCCTGCTCTATTCCTGAACTTAGTATTATTTGAAGTTTAGCACATTAGTATATGAAACATAGAGTTGCAATATGAAGAGCAATCCAATTTATTTGAGCTCCACCATGAATCGAACTTCCCGTTCAAGATCGTATAAAATAAGCACACACCTACGAGGGAGCTTAGTAGTGTTTGCGTTTAAAAATAATAATAATAATAGAGCTCGTTCCTAACTTCTATTTTTCCTTCTCAACTTTAAATCCTTTAAATTATGTAATAAATAATCTAAATTTTCAATATTACTGACAACGCATAGTCCCTATTCAACATCCGAGGGGCAAGGGCGCAGATTCTGGGGGTCTGCTCCCCAAAGCTCATATGGGCTCCCTCATCTCATTTATGAATATACAATAGGCTATTTGGCATAATATGAACGCAGTTTGTCTTAAAATTCTCATATATGCCTTCTGCATCGGAATGGACCCCCCAAAATTTACAGAGAAATGGGCGCCCTTGCGGAGGGGCGGCGGTGACTCAGTGGTAGATCGTTCATTTCTGGTGCTTGGGGTCCCTGGTTCGATCCCAGCTCGCGCCAACTGGACTTTATGGTGGACAAACACCGTATGCGTGGTTTTCTCGCGGTTCTCCCATTTCCTCCCACTTTATTCATTCCATCATTGCATTCATTACTCATCATCAGCGTCTTTTTTAGCCTAACCGTGGGACGTAAAACCTAAAAGATTTCATTTCATTTTCAAAATGAGTCGGGTCTTTATTTATTTTTCCTAAAACCAAGTGAAGGTCAAGTTGAGCTTTCTAGTGATAAAATATAGCCGCCTTAATGCACATGTACGAATATTTTTCCGCTCCCGGAAAAATTAATCATTATCTATCTGACGAGTCACTGAGTTTGTTTTGTGGAGTCGCTGTTGTGTGTTTATAGCTGTAATTGGTTGAAGAAATTGTCAGAGGGCAGGTATGAGTGCTTTTCTGCATTAGTTTACTGGTTGACCAGAACTTACGAATACTATAAGTCAATACATAAATTGCTGTTTTATAAGATTGGTATAGTGAGTTTTGTGATTTGAAGTGGAAAATGGGGAAAAACTCACTACGCAAGGTAATAGATCTCGATATTAGAAAGTCTATATATAAAGTTTTAAAACTTTTTGGAAAAGAAAGAAAAACACCGTACCGCAAAGTAGACTCATATTGCGTTTAATAAAACAACAGAAACAGCTATCTGTATAGTAGATACTTGAGAACTTATTAAAATTAGTACCAACTATATTATTCAAAGAATAAGCATAAATCCAAAGAATATGCGTAGATCAGTGGAGTACAGAAGTGACCGACGCGTTTAAGCCTACTCTCTCAGTATATCAAAAAATAATTTTGCTAATATGCAATATATATTCCTTTTCTGATTCCCAATAATATGACTTTTTAAAAATAATTTATCACAAGTATTGTATAATCATGTTAAAACAAAACTGACTTTCCAGAAGCTCCCTGTAACCTTACATAATATTTTAACGTATTGGTTATGTTCTGAATTCTTATTCTTTGGGAAAGGAGCTTATTCTCGTCAGTATAAACATCAAGATGTACCGAATACTGGTGTGAATAAGAGCATTCAAAAATAAACAGCTTACTCAAACAAAAAGTATTTACCTGCTTAGCCTAATTGTTACATCACGCGACTTTGTAGTGCGTGCTCCATAATTCTACTCTCAATTAGACCAATAATATTTTGTCAGAGAGTTATTATAAGGGGCTGCGGTAGCTCAATGATAGTGCACTCCCTTATGGTGCATTGGATTCCTGATTTGATCCCAGCTCTTCCCAAGTGGGCCGTGGGGTGGAGAACAACCATTGCGTAGGTTTTCTCGTGTTTTCCAGTTTCCTCCCACTTTCTTAATTTCACTATTTCGTTCACTATCAATATCTCCCTTAGCCTCCAAGGCATAATCATGGCTCGTAAAACTGAAAGATTTAATTTCATATTTTGATTAGCATCTGACAATTGGGGAATTATATGAATTAAGAGGTGGTGAACTCGTGTGCAGAAAAACAGTGATAAAGTGACACCTGAGAGCTGATACACTGACCACGCATCACCAAATTGAACGTGCTACATCTGGCTAGCTGTAATTCTTCATAGATTGTAGCGGCAGTGACTTGAGTACTTTGTTCTATCTGTTAACTAATTTCATCAATGTTTGTATTACTATAAAAAATGAGATTTGTTCATTATCTAACCTCCCCAGCAATTTGGCTCACCTCTGTGTACTAAAAAACAAACAAACTAACTAACTAACTAAAACTTTACATGATGTCGCAAGAGCATATGAAAGTATGTCTGACGGCCATGGAGCGAACATTTCTGCCAGTGACTCGTTATTAGTGTATCTGTATATGGATAGATAAATAGATTGATACGCGTACAGATAGATATAGATTTACACTTTTTTGAACATGGCAGTTAATGAACCCCATGATGTTTTACTCACTCCGCCACTGCTAAAGACTATTAAATTTATTTTTAATACTACTTAATATTTTTAAAGTTTATTTTCATATGGGAAAATTAAGTTTGCAGCTATCTACATGCTTTACAGTTTGATTCCATGTTAAATAGTTTTACGTATTCAGCGCACAACGACTTAAATTATGTATACGACTGATTCCATTAAATTTGGTTTGGATTAGGATATCTTCATTTTCTAGAAAAAGCCTCACATGAAAGAAATCTAAAGTAAAACCAGTGACTCTGGCAACCCTGACATGTGACTGATGCCACTTGTAAACAAAGAAATTAGTGCGCAGTTTTGCTTTTGCAACATGCACAGATAAATCAAAGAGTTATAGCTATCAGTTCGTTTGTTGTAGATGAGTTAAATCAGTGGTGTCCCCCCCTTATGCCCATGACACACACCAATTGTCTATCCGTAGGTGTTCTTCCATGAAAAAAATTCTTTTCGATTAATTTTTAAACCCTCTCAAACTTATTTATATAGATTTTTACCCCCCCCCCAATATTTCAATGACGCAGTTTGCGTCATAGCCCCTCCTTGTGGGCACCCCGGTTAAATTTAATGGGCGCTAGAGTAGATGTAGATGAGTTAAATTTAATGGGAGTTCCACTTACTGACAAATTTTGCCATAAAATTTGGTTACAAACCATTCAAAAGGTTAAGGAACCTTGCTACAACACCACCAAATTAAGGAATGGTACAACAGCTTAAAATTTGGTTGCATGTCAGTGCCGAACGAACCACATTTTCCTAGATCTTCAGCAATCCTAAATACTATGGTGATTGACTAAATACTACTTTGATCATGTAGAATCGGTGTGTTTCTGTAAAATAAGTTTGGACTAGGTGGGGACATTGTCTGGTTTGGTAGATTTCATTTCAAGAAAGCATTTGACAGCTCGAAATTCTCCTTAGTCCGTGCTTAGTTAATGCGGCTTTCTTGGTCAAACATAGCACTCTTCTCTTTACTTAGGCTCTCTTTTTGCCAGATATAGCTCGTGATTCTTGAATGTTTCTCGCGCTTTGAATTGACCCGACTTGAGTCTTGCAAAGGCATTATTTGATGACTTAGATATCTTCCTAATTCGAGTAACACAATGCTAGGAGTTTAATCTCTGGGAGAAATTTTAAGAAAAATTTGAATTTCAGACATTTATATTAACAATTGTATTTTTCCCAGTCAAAGTTTTTTTGTTTAAATATACTTTTTATCACGTAATATTGTATTATATTAAGCCAGAATAAACATGGTGCAATTACTTGTAATAATCTTTATTTAAAAATTTTTGAATTTCACGAGATATGGAAGGTGGTTTGGCCGGCCCGAACTCATATTTTTAACTTGATAATTAGTGCATTTATCCCAATGCTTTCTAGACCTCAACTAGTTATTCCGTATTGAAAGAAGCTCCTTAATTAGCTCAATATGATGGGCCCAACCACGAAAATCTTTGTGCTCCCATTAGAAATCGATCTTTGGGCGAAGCGTGCTAATCTCTTTGTTTTTTGGTTTGAAGCGAGAACTGCAGGAGAACTGGTAGTTCGTACGTCCTCGGACCAAAGAGTCACTGATTTATCTTGTATAAAATCGTGTCCGTTGATTTGTTTCACTCATTGGTTTCATTCCATTAAATTGTCCATTGTAAATTTGTTTCTTATTCGCCTGCAATTAGTTTCCAGTGCAGATCAAGACGTTAAATTCCAAATTTAGGGAATCCGCAGTAGTTTAGTGGTAGAGCGTTCATCTCTGGTGTGTGGGGTCTCTGGTTCGATCCCAGCTCGTGTCAAACTTATTCTGTGAAGGACAAACACCGTTTACGTGGATTCTCGCGCCAAGTATGAAGAAACAGTGGAACCTGAGACAACTCACGATATGTTCAGATGAATATATAAATTCTCCTGCTATTTAGAACTACATTACATGCAACAAATCTGTATATTATTATTGTTAAAGTGAGAAGTGTCCGGTAGACACTTGTGATCGCTCTTCGAACTTGTTAGATTGTGTAAATGACATTAAAAGACATCATTGAATAGTCTAAGTACGCTAACCCTAGTCATGAACCCCTTAATCTTCATTTTGAAGTTTACAATCTTAATTAAGAAAACACTGGAATAGCTGAAAAGCTCTCAAATTTACTAAAACAGGGGAAATTAATGGAAATAGACATTACCACTGTGTTAATAACTTACATTAAATTTTATTATTTTTCATATGCAACATTATACGGAATGTAATTTATTGATAGATTTAACAAACTTAAGGTATTTAGTGCTTCTTTTGCATAGAAATTAATTTGATTCAACGGAGCATTTTTGTAGTTTCAAAATGATTTGTTACCTTTATTTTGGACTAAGATTCTTTGCTTCTTCAATGATAGTCTCCGTGTCCATATCCATGTCCGTGATGACTACTGTGTCCATGATGCTGATGATGATGACCATGATGGGAGAGAACAGCTATTGGCTTTGGTACAATTACAGTTTTGGGTACAGGTACTGGCACAGCTTTGGGAATAGCTACTGGGTAAGGGTGAGGTACTGGAACTCCGAAAGGTTTTGGAACTGGTACAGGTACATGCTTTGTCACTGGAACGGGAACTGGTTTTGCTACTGGGTATGGAATAGCTTTGGGTACAAGAACGGGGTATGGCTTGGGAACGAGGACAGCGTATGGTTTAGGAATAGCAACTGGAACGGGATGGGGTACTGGAACCGGTACATGCCTTTCCAATGGTACTGCAATTGGATGTGGCACCGCAATTGGCACTGGCTTGGCGATGGTTACAGCATGAAGAGGAGTTTGGTGGTGATGGTGAGGATGATGATGATGCGGACTTGTATAGCCGTAGTTGCTGTAGCCACCAGCATAACCATGTGAATAGCCTCCACTGTAGCCTCCGTAGCCCAAATCAAACAGCTGCCTCTTCTCAGCATGGCTTTCTTCTTCTACATCATTAGACGATACCACAGCCACTGACAAGAGACATAAACTAATCTGGAAATTAAAAATACTTACATTAGTTTACTCCTATCCATATAAAGGCAAACAAATATGATATTCCATTGTTAAAAAGATGGAAAGTGAAGCTAATAAAAGTCTGCACATTGTATGCTGCAATAGTATAAGAAAATAATCAGGTGGGCACGTCACTCTGGCGGCCTGACAGTGGAAAGTGTTAAGCTACCCAACTACCTACACGGAACCCACGTTGTAATTGGTGGGTAAATGCGATTTTCAGGTTCATGTTTGCGATTATCCTTTCCCAATAATGCACACGTACCACGTACCTATATAGTGCGTACTAAAGCTTAATTCATACATAGGGTACCATGCATATGTCGTTCCTCAGCTGTGATCCATTCGTGTTATTGCCGCAACGATTCACAGATACCATTCTTACGTCATGCTGATACTGCTTCTAAATCGTTTCTGAAGATGAATTGCAAGGGGGAAGACATTCTTATCGGTTCTGGTCAAGTTCGTGTCACTTCGAGTACTCCGAAGAAGGCCGAAACATTGCTGCCGTAGAGTCGCGACTGGGGCGGTTTCTCTTTACGGCGGTACTATCGAGGCATTGCAGGTGAACGGCACATCATTTGAAAATTAGAAAAGACAACCTAATGAACTTTCAAAGTCAAACTTCTTCAAGCACAGCACGGCATGGAAACGGTATCCTATGTGTGAATTACTTTCAAATATGCCACTAGGGGCAATAAACGAACACTTTTAAAAAGGATTGCTAATGTATTCCCCAACAATAGTTCTACCCGTATGGTGTCCCAACTCTACTCATTCTTGTGGTATTGCAAACATTATAAAACATATTGAAAAAAATCTAAATATTTTTTTTTTTGCAATAGAATTTAATATTTTTGCAATATCTTAGGATTTAGTAGGCCTATGTCTTGTGTAACAACATGGGTATATATTGTTGTCTTCTTTCTGTATTAACAATACCATTTTTAAATTATGTAATTATACTATTTGTATAATGTATAATGGGAAAAATAATATGTAATGGGAATACTCAATAGAGTGCACCGAATTTCCTCATAGTTAGAAATCACTACAATTAGTGGTACTTTTTCTTTAAAAAGTTTTATGTGCAAAAGAAAAAATCCATTTGATTGGCCAAGTCATTCAGGTACCACTGATGGCTTAAAATGTAGACAAAAATGCTCGTAAAAGGTATTTTTTCGTTGTTTCGCAAAATAAAGTTTAAATGCTTCTCTTTCTTGTGAACGGTTAATTAAAAAAGCAACAAGCCTTTTCTTTTTTACCTGTAGTCGTTCCCTTATATCCAAACATTGATGATGATAATCCAGTATTCCCCTCAGAAGAGGCTACAATTCGAGTTCCATCCACTCGTAATATACCGTAGGCCTATACTAATGTTCTATGTGGTGGTGTAGATTCATATCGCTACATTTTTGCCTTGAATTGTTCCTCTCGATGGTAGCGTTTCTAAGATAAATCTATTTGGTGATTCTTTCTTACATACTGCTGCTGCTGCCTTTATCTAAAACTTCACCATTCTTTCTACAGCACGGGTGTGTCAGAGTAAAGTTGTAATGTATTCATCAGTCATTAGGGCCGTCTTAACATAACTTCTTCAAGCTCAAATGCTTTGTCAATGATGGCTCCGTTAGTGTACATTGACCAATCAATCATATCAAGATAATTTGTACCTCCTGCGGTGAAAAAAATGGTGCTGTAGTAGTACTAATTGAACACTTCTTCAACATACCTCTTCAGAGAATCATCTGCATGGTAAACATGATTGATCTATCGTTCCAAGCTTTGATTGGATCCATAGACGTCAAGATTACTGGGCCAAATACGTTTAAATGATAACTCGTATCAACATTTTCAATCTGCTAAGAGTGTCATTCCTGAGTTTTGTCCGTTCCAGTAGGTTAGGATTTCATCTTCACTGAGGACTTATTAAGCATGGATCGTAAATATTTGCTGACATGAGTGTCTGCCAAGTAGTTTCTTCTGGAGAATGTCCTGTAGCGTTAACTTGCAAGAACGTTGGTAAAATTCATGAAGCTAGGTTGCTAACTACAGCAAATGGGGTATTGCATTAGGAATAAAAGAAGCAACGATTTAACCTTCAAGCCATCGTCTAGTACATCATAGAAGTCTACGAGTCACTCTGGTTCGCTGTGACCCGTAATCCATCGTGTGCAGAAAGAGCTCGTCATTTGTGGCAACTCTTCCCGACTTCTCACCGCATAGGAGAAAAAATAACAGGAAATAATTGATCCGTTGATCCGTAGAAATGGCTGGTACGACGATTCGTACATGCCTGTGGATTTTGTTCGCTCCAGCATTGCAAAATGTGTGAGAAATATGCGTTGGCTCTTTCCGAATGGCAAACTTCAGTGAAAAATGCCAGAGTAGTACCTGGGCCTTATACCGTGGAAGTCAAGACTCACAAAAACTGCATTGTTTAAGGAAAGCATTTTCCCAAAAACCAACTACCCTGTGTGAAGATGGCTTAAAATTGAGTTTTGCCAAAATAAAAAATATGCATTTTAAGCAGGGAGACGACATAATAGCTTCTAACATACAAGACCGCAGAGTTGTTTTAGAAAACTCCAAAGGACGACCTAGGCTGTCTTGTACGCAAACAGGTCCAACATAATTGTACGCACCCAGATTACCGACTCCATGGAGAAAAATTGAATCCAAAAGGTCTGTGTACAAGAAGAATCATACCAGCAAGGTATTATTTCGAAATGAAATGAAAATTTTAACGTCCCATGTTTATGCCGGGTAGGCTAAAGGAGACGGGGATGGTGAGAAATGAAGGAAGTCGGAGGAAGCGGGAAAACCCCGGGAAAACCCATGCACATGGGTTTGAACCCATGCACAAAGTTCACTGGGCATGAGCGAGGATCGAACCAGGGACCCAACTCACCAGATGTGAATGCTCTACCACTGAGTCACCGTGTGTATTATTTTGAGTATCCAGAGTTGTCATATAAGTCAACGGTCAGAGATGAGAACAGTGATGAATGAGCATTACTAAAAGAAAAGGAACAGATTATTTTAGTTTGCGACGTACAATAGTTGAAATTGTTTTAATTGTTATTGCATCAGACCTTTGTGGACTTAGGTAATGCTCAACGGAAAGTCTAGCATAAGTCCTTTACTTGTTTATAAGATTCGTTTTGCAATGTACTGTGAAATAATGTTATTACTAGACTTCGGATTTTTGCATATTTGCATGTTTTTTTCCTGACGTGATATTAATATGCTCTTTAAACAGAAATTCGTTTCAGCTGTTTTGGGGTAAAATAGTAGAGTTTTATAGTGCATATATTTGCATATTTCGGAGGTTAGTGCATGTTTATGTCGTTATTGCATATAAATGCATATTTAAAGAAACGACCAAATTGATAATTTTTAACGTGCAATAACTGTCATCATAAATGGAATCCCTGAAACAGGGTCCATTTAGTTGTAGTGTAACATCTTCAAAGTGAATTTTAACTAGCTCAGAATTTTGTCCAATTTTTGTCCATTTTTCTTCAACCTAGAACAAATTTTGTACCATTCAAATTAACAAAAGGGGAATATTTCAAAATTTGGGCCACTTTGATGACCTGTAGTGCCACATCTTCAAATCTGAAATTTAACTAAATCAGAATTTTATTCAAATTTTGTCCATTCTTGTCCACCGACGAAAAACTTTACGTAAAATTCAAGTAAGCGGGGGAAGGCTATTTAAAAATTTGGCCGCTTCGATTACCTGTAGTGCGAGATCTTCAAATTCGAAATTTAACTAGCTCACAATTTTGTCCAATTTTCGTTCATTTTTGTCCGCCCAAGAAAAAATTTTGAAAATTCAAAGAAATGAGGGAAGACCATTTAGAAATTTGGCCACTTTGATGACCTGCAGTGCATCTTCAAATCTGAATTTTAACTACCTCAGAATTTTGTCCAATTTTTGTCCATTTTGTCCACCCAAGAAATTCTTTTTATAAAATTAAAGTAAAAGAGGGGAAGCCATTTCAAAATTTGGCCACTTCGATCACCTGTAGTGACAGATCTTCAAGTTCGATATTTAACTAGCTCACAATTTTGCCCATTTTCATCCATTTTTGTTCACAGAAGAAAAACATTTTGTACCATTCAAATAAACGAGGGAAGGCCACTTCAAGATTTGCCCACTTCAATCACCTGTAATGCGACATGTTCAAAATCTGAATTTTAAATAGCTCATAATTTTGTCCGATTTTTGTACATTTTTGTACCACCAAGAAAAATTATGTACCATTGAGATAAACGAGGGATGGCCATTAGAAATTTTGGCCACATCGATTAGTGTGACATGCTCAAATTCTCATTTTAACAAGCTTAGTATTTTGTCCAATCTTTGTACCACATACAAAACATTTTGTACCATCCAAATAAACGAGGAAGATCATTTCAAAATTTGACTAATTCGATCACCTGTAGTGTCACATTTTCAAATTCGAATTTTAATTGGAGATTTTGTCATTTCTTGTATATTTTTGTACCACCAAGAAAAAAATTCAACACTCAAGTTAACAAAGGAGGGTCATTTCAAAATTTTGGCCACTTCGTTTACCAGTAGTGTAACATCTTTAAATTCGAATTCTAACTAAGAATTTCCACTGTTTTTTGTAGAGTTTTGTACCACCAAGCTAGTTAAAATTCAAACTTGAAGTGTCTCAGTACAGGTGAACGAAGTGGCCAAATTTTTAAATGTCCGTTCCTGGTTTATTTGAATTGTACGAAATTCTTTCCTGGTGGTAAAAATGTGCAAATATTCAAAAATTCTAGCCAATTAAAATTCGAATTAGAATTCTCACTACAGGTGATCGAAGTGACCAAATTTTGAAATGAGCCTCCCTTGTTCATTTGGATGATTGTGAAAAATTGGAAACAAAAATCTTAGCTTGTTAAAATTCGAATTTGAAGATGTTGCACTACAGGTGATCGATGTGGCCAGAATTTTAAGTGGCTCTCTGTCGTTTGTTTCAATTGTAAAAAAAAAAAAAAATCTTCATGGTTCACCAATGTACAAAAACGGGACAAAATTATTATCTAATTAAAATTCGAATTTCAAGATGCACTAAAGGTGATCGAAATAGCCAAGTTTTGAAATAGGCCTACTTTGTTAATTTGAATGGTGCAAAATTTTTTCTTTGATTGAAAAAAATGGACAATAATTGGACAAAATTCTGAGCTAGTTAAAATTCGAATTTGGAGATGTCGCACGACAGGTGATGGAAGTGGCCCAAATTTTGAAATCGCCTTCCATCGTTTATTTAAATGGTGAAAAATTTTTCTTGGGTGGAAAAAATGGACAAATTTCTGCTCTAGTTAAAATTGAAATTTGAAGGTGTAGCACTCAATTAATGGACCCTCTGAAACAATTTATTGAAGTCGAGAGACGTTAACAATCTAAGGAGAAAATATATTTTGCAAAGTGTATGCTAAACAAGTAATATTTTCAAAGTAAGTATGCTTGTTTTTAGAAGAGGATATTTCCATTTTGTTCGATAGCAAAAGCTTAAACTTCAGCAGCGCCCCATTTTTTGGCCTTCTTATATAGCAGTTTCAAGTCTGGTAAGGAGTTCTACAAGTATGAAACAACCCAGGTATAGATTTTTTTTTTATACTCGACAGAGTTCATCCGAAAGAAACCCTTTAAAATGTATTTCGGGACGAAATATACAACCCTTTTGAAAATAAACTCTACAATTAATTTAAATATTTGCTTTGCAAAATCTAAAACTTGTCGCAGCAGTTATTTTTTGAGATAAGTTTCCGAGTTTACCTTGTGTTGCTTTGATATGCACCTCAGTCTCTCGAAACGTAACTTAACTACTAAGCCTTTTGTTATGTTTTCGATAACTTTACCTTCTTCCCATTCATGCTTCATGTCTCGCTCAAATCAGTTTATTCCATTTAAAATATCAATATTTTACATTGTAAATTATTGCTGTTTGAAACGGACAATGTTGTTAGAAGAAAATATTTTAGGATTAACACATAATTGGATAAAGAAAGTAATTGCAAGTGGATTTATTTTCTTTTAAACAAGAACATAAGGTTTTGAATGCATTCTTTTAATACAGTAAAAATTGCCTTCAACAGGCCTCTTATTAAACGGAAATATTTCACGGTCCCTCCCCCCAAAAGTGTTAAATTCTCTTGATTAGTCGCAACCTTTGTTGCGAACAACGCATGTTAAAATATCTCTTTTAACGGAAATTTTCAATTTCCGGAATGCAGCGTTTACAAAAGTTTTAGACATTCTGTGAGAGGTTAGGTATATGAGCTACGTTGTCTGTAAAGATCTTCATTTACTTGTTACCCTACATATTTAATCTTTAGCCCACCGCCATATGTCCTAGAGATAGTGCAACTTTTTGAGCGAAATGCAATTTATATAGTAATTTCCAACCAGTAACTATTTCTCTAGCTGATCTAGACACATGGAACATGAAGCATACACAATAGATCAAAGGGAGCCAAAAGTAGAGGAAGGAGTGCTGAAAAGGGCATAGCATCTATATGTCTTGGCCTTGAAAAAGTATAGGCTTTTCTTTTACTTTATATTTTTTTAAATTTTTTTGTTCACTGTAAGTTTTATGTGTATTAATTTGTAGCATAACTAAATACTGTACTTTAATACGGTACGTATAACATTTTATTTTATCTCACTATGTCCATTATTTATTTTTATTTTTTATTATTTATTTATATATTTATTTATTTATTTATTTGCATAGATCTATTTCCGTTATCTTTAAAACCTTTCAGGGAAATTTTACGAATCCTGTCCAATTTCACTAGTCAGGTTTTACTATAATTTAATTTTACATACTAAGCTGTTTCAACCCGAAGAAACCAAATATATTCAAGAAGCCATGGACACTTGCGGAGCTGAAAACATTAAAAGCGAACTTGTGTTTATCAATACTAATTTCAGTTCAATTTCAAAAATCATAGGAGATGAGATGAGCGATGACTAGGACTTTGTAGTGCATTTGAGCTGTTTGATTCAATAACGAAATAGGATCCGCCAAGACCAATCGGACAAACATTTTTTCGAAAAGCACAGTCAATAGACGAGAAAAATCCTGGCATAAAATTCTTGTCTAATGCAAATAAAGTGTTCCTTGGAACAACGACGCACGAATTACAGATTTATTGGCGAGTAGCATTGCTTCTTTAAAATACTGTCCCTTAACGACCTGTGATACGGAAGGAACATTTTCGATGTACAGTAATGTTTTGACTGACAAATGCAGGCTTTTGCGAAAAAAATACCGAAAACTACATAGTTGTCTTTTGTGGCATGAATGCATCATAGTTGTACACCAAGTATATGTAGTTCAAGTAATACAACATTTTTTCTTTAAAGATAATGAAATTTCTCATTTAACTTTAGTTTTGGATTGGTGCATATTTATCCTATTCAGTGCATATTTGCATATTTTCAGTGCATATTTTCGTGATTTTTAGCGCATATTTGCATGCATATTTTGCCGTTTTTTAGTGCATATCGATCCGAAGTCTAGTTATTACTGAATAAACGGAATGTGTAATAAAACAAATATCTGTTAAAGAGCGATCTTTTACATTTAACAAACCTAACCTGCAATATAGACATTATCGATAGAAAGTTCAGTTAAATAGTTGTTGTACAGACATTGTGCATTGTGACAAGAGCGTTATTGATCCAAAATATGACATATCGACGTCATTCATGTAGCGTTGTGTGTATAGTGCATTTCAATAAAATTTCTGTAAATATTGATGTATAAAAAGTTGATGAAATAAATAAATTAGATTTTGAAATACCGTACATTTTTTGGTACTCCTTTGACCGCCATGTGCATCACAGATGATTCACAGTGGGTATACTTCGCGGAGCCATGTACATCGTATGTGATTCGCAGGCTTTGCATCCTTGTTTTTGAAGCCGTGTGAATCACCGGTGATGCACAAGCACTTAAGTTTTAATGGTGAAATATATTCTCCGGCCTCAGAAAGATGTTCGGTATTCTTGGTTTCCAGTTTCTGATTTTTTTAAAAAATATTTTATCATTACCATATATATTTTCCTCCAATAAAACTGTCCCGATGGTACACTTTACCCGATTTGGCTCTGGCAGTCAACGTGTTAAAGGTTGACGCTATGTTGATAGCGCGCCCTTCTTACAAAATACTATATGTTCGAATTTTGTGGTTTTTGTGCTTATGTAACACCAAGCTAATGATGGATTAACGTGGGAATTTAATTCGATCTAGTTGGAGACTGCATAGTCCAACATTCAATATCACCCTTCATGGTGTTGGCTGCTTCCCCCAACACTATCTCGAGACTCCAGCCCAGTTAACTTCCTATGAATGTTTTGGGAAAAGCGACGTACGTTCCGATGAAATATCAAGTTTCACAATCCTACGAGAAGCCAACCATATTAAGAAGAACAGCCAAGCAAAGTGAATATACTAATTATAAAACTAGTCTTGTTAAATATAAATATAAAGGATTATACAAAATCAACAGTCGTGAAGAATTAATATAACAATTGCATTGATTTCAAATCGGAAATAAAAATTCTCATTAAAAAATAAAGAGAAATATTTAGTTTAATGGCTACCAGTTATAAACAGCTAAAAAAAATCAACTTATTATCGTTGTTTCTATGAGTTATTGCTAAGGAAAACTGTGTCATTTGTGTACATAAGAAGTAAATAAACTGCAAAATATTAGTCATAACTTTACTGAAGTAAAAGTCAACCCCCCCTCAAAAAAAAATATATTCTGCATAACTTAACATTTCAAAATAAGTTTACTACCCGTCCAGGTTCTATTTCGCAGAAAATGCTACACGTTCCGTCGCGATTCTGTTGGGACTTTAGAATATCTCAACTTTCATGTTTGTTAATGAAGGTGGTCATTATTATTATTATTATTATTATTATTATTATTATTATTATTATTATTATTATTATTATTATTATTATTATTATTATTATTATTATTATTATTATTATTATTATTATTATTATTATAGCTGAAATACTCGTTCTTCGTACGAGGAGAATAATTGTATGGGAAATATTTGAATCTCATTCCCCTTTAGAATACGTATTTCAGTGAAAGTGTTGTCATAATAATTAATAATATATTCTTACCATAGGCATTAATTTTAAAAACCGAATACGAACTTTAATTGAAGTGATATGATTTTTAAAAAACACCTTGAGGTACACTTATGTTCCAAAAATTATTTCAGATAGGTCAGCCGTTTCCCAATCCCGAAAAGCGTGGATTCGAAACTAGTCTAGGTCATTTTGGATATTTCATTTTTCACTCATTCGGAATGTGGTCTGAACGTTTACTTAAACAACCTCGGAAATGTTAATATTTATATTAGCGATTCTGAAAACTGTGGATTCAACACAGATGTAGGTCGTTTTCGATTATGTCATCCCTTTCGACTCCACCCATGGGGTTATAAGGGCGTGTTACCCACACTGGGGCTGAATTTGGACTCTTAATATTGAGAGTGTCAATATTCATATCAATAACCCCGAAAACTATTTATTCGACATTAATATCTGTCGTATTCTATTATTCTTATGTCACCCCTATCTACCCCCCTCCAGTGGAGCTAGGAATGTCTTACTGCATGGCATTTTCCCTCAGATTGTAACTTTTACCAAGGTTGGTTGAAATAACCCTATACGTTTCAGAATTATGCTGAAACACACACACACACACACACATCTTTGTTTATACAGATGTACGAGCTACGCCTTTAGTGTTACAATGTCAGAAAATAAAGAATTGAAGAGAATGAATAACGAAAATAAGCTCATTGGGTGTTTTCCCTGTTACAAAATAAAGAATCGAGCAGAATAAATAATGACACGCAACACCTTCGACGTTTCCTTGTAAATTCCAGGGACAGCTGACATGCCCGTTCATGCCTACGCCTGGTCTTAAATGCCATCGAAAGTGGTTCCCAACAGCTAAGCGACCCCGAAAACAAAGTAATCGATGATGGATACCAATGTATCTGTCAGTAATCTCGGGCGTCTTAGACATTTTATTTTATTTTCCACCTCTTGTCATCCCCTGTGTCAATGGGAGCTGAATTTGGACTTTAACAGTATCTGGAGTGTGACTATTCATCTCAATGACCCGAGAAAACTATGATAGACCCTAAGAGCTGTTGTTCCCGATTATTTTTGCATATCACTCCTTTCCCACTCCCTGAGGGTGCTCACGGGGCAGGACGTTAACTTGTTCATCTCAGCGACCGTAAAAGCTAACGATTAAACACTAACACCCATCATTTTTTATTATTTTTACACGTTCTCTCTTCCCACAATCCCTAGGGGGCGCCAGGATGTTTTACTCACATTGGGAGCTGATCTTAATCGGAAGTGACACCAATTAACTTAGCGATCCGAAAAGCAATTGTTTCGATACTAATATCAGTCTTTTCGATTATTTTAAGAATTCACACCTCCCACTCCCCCCAGATGTACTAGGGTGTCTTATCTCCATAGTATTCTTTTCCAGATTGTTTGAAATTGCTCACGCGTTCCAGAGTTATGCTGGAACATACACACTTAAATTTTTAGATACATACATACATACATACATACATACATACATATATATATATATATATATATACAGACTGTTCCATAATTCGTGTTATTTTCTACAGCGCTGGGAGAAGATGAAGTTTATATACTATTAATGTAAAATTTGGCACTCTTATTGAGAAATATCTGAATTTTTCGAATTTCTAAAGAAAATAAAAGAAAATTGCTGTTTACCCCCCCTTTTAGGGGTGTAAACACGAAAGTTCATTTTCCTTATGGGAGATTCAATGTTAAATTTTACAAGCAGTTTTCTCTAATAATTATTCGTGAAGATTTTGGAACAAATGAGTTGTATTTGCTACAAAATGCAAAAACACTCATTCACAAAGCTAGTAAAGCCGTCTCAAACATTATTTTGCGAAGGTCCCCCTTTTGGGGGGGAAAGGGGCGTAAAAAGTTGGTGGGTGATATGTTACCAAAATCCCAAAATTTATTTTCGGAATGCCAGTAAGTGTGAGATTAATCACAAATGTCACAGAATTAATGCTCCAATGTCCTTACATGTAAGAGTGACTGATAATGGGGCTAAAGCCCCCT
Organism: Thermobia domestica; assembly: GCF_964235325.1. Lineage (NCBI taxonomy): Eukaryota > Metazoa > Arthropoda > Insecta > Zygentoma > Lepismatidae > Thermobia > Thermobia domestica. The sequence goes on along the minus strand of NC_137462.1, from coordinate 130,892,574 downwards.
TTCAAAAATAAAAAAAAATCACCATAAATATCCTTAGTAGGAACATACGAGAAGAAGGTATTTTTGTTAATTAATGTGAACGTTGGCGTCATTGTATCAAAGGAGTATGCGTTTTTCAAATCTGGAATATTATTTTGAGAACGCACCGCCTTAGGGGGGCACAGGGGGCGAAGCGCTCGATGATGGATCTTTATAAAAATTCAAAATTTTGTTCCGGAAATGCCAGTGAGCGTCAGATTTTTCACCACTGTCACAGAATTAATATTCTAATGCTCCTTGCATGTGCCAGTGACTTATATGGGGCTATAGCCCCCTCTCAAAAAATCACCACAAATATCCTTAGTAGTGACATACGGAAAGAAGGTACTTTTTGTCAATGTGTAATTTGGCGTCGTTGTAGCACAAAGTTATGTGTTTTTCACATCTGAAATGTTATTTTAGTAACCACTGCCTTAGGGGGGCACAGGGGGCGAAGCATCAGATGATAGACCTTTATAAAAATTCCAAATTTTGTTCCGGAAATGCCAGTGAGGGTCAGATTAAGCACAAATGTCACATAATTAATATTCCGATGCTCCTTGCATGTGTCAGTTACTGATATGGGTCTACAGCCTCCCTTGCAAAAATCATATTAAAAATTCACCTTAAATATCCTTAGCAGGAACATACCGGAAGAAACAATTTTTTTAAAAAATCAATTAAGTTAAGTTTGGTGTTTTTGTGCTAAAAAGGTATGTGTCTTTTAATATGGGATGTTACTTTGGTACCGCACCACCTTAGGGGGCACAGGCGGTGAAACATAAAATGATGGATGTTTATAAAAATTCCAAATTTTATTCTGGAAATGCCAGTGAGCATCAGATTAATCATAAATTTTGCAGAATTAATATTCCGATGTTTTTTGCATGTGCCAGTGATTGATATGGGACTACAGCCCCCTTCCAAAAAATCACAAAAAATTAGCCATAAATATTTTAGCAGGGACATCCGAGAAACCATTATTTCTTGTCAAATTAATGTAAAATAATTTGTTATCTTAGTAAAAAGGTACGCGTTTTTGAAATATAGAATGTTATTTTTGTGACACCGGATTAGGAGGGCACAGGGCGCGCAGCATAAGCATTTGAATCTTTATTTAAAAAATCCAAATTTTATTCTGGAATTGTGAATGAGTATCAGATTAATCACTAATGACACAGAATTAAGATTGCGATGCTCCTTGCATGTGCCAGTGATTGATGTGGGGCTACAGCCCCCTTCCACAAATCACGATAAATATCCTTAACAGGGACACACCGGAAGAAGCTATTTTTTTTAAATCAAGTAATGTGAAATTTGGCGCTGGCGTTTTTTTTTAATTCGGTATAATTTTGATAACGCACCACCTTTAGCGGCAAAGGGGGCGAAGCATAAGATTGTGGATCTTTATGAAAATTCCAAATTTTATTTTGAAAATGCTAATGAGCATGAGATTAGTCACAAATGACACAGAATTAATATTCTGATGCTCTTTGCATGTCCCAGTGACTTATATGGGCTACAGCCCCCTTCCAAAAATCACAAAAATTCACAATAAATATGTCATAATTAATATGTATGTTGTCATTATTGCAAAACAAAAAAAAAAAATACAATAAACCTGGAAATTACTGTAAATGAATAACTTCTATCAGTGTAACTGATTATGCATATAGCTTTGTTGTTATGGTGTCACTGGAATATAATCAAAGAATTTTATATTTTTAAAAATCAATTAGGGCTGTTTTTATAGCAGAAAATCTCACACACAAATCACCTACGTATTTTCTACACACTTAAGCAGAACCATCTCGAAATAGAACACAAAATGACAATGGAAAACGTAGCGGGAACCAAAAAAAAAAAAAAAAATCTTAATGAAAAGTAAGATCTTAAAAATTAAAAGTGAGCTTTAAGTTTCAATATTGTTTGGTTTATTCGTAAAAAGAAAAAGCATGTATTTTCATTACTTCTTACACAATAACCGTATTATCCAACTTTCCATATAACAACTTACTCGTATGTACTGCAGGCGTAATACACACGGACACACGGTTGTAATAGAAACAAATATTTCCCGAGGAATAAGAATCAGTTGCTGGAAATTATTCTTTGTTGAAAAGAACTCTTTTTGGCTCTGCTATCACTAATTGTTTAAAAAGATCATTAACCTAAGTGTAAAACCCATTAAATCAACTTACTTTTATTCGGCATGCCCTCCTGAACGAGCAAGACATAAATTAATGCGATTTGCTAAAGAAACTGTGAACACCTTCTCCAACATATCTGGAGTGATCATCTCTATACTGTGGACAATCCTCTGTTTCAAGTCCCCTACACTGTTACATGATTTTTGGTAGAAAATTTGATTTAGGAATCCCCAGAAGAAAAAATCGCATGGTGTAAGATCCGGACTTCTTGGTGGCTGTTCGACACTTGACCCCATAGAAATAATCCGTTCCCCAAATTTCTCTCTCAAAAGATTTATAGTCGTATTTGAGCGATGCTCTGGCGCTCCATCTTGTATAAACCATAATTCATCACTTTGACCTAAATTTAAACGATCAAGTTCAGCAAGTACTTTTTCTCTTAGTAGCTTTTGGTATGATGACGTTGTTACATTTTCATCAAAAAAGAAAAGTCCTATCACCTCAGTCGCAGTTATACCACACCAAACCATTATTCCTCGTTTGTCCATTGACACTTCTGATCTCACCTTCGGCTGTATCGATGACCAATATCTTGCATGTGATGAGGACACAGAACCATTTAAGAAGAATTTTGCTTCATCGGAAAACATCACTTGAAATAAGAACATAAGGTTTTCATTTAACTTCTCGATAAACCAGTTACAGAAATAAACACGATCACCATAATCACTTGCACACAATTCAGAAACCATTCGGACCTTGTATGGTTTTACCTTCAAGTTTCTTAAAATTCTTTGTAGCGTAGTTTTCTTAATATTTAAGCCTAAGCTTCGACGAGCAAGGGATTTCCGCGGTGAACTAGTAACAGATAACACCTGTCTTTTTGTTTCTTCTGTAGATACACTTGGAGATCTTCCTGCGCTTTTTCTAGATGCAAGATGGGCAGTGTGAAAACAATTGCTGCTGAACTGTTTGTACAAACGGTGAATTTGCATATCGTTACTTTTAATCCGAGTTCTTTAACTATACGGGATCTTGTTGCTCTTGCAGATTTTTCTGATAAAATGTACCATTCAATTACATTAGCACGCTGATCCTGAGTTAAAGACTGCATGATCGAAGGACACTACAGTATGAATGCACTCTTAAAGTATACTGGAAACGACAAGTAATTATCAAATGATCAAGCCAGTCTATCCCCGAGATTCACCTACTATGTAATGTCCATTTCTGAAGAAGTCAATCTAACCCAGGTGTTGATTACAGACACGAAATACTATTGAACTGTCAACACGTTAACTCGTAAATCGTTGGTGTATTGCGATAAGAAAAGGTCTGAAACTGTTGTCAGCATATATGAACAAGAAGTTAAGTCAGGAATTAGAGGGTGTTTTATAAACAAAAGTTTGTTGACATTGCTTAAAATCAGCTTACAGTGGGACGCCAACAAATGATTCGGACGTGTTCCAGTGCTTCTTAAACACACATCTCTTAGCATGCATTCTGAATAGGCCAGAGAGAAGCATGGAAGATAATAAAACAAAGTGGTGTGGTTCTTTAAATGATTTTGGGACCGGGAAGGGGGAATTGAATCACTAAAGTGGTCGCTGGCACATGGAGGTAGCTTCTAAGCATTAATTTTGGTATATTTCTAAATATTTTGACGCTCACGGGAAATAACAAAAAGTTTGAATTTTTCTTACTGCCTATTTCCCCCAATTTGGAGGTTTGGCGTAATAAAACTAGAAACGCATGTACCATCATAGATGAGAGGGGAGGAAGAAGAGGAATGGTATCGTATTTTCTACCTAAAACTGCTAATTTACAGCAAAATTCGTATAAATATAGAGCAAACTGCTTTCCGCACTTTACATTGAAACTCCAGTTAGGCCAATCAAATTTTGAGTTGACGCTACTAAAAGAGATAAACACATGACCATTATCATATTGTCTCTTTAGCTCTTTTTCTAAACAAACATTTTTTGACAATAATGCCAAATTTCACTTTAATAATGAAAAATATTTATATTCTGCCAGTACGTCCTTGCGTATAAGGACATTCATCATGAATTTATATTGTTTTATGAAAGGGGATTGTAGCCTAATATCAGTCACTGGTACAGTCTGCAGCAAAAAACTCGCAACATGAGCATATATGTTTATTGTGAAACGACGAAGTCTTTTGCTGCAAAATAAGTGTGCAGGGGAGGACGCCGAGGTTTCTCCTGGCGTGATTCATGCCACTTAGACGTTATGTTGATTCCCTGGGCTGTTAGTCGTAGTTTCACAAATAAACTTACATGCTCATGTTGCAGGTTCTTTGCTGCGGATTGTACATGGAAATAGCATAGAAGCATTAATTCTGTGCGCCTTGCAATTAATTTCATGCTCATTGGCACTACCAAAATAAAATTTGGAATTTTTATACTTCGGCCCCTGTGCCCTCCAAAGCCAAAAATTACCAACCGTGCCCTTTGTCCCCTGTTACCAAAATAACATTTCAGATTTGTAAAATACAGAACTTTTTATTACAATAACGCCAAATTTCACATTAATCGACCAATAAAAAAAAAAAGCTTCTTCTGGTATGTCCCTGTTAAGGATATTTATCGTGATTTTTGGTGATTTGTGGAAGGTGGCTGTAGCACCACATCAATCACTGACACATGCAAGGAGCATCGGAATATTAATTCTGTGTCATTTGCGATTAATCTAATACTCATTCACACTTCCAGAATAAAATTTGGAATTTTTATAAACATCCATCATTTTACGTTTCGCCCCCTGTGCCCCCCTAAGGCGGTGCGTTATCAAAATAACATTTCAGATTTGAAAAACGCATACTCTTTTGATACAATGACGCCTAATTTTACATTAATTAAAAAAAATAAACTTCTCGTATGTCACTACTAAGGATATTTTTGGTGATTTTTTGAGAGGAAGCTATAGCCCCATATAAGTCACTGGCACATGCAAGGAGCATTAGAATATTAATTCTATGACAGTGGTGAAAAATCTGACGCTCACTGGCATTTCCGGAACAAAATTTTGAAATTTTATAAAGATCCATCATTGAGTGCTTCGCCTCCTGTGCCCCTCTAAGGCGGTGCGTTATCAAAATAACATTCCAGATTTGAAAAACGCATACTCATTTGATACAATGACGCCAAATTTCACATTAATTAACAAAAATACCTTCTTCTCGTATGTTCCTACTAAGGATATTTATGGTGATTTTTTTTATTTTTGAAAGGGGGCTTTAGCCCCATTATCAGTCACTCTTACAAGTAAGGACATTGGAGCATTAATTCTGTGACATTTGTGATTAATCTCACGCTTACTGGCATTCCGAAAATAAATTTTGGGATTTTGGTAACATATCACCTACCACCTTTTTACGTCCTTTACCCCCCAAAAGGGGGACCTTCGCAAAATAATATTTGAGACGGCTTTACTAGCTTTGTGAATGAGTGTTTTTGCATTTTGTAACAAATACAACTCATTTGATCCAAAAATCTTCACGAATAATTATTGGAGAAAACTGCTTCTAAAATTTAACATTGAATCTCCCATAAGGAAAATGAACTTTCGTGTTTACACCCCTAAAAGGGGGGCTAAACAGCAATTTTCTCTTATTTTCTTTAGAAATTCGAAAAATTCAGATATTTCTCAATAAGAGTGCCAAATTTTACATTAATAGTGTATAAACTTCATCTTCTCCCAGCGCTGTAGAAAATAACACGAATTATGGAACAGTCTGTATATATATATATATATATATATATATATATATATATATATATATATATATATATATATATATATATATATATATAATTGGAATTTAGTTTTGATACTATCATACAGAACCTCACCAAAAGACAGGCAGGGAGGTAGGTACGTAAGATACTATTTAAATTAACAATATGTTTTATTATGTACTATGTGTTATAGATCCTATATGATTTAAATTACCTCACATTTCTTTTATCAATTAGATAAATATAATTCACTCTTCACTAGAAAGATTTATATTACATTATTACGGGAAAAGCACTACTGGTATACTCCCTTCCCTATTAGCTGCACGTAGTGTCCCTACATTTTGCTTTATACAGATAGAAACTCTATTCTAAAACAGGAATTGACATTTCATTCGCTCCATATACGAACAATATTTTAAAAATTTTATTTGAAGTATATTCTTCGTACTACCAATCAGTTTAAACACGTAGCATTACGCTTTGGAGGACTGCAAATCTCTACGAACCTCCCCACTTACTAGCCAGGAGCCCTGGACTGTGGTTTGGTCCCGTAGAAATGAAATAGTGCATTGGGGAAATATCTATTCTGCCCAAGTTGGTCTTCCATAATGCTTTGTGAAACTACAAACTATACTAGATTAAAGTTTCGGCTTGGTTCGAAACCTACGTAAGTCGTACCGACGGGAGAACCCCGAGAAAACCCATGCACATGGTGTTTGTCCCCCACAATGCTCACTTTAGCCAGTAAAGTAAATGAATGAAAATGAAATGAAATGAAGTTTTTTTCAGTTTAACGTCCCACGATTATAACCTTTAGGCTAAGGGAGACGATAATTAAGGCAAGTGCTTGAATTATGATGGAAGAATTGGTGGAATGAAATGTGGGAGGAAATGGGAGTCCCAAGAAAACCCACAAACACGGTGTTGTCTACTAAAAACTTACTTGGGTGGGGATCGAACCAGGGACCTACACACCAGAGGTAAGCCCTCTGGCATTGAGCCACCTTGCCTCCAAGTATATGAACGAGGAAACTGGTAAGTTAACAAGATAGTCAAAGTAGATCTTGTAGGGATTGAAGACGACGTTACTTTATGACTTTAGAAACGCAAGATATTTTGGAATTGAACATCTTGATTTTGTCCATTATCATGTTTTCAAATGTGGTTTTAGGTATAATTTCTTTCTTAACATTATTCAAACTCATTAGCCATACGGTGAATCAGTGGTAGGGCACACATCTTCGGTGCGAAGCATCCCTGGTTCGATCCCCAGGCTGTGTGCTTGTGGTAACAATATTATATGCATGCATACTTATGAGAATCTCCCGTTTCCTTCCATTTTTTTACGCCAATTATTATTTCATAGTCATCTAATTTCGTTATAAACACCCGTATCATTTTGCATAAATAACATATTCGTATGACGTAAAACTATAAATTTAATTTCATCTCGTTTTATCATTCTAACTCAGCACCAAAGAATTGAACGTGTCATTCAAGAAAGGAAACTTTTTTTTTTTTTTTTTTTGTTACCAAATGATGTTTTATACAAATATATCTACACATTCAAAAGACATATTCATTGGGAACTATATTTTACAGTCACAGGGTTTTGAGGAATATTCAATGGCATACTCAAACGATATTTTTTTTTAAATAGAATATTTAGCACTAGAAGTTAAAAGCTAATCGAAACGCATCGTGCAGCATGTTTCTTGGCGGTTTTTATTTTTCCGAAGTGTCGGGCTCTTGCCCATGCCTTCTATTTGTGCTGTCTTTTGGCGGTGTGTTTGTGAATTTATTGGTGTTGTTGGGCCTTTTCGAAAGTTCTCTTTGCAAACGTTGGATAGTATAACAAAATAAGTTTCAATTTAGACCGTAGCTTCAGTGTACTTTAATATTAACGCAAAATATTTAAATAAACCAAGTCTCAAATAGTTAAAACTACCTTTGACTCCTAAATAAACTTTTTCGAAGCTGATAATGACTTATTTTCGGATATCTTCATAAAATCTGAATAAAGCTTGAGAACCATGGTAGAAGTTTAGCAACTATAAGAGACATCTAGGCCTACTATAAAATAAATATACTTAAATATTGTATACTCACCAAAACCTTCATGGTGAGTAATTGTTCGTATTGTGTCTAATATGTGTGTTCCTTCTGAGCTGATGACTGCCACTACACTTTGGATGCTGAATTTAAGGGAACTGCTCTTAAATACTTCGGCTTGTTCCTTATAAAAGGGAAGCTTTCTCTCATAGTTGTTACACCATGCAGAACAATACTCATGTTTAGCAGCAACAATGCGGCTGTTGGAAGTTTTGTTTCCGAAATCTTTTCGTTTTTGATGCGTAACCTTTGACACGCTCATAAATTTTCCTCTCGTTTCTTTTTTTCTTCTCAACATCACTTCAAAGTGTCTCTTTCATCTCAGCAAACAAGGTGGAGTCACGCGTTATGTAACATTGCTAACAATTATATGGAGTTGACACTTATAAAACAGTGTGCGTCTGTTACAATTACTTGAAGGCATCTTGTGAGAAAAGTTTGGAACAATATTAAAGCTCTTAAAATTGTTAAACATTCAGAAACACGGTATACGTTGATGTAATATCTTTTACGTTTACCAACAGATGGGTGTTATGTTTGATATGATATACGTTATATTATATTTCTAAATCTTCTATGATTCTCACCGCATTTGAAGAAAAATGAAGATTTAGTTATAATTTTCTTAGAAGAATATGAAGAGCTTGTTCTTTTTGTTCTCTGTGGTACAATTTTCACATCTTGAACATCTACAATATAGGTAACAATTTAATTGTATATTTTTTTTTATTTTTTTTTTAAATGTTCAATCTAACAAGTATGAAATCGTAGCAAAATCAATATACGCAAGGTCCGATTTCTCTGTAAATTTGGGAGGGTCCATTCAGATTATATATATGAGGATTTTAAGACAAATTGCATTCAAATTATGCCAAATATTGTATATTCATAAATACAATACGGGGCCCACATGAGGGGAGCCCCGAGGATCGGTGCCCTTGAATATACGTAGTCAAAAGTTTGATTAGGTTTACACAATCGATGGTTCCTTTTTAATAAAGTTTAAATCTGATTTACTACTAATCAGAATCGAGCTAAACAATAAAGGAGGGCAAGATCTTTTTTATTATACGGGTTCAGCATTTAAAGAGTACGTATCCTCTCTATCTTTTCCTCTACTAAAACCAAAAGTAGCTGATGTAACTTCCAGTTTTAACAGAAAATATTATGCTAAATAAAGAGACAAGTTTTCTTGGATATGAATTTTCTGTTTCAGCAATATTTTGCATCTCTGCCTTGATCCCTCTAGTAAACGCTTCGAATACTAAGTTCTATAAAACGATGAAGGGGAAGAGATAACAAGATACGTTTTGATATATATTCTGCATTGCAAGGAAACACTACAATCGCTATTAACCTTCTACTGAAACTGGAAATTTACAACTTCCGATTTCAGTGTTGATCCCTATTAAGCCAAAAGAGTGTAGAATTGATGTAACTATTTGTTTATATTAATTTACTGTGGTAACAATATGTTCAATCTCGGCTCTAATGCATGTATTAAAATTGGAAATAACATAAATCTACTACCACTTCCGGCTTCAATGTTGATTTCTATGGAGTTAAACGGTAAATGCAGTGGTGCTATTCAGCCGGTTCGTACAGGTTGTTAAAATATTTTGAGTTCTTAGAACTGTTTGTTATAGAGCTCCTCCATGGCTAAGCGGTTAGCGTACGCGCCTTTGGCGTGGGAGTCCCGGGTTCGATTCCCGGCGGGAGCTCATGTGGTTCTGATTCCACGTTAATCAGTAGGTCCACGTCTCATATAGCCTCGCTGCTGAACGGGACGTTAAACTCAAAATCAACTCAACTCAACTGTTTGTTATACACAAACACACACACACACACATAAACACACACATGCATGAGATATCAATAATGACGTTCAAATATCAAGAATGAGAACTGGAATCATATGAATGAAATGGTGAGGGTTTTTATATTTGAAACATCATTATTTATTATATTTGATACACCATTAGCAATTGTCGATCCAATGCTGGATCCATTAATGGAATATTTTGACAACAATATATCTTGAACAACTCATTTCCATGATATTCTGCTACATAATTTCGTCACTCCACCTTGTGTTAGGGTACTGTGTAAGTTGCAACTAGTCACTTGCGGTATCCAGAAAAAATGCTTTTGTCCACTCTGTATGATTTGTTTCCTAGGAGAATTATTTCTGTCTATTTACCTATCCATCTACTCTTTATCTATTTTTATATATATCGCGTGTTCTAAAAATGGCTGCCACGGACCACATTATTCTTCAAGTCAAAATAAAGCAAAAAATATACATATTGGTATACCTTTCGAGTCCTCGTTTGGAGACACAAATTACGCTATGTGGCAACGTCGCAAATGAAGAATCGTAGATTAGATCTGCCAAGCTATATCGATTTTTCCCAGATAGCAGCCAAAGTCGATATTGATTAACACTAGCATAATTTATTAGTGTAGCAATCGATTCAACTGCTTGTTGTATTCGTAGAGTAATGCTAATGGCTCAAAGTTAATCTGTGACGTTGCCACATTCTGAAATTTTGAATCCCCATAGCGGTTGAAGAAATCGCCGGAGAGGATACCATCATATAACATTTTCTCTTTATTTTAACCTGTAGAATAGAGTTCTGCGGTCCCTGGGCGTCATTTTCAGAACACCCGAATATATATATATATATATATATATATATATATATATATATATACGTGTATATATATATATATATAGAGAGAGAGAGAGAACCGGGTGTCAGAATAGCACCAGACTAGGTGAATGGAAGCATTTTTGGTATGAATTTAGTGTCATAAGAATAGGTTAATCTCAGCGTTAATTCTTCTATTGAAACCGAAAGTTGTAGAATTTTGTCACCTCTGTTTTTTGTATTAGATTTTCAGTGAGCAAAAGCTGTAAAAGATAGAGGGAGATTATTATTTTTTGTACAAATTCAACATTCCTAGAGTAGTCTTTGTCTTTCTACCTTATGGGCTTATTGAAACCAAAACTGATAAATCTAACATTTGTGATTAGACTATTGAACTTCTTTAGTTTAGTAGTCTACTTAGTTTCCCAAAGTGAAACGAAACTCACTTGTCTCATAATAATGTTTGTGCTTCTTGACGTATGAGTTAATTGAGTTATGTTGAACAAACATGTTTTTGCAGATCAAGGAATTTCTTTATTCTACATCCTGAAAGTTTGGACTCTCTTACTCGTGAATCGATTATAAGGATCCGCTCATATACTGCCTTCACAATCTATTAACTTCATGAACTCAGAAACGTAGATTTCAGTGTTTCAGCTATCAAAGTTATAGGGAAGAAAGTATAGGACAAATTAGTGTTTTTCGTTGTTTAGGTAGTATTGTTATTAGCGAATATCTTAAATGTGAATGGAAAATAAATGCAAGTATAGTGATACAAGTTAGGAAAAAGTAACGTGTATTTCTTCGCTGTGCTAAAAAGTCACGAAAATTAAATGATTTTTTTTTGGAGGGGAAATTACATTTTTTGGCATTCGGTATCTATGGCGTTTTAAGCTCGTCACGTATAAGGAATGACGTCCATCGGCCATGATCACATTACCTAGGAAAATAAGGAAGGAGGTAATATGAGGCCTTTTCATATTAGGTACGATCAGTGCATTTGCCTGATGTGAAAACCAGTAAAACCAAGGAAAAATCCTCAATAAGTATTGCTGGCTTGGAGTGGCTTTTATATATTTCTAAGCGAATGTCTCCACCGCGAATCGAACCCAGGACCGTTAGTGACCACGCTAAGCGAGGCCGCGAAAATATATACTATAAGTAGTGATGTGCAAATGTTACAGAAAAAGGCACAAAAAAAGATTACAGATTTTTAAAAATGTTGATGCGAAGAGGAATGAAGGATATAAACTGATTGAAATGAATAAAATAATAATGAGCAGTTGTTTCGAATAGGGCAATCCATATGAAACGATCCAATAAAGTTTGCTTGACTATTTTCAATTTTTAATTTTTTTTTACATACTACTGTATTAACATATAGGCTACACTGGCAACACAATAAACAGAAATTTCTGTTCTGTTCACTTACGAATTTTTTGTTCTTAATTTTGTCTCTTAGGATGAAAATCCTTGTTTGAACTTTGATGGGCGAAAATTACTCTCTAAGTTTGCTATAAAATTGAACAAATTCCAGTTTTTAGAGCTGAAGTTTATAACTAAGGAATGAAATATCAAAGTTGACATATTATTATAACTACATACGGTGCTATACTTGTGGTGGACAAACACCGTGTGTGTGGGTTTTCTCGGGGTTCTCCCGTTTCCTCACACTTTCTTCATTCCACCATTTCATTCCTTTCTCATCATCACCGTCTCTTTTGGTCTAGCCAGCATAACCGTGGGACGTAAAATTTAAAGATTTTATTTCATTTCATTATAGCTAGAGTAACTTACGTGTGCTTCCAGAATTTTTGTATTTTTTTTTTTTTTAATTGAAATTTTGTAATCTTTGCAAAGTTTGAAGTATGGTATCTCTGGTTTGACTTAGAAAAGTGAGCTAATTTTTATATAGATCACACATCTATGTAGGTAGACACGTTTACAAAAGCTGTAGTAAAAATTTCAAATTCGATATTTGAATGTGACCAAAGTTATGAATTTACAAAGTTATAATTCTTCCACCATTATTCATTTGTCTTAATCATCCGTCTACTTAGCCTAAAAGTGGGACCTTAAACTGAAAGATGTCATTTCATTTTCATTTACAGTATTTTTATTTCAAAATGATTCCGGTTTTATATACATGTGCATAAATAACAAAAAAAAGTCTATTATGTAAGTAAAGTCTTTTTCTTTAATTTCATTAAGGCAGAAATTTAGATTAATTATTCAATTTATAAACATCGTAATCTTGTTCTCAGTGAACATACCAAATTTGAAATTATTACTATGGTTTTCTTTTATACAGACGTATAGACCTATTCAGTAAAAACAAGTTAGTTCCTTTTTGCATGTACCATTAGAGGTACATAATTAAAACTTTGTAAAAGAAAAATACAAATTCTCAATATTTTAAAAATCATGAAAAATTGTAGGAAGCATTTATCAATGCTGTCGCTCTATCTATAGCGATTATAGTATCTATCATATGTAATTATAATTTTAAAAATCAGCTTTGATATTTAACTCCTTACGGAGTAGTTTTCACCTATTAGGGTACAATTAAAACTTTTCATAGTGAGGGACAAAATTACAGAATAAAAATGTTGAAACAAATGGTGTTTACGAGTAGACCTGCAATTTTTTCGTTAATAATGCGACCCTAAGATATACAAATTTACGCTATCCTTTACAAAGTCACTAAGTTGTATGTTCTGCTCAGTAAATATATAGCCGCCACTCACAAATGGGCTGGGATTACAATAAAAAAGAAGTTTTGTGTTGTCAAACGCAAATGGTAATAGCATATTTTAAAAAAATAAAAATTAAAAATGGTCAAGCAACCAAATATATATATTGAATCAGTTCATACCGGTCGATCTAACAGTGAGGTGCGGAAGAATGTTGCAGGTAACTTCGACACAGTATCTGGTACACTAGACTCTCGCTAATCCGGCCATTTCTGGCACATATGGGTGCGGAACTAGCGACAGTACCGGAGTATTGAGTCATATAGTGTACTGTACTTTATTAAAGCTCGTCCAACATTGAACTCAGCAGCAATGGCTTTCTGCGAAGAATCTCGATTTAACTTATCTAAAATTTCGAGTTTCTGTTTGAGGTCTACCGTAACGTGTTTCCTTTCAGAAGACATGATTCCAAACTGTAAAGAATGCTACAATTTCGAATACGTACAGTATATAAAACATTGTTTAACTAAGCATTGTTTCGCATGCGCACGATAATTCATTGTGCACGTGTTTTTGGTTGGATGTGCGCCGGATTACTGAGAGGCCGGACTACTGAGGGCCAGATTAGCGAGAGTCTAGTGTATTATGATCTTTTTTTTTTTCAACCACGATATTAGTCCTTATGTTCTAATTTAATTTTGAAGCGAAATGGTTATGATCTATCATAGCCTTGAGAAATTAATGTTATTAAAAAATATACCGTAATTTGTACGCGTTCCAGAAGTCCCCATGTTAAAAATCTTGGAAATTAGAAACTATTTATATTGACTGACAAGACACAGAATTGCTGATTTGTTATACAAGCTTTTAAATTATAATATGCTTACGTGCGCGATAGTTAATACTTTAATATTTTCTAGACTCGGTTTGAAGGACTTCCAGAAGTCCTGGTTTAGCAGAGACATTCCTGGATTTACATCGCTTGTTCTGTAAGGAATTGTTGAAAACTTTCGTTTTCCTCTGAAACATAATGTAGTGATATATTTTTAAAACAGGAAAAAGCTTTCATTAGTCATCTATAATCAGCTTCACATACTTTTGGTAATTGTTGAATCTGATATTTCAGTAAGAGGCAAGTGAATAAATATGAACATACCTTAACCTGGGGGTCGCGAGAGGGCGTCACGTTGATCGCGAAGATAAGCGGAAAGGATAAATATAGTTAGAATCTAATACCGAAGAATATTTTTAAATATTATTTTGAATTTTGTTCTGATAGGCATATTTTTATTTTTATAGGCCTACATACTGTTAAGAACAAAAAAAGAAAAAAATGGGTCTACTAAAAACTAGGTGCAGAGTTGTTTAAAAATCAATCTAAATGAAAGAGGTACGATATGAAACTAATAGGAACTGCATATTAAATACCAGAAAAATACACGTGCCTGAAGCTGGCCCATCCCAATTGAGCACATTTTTTAAAAATAGTACAAAAAAAATGTGCTAAAAATGTGCTTCACAAAATGCAAAATTTTAAAAAATGTGCTCTTCAAATTACCAAGAAATTAGAAGATTAATTTGGGCGGGGCTAGCTAGCCACCCAACGCAGGGCTCCCAAACTAGTGCCAAATAATAGTGCTAAAAATGTGCTCCCAGAAAAGCATCGAAACAAAAAATGTGCTTAATTATTTACAGCAAAAACAGGGTTGCCAAGTTGGGGGCCAGCGTGAAGCTAGCCCATTACACCCAACGCAGAGCCCCCAAACTAGTGCCAAATAATAGTGCTAAAAATGTGCTCCCAGAAAAGCATCGAAACAAAAAATGTGCTTAATTATTTACAGCAAAAACAGGGTTGCCAAGTTGGGGGCCAGCGTGAAGCTAGCCCATCCCACCCAACGCAGGGCCCCCAAACTAGTGCCAAATAATAGTGCTAAAAATGTGCTCCCAAAAAAGCATCGAAACAAAAAATGTGCTCAATTATTTACCGCCAAAACAGGGTTGCCAAGTTGGGGGCCAGCGTGAAGCTAGCCCATCCCACCCAACGCAGGGCCCCCAAACTAGTGCCAAATAATAGTGCTAAAAATGTGCTCCCAGAAAAGCATCGAAACAAAAAATGTGCTCAATTATTTACAGCAAAAACAGGGTTGCCAAGTTGGGGGCCAGCGTGAAGCTAGCCCATCCCACCCAACGCAGGGCCCCCAAACTAGTGCCAAATAATAGTGCTAAAAATGTGCTCCCAAAAGAGCATCGAAACAAAAAATGTGCTCAATTATTTACCGCCAAAACAGGGTTGCCAAGTTGGGGGCCAGCGTGAAGCTAGCCCATCCCACCCAACGCAGGGCCCCCAAACTAGTGCCAAATAATAGTGCTAAAAATGTGCTCCCAGAAAAGCATCGAAACAAAAAATGTGCTTAATTATTTACAGCAAAAACAGGGTTGCCAAGTTGGGGGCCAGCTTGAAGCTAGCCCATCCCACCCAACGCAGGGCCCCCAAACTAGTGCCAAATAATAGTGCTAAAAATGTGCTCCCAGAAAAGCATCGAAACAAAAAATGTGCTCAATTATTTACCGCCAAAACAGGGTTGCCAAGTTGGGGGCCAGCGTGAAGCTAGCCCATCCCACCCAACGCAGGGCCCCCAAACTAGTGCCAAATAATAGTGCTAAAAATGTGCTCCCAGAAAAGCATCGAAACAAAAAATGTGCTTAATTATTTACAGCAAAAACAGGGTTGCCAATTTTCGGGCCAGCGTGAAGCTAGCCCATCCCACCCAACGCAGGGCCCCCAAACTAGTGCCAAATAATAGTGCTAAAAATGTGCTCCCAGAAAAGCATCGAAACAAAAAATGTGCTCAATTATTTACCGCCAAAACAGGGTTGCCAAGTTGGGGGCCAGCGTGAAGCTAGCCCATCCCACCCAACGCAGGGCCCCCAAACTAGTGCCAAATAATAGTGCTAAAAATGTGCTCCCAGAAAAGCATCGAAACAAAAAATGTGCTTAATTATTTACAGCAAAAACAGGGTTGCCAAGTTGGGGGCCAGCGTGAAGCTAGCCCATCCCACCCAACGCAGGGCCCCCAAACTAGTGCCAAATAATAGTGCTAAAAAATGTGCTTCCAGAAAAGCCTGAAAACAAAAAATGTGCTCAGTTATTTACCGTACAAAAAGGGTCGTCAAATTGTGGGTCAGTGTGTAATAGCTTCACCTACCTAACTTAGAGGTAAAATACTAATATTTAAATGTAATGCTTGAATTGAGCTAATATACGTATATAGCTCAGAGGCCATTTTATACTAGAACAGTGCGCAAATGATGATATTTGAGGAAGTGAAGATGAGGCGGCAATACCCTTGTGAACCTGGCCCCCTCACCTCTCGGTACAAACGATTTCCGCATATCAATAAAAAGCACTTCGTTTGTACCGTTTTGTACCGCAAATATTTTTGTTTGTACTGTACTGCAGTATGAGAAATTAAGAAAACAAAGTGGGGGGGCCAAGTTCACGCAGCCCCCCACATTGTCCTAGGATCGATTTAATTGGCTCATTTGAAAGATTTTCGTTTGTACCGGATTGTACCGTAGTTTGTTTCGTTTGTACCGTTCTGGATTATGAAAAATTAACGAAACAAAATGGGGGCCCAGATCAAACAGGCCCCCAAATCACGACTTTATACACTGGGTACACATGAGTTTTGTATGCTATATGAAAGGACGTCGTTAGTACTGGATTGTACCACAAAGAGTTTTATTTTAGCCATAATAGATTATGAAAAATTAAGAAAACAAAATTGGGAGGGCTGTGTGAACCTGCCCCCCCACCACGTCGTACAAATGATTTAGTTGGCTCATTTGAAAGATTTTCGTTTGTACCGGATTGTACCGTAGTCTGTTTCGTTTGTACCGTTCTGGATTATGAAAAATTAACGAAACAAAATGGGGGCCCAGATCAAACAGGCCCCCAAACCACGACTTAATACACCAGGTACACATGATTTTTGTATGTCATATGAAAGTACTTGGTTAGTAGCGGAATGTAAGACAATGATTTTTGTTTGATCTAGATTTAGGTTTGTGGGTTAAACTGGCCTGCACAACTTATGTTTCATTAAAATTCACATCCAAACGGTATCAAATATTTTTACCCGATATGTACAAATTTGTAACGCCAAAATTAAAGTTTGTACACTCATCAATTTCGAAAAAGATTTGATTTTTGATACCGGTAACGGGTGGAGCAAAGCCGCACAAGTCTTTTTCTTTCCAATTCGAATCAAAATGGCACCATAAATTGGTACCCATACTTACCAATTTGTACCACTAAATTAGAACTTATACTTCCACCAATTTCGAGAAATTTTAATTTTCATGGCGGGTCAAACTGGATTGCACCACTTATTTTCCTTTCAAATTCGAATCACAACGGTACCAGAAAATTGTACCCACTATGCGCCCACTTGTACCACGAAAATTAGAATTTGTACACACTACTTATTTCGACAAAATTGGGATGTAATGGAGGATCAATATGACGTCAACTGGTCTACACAACACATTTTATTTCAATTCGAATGAAAACGGTACTAAAACTTTGTAAACAATTTGTACCTCCAAAACTATGATTTGCACCTTCACCAATTTCGCAAGAATTGAATTTTTAATGGCGAGTCAAGTAAGCTTGCACACTTTTTCTTCCCAATTCAAATCAAAACGGTATCAGAACTCTGTACCCAATGTGTACCAATTTGTAACTCCAAAATTAGAATTTGTATCCGATATGTACAACTTTTTCAACAAAAATTAGAATTTCTAGCCCCACCAATTTCGAGGAACTTGAATTTTTGATGGCGGTTCAAATTGACTCACAAACACTTTCTTTCCAATTTGAATCTAAAACCTTACAAAAATTTTTACCCATTATGTACCAATTTGAACTACCAAAATAAGAATTTGTACCTTCACCAATTTCGAGAAATTTGAATTTTAGTTAGGCGGTCAATCTGGCGAGCACAAAACTTTTTTCTTCCAAATTCGAATCAAAACTGTACCAAAAACTTGTAGCCAATATGTAACAACTTGTATCTCCAAAACTAGAATTTGTACAGCAACCAATTTCAAGAAATATGAATTTAATTGCAGGTCAAACTGGTCGGCCAACTTATTTTTGTTTCAAATTCGACTCAAAACCTCACCAAAAATTTGAACAAAATATGTACCAATTTGTACCGACGCAATTAGAATTTGTACCCCTACTAATTTCGAGAAATTATAATTTTTGGTGGCGGGTGAAACTGGCCCGCGTAACTTATTTTTCTTTGCAATTCGAATGAAAACGGTACCAATAATGTGTACTCGATATGTATCAATCTCTACCATTAAAATTAGAATTTGTACCCTTACCGATTTGGAGAAATTTGAATTTTCAGTGCTGGAGCCAACTTAACGTCGAAACTTGGCTCGCGCAACACATTTGGTTTACGAATTCGGATTAAAATGTTACCTAAAGTTTGTGCCAAGTAAGTACCAGTTTGTACTCTCAAAATTAGAATTTCCAACCTTACCAATTTCTAGAAATTTAAATTTTCATTGCAGTCTTCCTGGGCATGGCAATCCCTTTTTTTTGTATTCAATCAAAATAGTATTCGATTCGAACGAGTACGTGCAACCAAATTTCCCCGCAATTCATAAAAGCAGAACGGAAAATTTGCTTATGATTTGCATGAGCAAAATCATGTATGAATAAAGAAATTGTTATTCAACGAACGGAAAATTTATCACCAAGTCAACTCTTTCATGCCAAAGGCTTATTCAGAATTCATATGAAAATTGTCCAAATATTTTTAGACAATTTGTAACAAAAAAATATTACATTGTACCTGCACCAATTCAATAAATCTGAAATGCTTACTCAAATATGTTTATCTATTTGATCTCAAGGTAAACCAGAGAAACACATTTTTTTAAAATTCGACATCACTACTTCGCAAATTAATTTGTTACTATTTCCATTAAACATTTTAACTCTGGAGTGTATTATTGATGGTAACTGAATTTGTAAAAAGTTGTATAAGCAAAATTAGAACTTAGACTCTGTTTTCGAAACGGAGATATTAGTGAATAGAGATGACTTCACAGAACTGATCCTCTGAATGAGTTCTATAATAAAAATTAATATTGTCCATTTTCACAAATGGTTGGGGAAAAAATCACTCGCTCATAAATATTTTGGAGTCATCAACATATGTAGATGTTTGACTCTCTCTCCCCCAACCAAGTTGTACAAATGCCAATGCTATCCATTTAATCTGCCGCCTATCGAACAACTTGTTTTGTGATAATGCTTTCCTTTATTCTTTCTAACATTTGGTACACCGTAGAAAAATATTAAATTAATTTTGTCTTCGGTGTTTATAGATGGCGCAAACTGATATCTATTTGGCACAAATTTTTGGTAACATTTTGATTGGAATTAATAAAAGAAATGTGTTGGGCGAGCCAGGTTTCGACGTCAAGTTGGATCGAGTATTGAGAATTCAAATTTCTCAAAATTGGTAGTTGCACAAATTCTAATTTTTGTGGCACAAATTGGTACCAAATTTCACAAAATTAAATCCCCACGTTAAGCGGGTTTGCATATCCAGGCTCCTAACTATGAAAACATTTACGCTCAGTCCAACCTCAATCATTTCACGAATTCAACCTGTTTTACGTATGTTATTAGGACATAATATCGATTGTGATTTATTCTAAAAACACTTTTATACATTGCAAGAGCTGTAACGTCCAAATATTTACTGAGAACTCATAGTCGTATCGGAATAAACAAAAGCGAGTATGGAACAGTAAACTGCTATAACAAAAGGCAAAAGAAGATGTACAAAGGCATACAAAACGGTCGAGTGGTTTGGGTCGATACACTATCAATCACATGTTTGTGTGTTCAAACCCGGTAGCAAGTTGTTTCTTTTTTAAGTGTCTTCCTATTTTCATCCGGAGGCTGAAAATATTTCTTTGAGTAACTCATTGAAAACTTCTTTTGTTTCAAATTCGATTAGAACGGAACATTATATGAATTGCGAATCTTAAATCCATAGCTAAAAAAAATGAAGTATACACGCTACTCTATTATCCTCTGATTTGTAACGAAAAACTATTTATAAACAGTGGTGACTTCAGAAAATTATTCAGAAAATTATTATTATTGGAATTTCAATATGCGGGTGGAGGGCACACATTGGTAGTCCACATTGAGCACGATCGAATATATGGTCCTGAAGGCGGAAATTTCTTAGCTCCAGAGGGGTCTCAAATTCTCCCTCAGATCACGTCCTGAAAGCATCATTGCTTAAAAGCTTTTCGTAACAAATATAATATTACACTTGTTTCTCGTTCTACGTTTAGAAATGGTAAAATTATAACTTATAGAGGATTATAATAAAAGTATAAAAACTACAATACCAACCATGTATAAATTATCTTGTAAGTTACCAACTTTGGGTCAGATTAAAACTCAAATATTTGTTTTCGGATTGCACTTAGAAGTAAGTCCTCTCTATATAATTCTGATTGGAAAGCCATGTTTAACACTAATTAATTAATCAATATTTATACGAATATTTTTTTTTATTTTACTATTTTTACTATTCAATATTATATACACTTCATTTCCAAAATCAAAATCTCGAAAATGTATATTGCACGAGTGCAGACTCGCAAATAAATGATTATTTATCATATATATTGGTCTCTATTCGAAATTCTATTTAATCGAATCCGACAAGAACACAGACAGAAACAGGTGAAAAAAGAGAGAAAAAGGCGTTATACCCGGCGGGGACTCGAAGTAAGTTCGAATGGTGCTTTACAAGTCGAACGCCTTAGACCACTCGGCTATGGTAACAACTAGTGATTGTAGCAAAGGCTTCGAGTAGTAGTTGTTATTACAGAATAACATTTTCTATTGCCTAAAATTTAAACCTAATTTACTTTGATATAATATATCTATTAATTTGTTACATGAACACGTTTTCGTTACTTTGATGAATGATGTATGTTGTTGATATAGATTCTATTACACGTTCTTTCGTAAATATTATAGAAAGTATAAGGGTTATTTATGATCTTTCATGGAATTGACTGGCGCATGCACAGTACACAGACAGTTCAATTGGAATGCGAGGAAGGAAACGCTAACACACTGTTAGAATGTTTCATCGCTGTGAAGTATAAAGAACAGCTAAAATGTATTTTACGCTTGTCATTGCGTAAAGAATCACCAGGTTAATGTTTGTTTAAGTTCTTACTAATCAACTGGACTCATGAAAAATAATTAATATTGTCATTACTGCACAATATGAAGAATAAAGAACGTATATTACACCACATTGTTCTCGAATTCGAACTTAGCTAAGGAAGGGACAATAAACAAAATGTGACTTATTCATTCGAATTGAGATAATTCAATGAAACTAGAAATTACACAATCAAAAGGAAAAATATCGTTAAAAAGACAGTAATACTTTTATCCGAGATGTGAAATAAAGTTATTAATTAACTGAAATGAAAGCAATATTGGGCATGATATAGAGTAAGAAAAAAAGTAAATGTATTCTTAGAAACGTTCAAAGTAAATTCACAAATACTACTCTTCCTTTACGTTTTAACGAACTAATAAGTAAACAAGCAAAGGAAAAGAATGAAAAACGAAAGTATTGCTCTTGAAAAAATATAATAAATAAATGAAACTTAAATAAATGTTTACACAAAAAATAACACACTCGTACTTCGTGTAGTCACCTCCAGAGTCAGTAACTTCTTGAAGTCTGGAGGGGATACTAGATACAAGTCTCGAGCAATACGACGATGTGTCACGAAAATGTTGCCACAGTTCCATAACATGATTTTGAAGAAACGTTTGGTCTCTGTCTTCACGTCTCTCTTTCCATTCTTGCACCATGTAGGCCCACAGATGTTCAATTGGGTTCAAATCTGGGGATAGAGGGGGCCACTCAATACAAGTTAACTCTGGATGTTCACTTAGCCACTCTCGTGTTTGCCGGGAAGTGTGAACAGTACTGTTGTCATGCATAAATATATATTCTTCCTGTTCGGGGAAGTTTCTTTCTAAGGACGGTAACAACGTATTTTCGAGGATATTAATGTAAACACTGCTGTTCATTCTCTCAGGCACCGCAACCAAATCTCCAGGACCAGCAGCCGTCATGTATCCCCAAAAGTGTGCTGATATTCGTCCTGAAAAAGAAGTTCTGATAATATTTTGTTCAGCATACCTGGTTCCGCGCGGTCTATAAAATATAACTCTGCCTTGTTGGTTAGACTTGAAAACCTTCTCGTCGGTCCACATGACTAAGTCCCAGTATGACTGAGGTTGGGTTATGTTATTCTGTGCCCATTCCATTCGTCTGGCCTTGTGAGTCAGAAGAGTCTTCCTTGATCAGTGTAGACCAGCCCCCAATAATCTTCTCCTTATTGTTTTGTGAGAACAATTATATTCTCTGGCTTTGTCCAAGAAGATTGACGTGTGGCGTAGAGGTCTGTTGATTACTTCTGTAACTAAAGCTTGATCTTGAGCTGCAGTTGTCACTTTTGGCCTTCCACTTCTTGACCGAGACCTGAACCATTCACCACCTTCTTCATGTCGCTGAACCCATTTCTTGACCGTTTTCTTGTCACATTCCAGATCTCTAGCAATCTGAGGCACAGTTTGTCCCATTTTTGCTCGGCCTATGATTTCTCCTCTCAGAGCAACAGACAGTTCTCCACAACCTTTAGAACGAGGCGTTTTGAGAACCTGTTAGAAATTTGCGTTCTGGCGTGTATGACAAATGTCGGTAAAGTGCATCTTTCTGTTTCTAGTGCGCAGGCACCAGTCAATTTTCATGAAAGATCATAAATAATCCTGACAATTGCTGTAATATTTATGAACGAATACGCAATAGAACCTATATTAACAACATCATTCGTCAAAGTAAAGAATACCGTAAACATAAAACAATTTCAACAGACTATTACATCAGGCCAAAATAGGCTTAAACTTCAGAGAATACAAAATAAATTTCATACTGTAACAAAAGATTGAACATGAAACACGCTTACTATATTTTTAACCTGTCACATTAGCCGAGTGGACTAAGGCATTCGGCTAGAGATTCTGAGGCACCATTCGTGAGTAGTTCGAATCCCACCACAGTACAATTTAGTTTTACCTCTTCTTGACGTTTCTGTTTGTGATCCTGCGGGATTCTATTAAATATAATTCCGTAATACGCTAAAATATACGTAATATTTGAAGTTCTTAACCTCCCATTTTTACATTTTTCGAGCTCAATTGAGAAGAAAGAGGGAAAATGAAAGTACAAAGATTTACAATAATTACTTAGCATTCACTGTCATTGTAATTGTGGATATTTTATTTATGGAAATGTATAATGAAATAAAATATATTTAGTAGGTCACATGTCTCAATTTTTCGGTCCTAACTTGAAAGTTACAGTTTAGGCGGTGACATATCGAAGACCCATGGGGTTGAGGGGGTTGTAACCCCTCCCATTGAAACTTTTATATTCTATTGAAATAAAAAGTGTTTCAGTTTATAATCTTGGAAAAGCAACAATTACTGTGTGTGGAGGACGGTTTATTTATACTACGATTTATCACTTCCAAATGTGTAGAAGATGTGACTGGATATTGTGTATAATCATTCAAGAAATATAAGACAACGAAGGGACTTCGTAAACCCTTCACGCCACCCCAGGAGGACGAAGTGCGTCCCGCCGTCCTTCGGTTGGGAACTACTGCTTGCGAGGAAAAACGTTCTAACAGTGTGTTAGCGTTTCCTTCTTCACCTTCCAATTGAACTGTCTGTGTACTGCGCATGCGCCAGTCAATTCCATGAAAGATCATAAATAACCCTGATACTTTCTATAATATTTACGAAAGAACGTGTAATAGAATCTATATCAACAACATACATCATTCATCAAAGTAACGAAAACGTGTTCATGTAACAAATTAATAGATATATTATATCAAAGTAAATTAGGTTTAAATTTTAGGCAATAGAAAATGTTATTCTGTAATAACAACTACTACTCGAAGCCTTTGCTACAATCACTAGTTGTTACCATAGCCGAGTGGTCTAAGGCGTTCGACTTGTAAAGCGCCATTCGAACTTACTTCGAGTCCCCGCCGGTTATAACGCCTTTTTCTCTCTTTTTTCACCTGTTTCTGTCTGTGTTCTTGTCGGATTCGATTAAATAGAATTTCGAATAGAGACCAATATATATGATAAATAATCATTTATTTGCGAATCTGCACTCGTGCAATATACATTTTCGAGATTTTGATTTTGGAAATGAAATGTATATAATATTGAATAGTAAAAATAGTAAAATAAAAAAAATATTCGTATAAATATTGATTAATTAATTAGTGTTAAACATGGCTTTCCAATCAGGATTATATAGAGAGGACTTACTTCTAAGTGCAATCCGAAAACAAATATTTGAGTTTTAATCTGACCCAAAGTTGGTAACTTACAAGATAATTTATACATGATTGGTATTGTAATTTTTATGCTATTATTATAATCCTCTATAAGTTATAATTTTACCAATTCTAAACGTAGAACGAGAAACAAGTGTAATATTATATTTGTTACGAAAAGCTTTTAAGCAATAATGCTTTCAGGACGTGATCTGAGGGAGAATTTGAGACCCCTCTGGAGCTAAGAAATTTCCGCCTTCAGGACCATATATTCGATCGTGCTCAATGTGGACTACCAATGTGTGCCCTCCACCCGCATATTGAAATTTCCCCGAGGATAATTTTCTGAAGTCACCACTGTTTATAAATAGTTTTTCGTTACAAATCAGAGGATAATAGAGTAGCGAGTATACTTCATTTTTTTAGCTATGGATTTAAGATTCGCAATTCATATAATGTTCCGTTCTAATCGAATTTGAAACAAAAGAAGTTTTCAATGAGTTACTCAAAGAAATATTTTCAGCTTCCGGATGAAAATAGGAAGACACTTAAAAAAGAAACAACTTGCTACCGGGTTTGAACACACAAACATGTGATTGATAGTGTATCGACCCAAACCACTCGACCGTTTTGTATGCCTTTGTACATCTTCTTTTGCCTTTTGTTATAGCAGTTTACTGTTCCATACTCGCTTTTGTTTATTCCGATACGACTATGAGTTCTTAGTAAATATTTGGACGTTACAGCTCTTGCAATGTATAAAAGTGTTTTTAGAATAAATCACAATCGATATTATGTCCTAATAACATACGTAAAACGGGTTGAATTCGTGAAATGATTGAGGTTGGACTGAGCGTAAATGTTTTCATAGTTAGGAGCCTGGATATGCAAACCCGCTTAACGTGGGGATTTAATTTTGTGAAATTTGGTACATATGAGGTACATATTTTCGATACCATTTCGATCCGAATTGGAAAGAGAATAAGTTGTGGGGGCCAGCTTGACGTTGCCACCAAAAATTCAAATTTCTCGAAATAACTGGGGATACAAATTTAATTTTGGTGGTACAAATTGGTACATATTGAGTACAATATTTTGATACTGTACTGATTCGAATTAGAAAGATAAACAAGTTGTGCAGGCCAGCTTGAACCGCCAACATAAATTCAAATTTCTTGATATTGGTGGAGGTACAAATTCTAATTTTGGTGGTACAAATTGGTACATATTGGGTACAAATATTTGGTACCGTTTTGATTCTAATTTTAATGAAAATGTGTTGTCCGGGCCACCTTGTCATCAACCTGGCCCGCCATCAAAAATTCTAATTTCTCGAAATTAGTGGGGGTAGAAATTCTAATTTTGTTGATACAAATTTCTACATATAGGGTACAACTTTTTGGTACCGTTTTGATTCGAACTAGAATGAAAAAAACAGTGGAGGAGAACTTTTACTACCACAAAAATTCAAATTTCTCGAAATTAGTTGGAGTATAACTCTAATTTTCGTCGTACAAATTGGTACATATTGGGTACCAACATTTGTTGCCATTTTGATTCGAATTGGAAGGGAAAAGAGTTCTTCGGCTCTGCTTCACCTGTTATATGTGAAAATTTCTTTTTTTTTTTTTTGGAAATTAGTGAGGGTACAGATTTTAAGTTTGGCGGTACAAATCGGTACATATAGGGTACAGGTGTTTGGTACAGTTTTGATTTGAATTTTAAAATCAAATAAGTTGTGCGGATCAGTTAAACCCGCATAATTAAATTTGTATTTCTCGAAATTGGTGGGGATATATATTCTAATTTTGATGCTGCAAATTCGTAAATATTGGCTACAATTTTTTTGATACCGTGTTGATTCGAATTTGAAAGAAAAATAAGTTGCCCAAACCAGCATGACCCTCCATCAAAAATTAAAATTTCTAGATATTGATGCGGGTTCCAATTCTAATTTTAGCGATACGAATTGGTACAGATCTGCTACAAATTTTTGGCCCCGTTTTGATTCGAATTGTAAAGAAAAATAAGTCATGAGGGTAACTTCGATCCGCCATCAAAAATTCACAATTCTCAAAATTGGTGGGAGTACAAATCTAAATTTTGTGGTACAAATTGCGTACAAATTTTTGGTAACGCTTTGATTGGAATTGGAAAGAAAAACAAAGTTGTGCGGGCCAGCGTGACACATCAAAAATTTAAATTTGTAGAAATTGTTGGAAGTAAAAATTCTTACAAATTTTTGATATTGTTTTCATTCGAATTGAACAGAAAAATATGTTGTGTGGGCCTGTTTGACTCGCCATCAAAAATTAAAATTTCTCGAAATTCATGGGGGATCAAATTGTAATTTTCGTAATACAAATTAGTACATATTGGTTACAAATTTTTGGTGCCGTTTCGATTCAAATTCGAAGGAAAAAAAGTTCTGCGGGTCAGTTTAATCCGCCAATAAAATGTATGATTGTCGAAATTGGTGGTAGTACAGATTCTAATTTTGGTGCTACAAATTGGTATATATTGGGTAGAAATTTTGGTACCGGCTTAGTTGGAATTGAGACGAAAAATGACTTGTGCTGTCCAGATTGACTACATTGACTTCCCAACAAAAGTTCAATTTTCTCAAAAAATATTCGGGGAATAATTTCTAATTTTTGTGGTACAGATTGGTGCATATTGGATACAAGTTTTGGTAGTTTTTTTGCTTCGAATTGAAAAGGAAAATAAATTCTCCAGCCCAGCCTGACGCGCCATTAAAAATTCATAATTCTCGGAATTTGTGGGGGTAGAAATCTTAATTTTGGTGGTAAAAATTGGTATATATTGGGTACAAATTTTTGGTTCGAATTAGAAAGAAAATAAAGTGCGTTCCAGCTTGACCCACCAACAAAAATTCAAACGTCTACAACCTGGTAAGAGTTCAAATTCTTATTTTGCTGGTACAAATTGGCATATATTGGGTACAAATTTTTGGTACCGTTTTCATTCGAATTGAAAAATATATATGTTTTCTGGATCAGTTTGACCTGCCATCAAAAATTCAAATTTCTCGAAATTGATGGCGGTACAAATTCTAACTTTGATGCTATAAATTGATACATACTGGTACAAATTTTTGGTGACGCTTTGATTCGAATTGAAAGAAAACAAACATGTGCGGGCCAGGTTGACCTGCCATGACAAATTCAAGTTTCTCGAAAGTCATATTTAACATAAGAAATTTAACATAATCTACGGCGGTAAAAACGAAATAAACTACGGTACAATCCGGTACAAACGAAAATCTTTCAAATGAGCCAACTAAATCGTCTGTACGACGTGGTGGGGGGGGCCAGGTTCACACAGCTCCCAATTTTGTTTTCTTAATTTTTCATAATCTATTATGGCTAAAATAAAACTCTTTGTGGTACAATCCGGTACTAACGACTTACTTTCATATTGCATACAAAAATCATGTGTACCCAGTGTATAAAGTCGTGATTTGGTGGCCTGTTTGATCTGGGGCCCCATTTTGTTTCGTTAATTTTTCATAATCGGGAACGGTACAAACGAAACAAACTACGGTACAATCCGGTACAAACGAAAATCTTTCAAATGAGCCAACTAAATCGTTTGCACGACGTGGTGGGGGGGCCAGGTTCACACAACTCCCCCAATTTTGTTTTCTTAATTTTTCATAATCTATTATGACTAAAGTAAAACTTATTGTGGTACAATCCGGTACTAACGACGTACTTTCATATAGCATACAACACTCATGTGTACCCAGTGTATAAAGTCGTGATTTGGGGGCCTGTTTGATCTGGGCCCCCATTTTGTTTCGTTAATTTTTCATAATCCAGAACGGTAGAAACGAAACAAACTACGGTACAATCCGGTACAAACGAAAATCTTTCAAATGAGCAAACTAAATCGTTTGTACGATATGGTGGGGGGGGGGGGCAGGTTCACACAGTCCCCCAATTTTATTTTCTTAATTTTTCATAATCTATTATGGCTAAAATAAAACTCTTTATGGTACAATCCGGAACTAACCAAGTACTTTTATGTGATATACAAAAATCATGTGTACTCGGTGTATTAAGTCATAATTTGGTGGCCTGTTTGATCTGGGCCCCCATTTTGTTTCGTTAATTTTTCATAATCGGGAACGGTACAAACGGAACAAACTACGGTACAATCCGGTACAAACGAAAATCTTTCAAATCAGCCAACTAAATCGTCTGTACGACGTGGTGGGGGGGTCAGGTTCACACAGCCCCCAAATTTTGTTTTCTTAATTTTTCATAATCTATTATGGCTAAAATAAAACTCTTTGTGGTACAATCCGGTACTAACGACTTACTTTCATATCGCATACAAAACTCATGTGTACCCAGTGTATAAAGTCGTGATTTGGGGGCCTGTTTGATCTGGGGCCCCATTTTGTTTCGTTAATTTTTCATAATCGGGAACGGTACAAACGAAACAAACTACGGTACAATCCGGTACAAACGAAAATCTTTCAAATGAGCCAACTAAATCGTTTGCACGGCGTGGTGGGGGGGCCAGGTTCACACAGCTCCCCCAATTTTGTTTTCTTAATTTTTCATAATCTATTATGGCTAAAGTAAAACTTATTGTGGTACAATCCGGTACTAACGACGTACTTTCATATAGCATACAACACTCATGTGTACCCAGTGTATAAAGTCGTGATTTGGGGGCCTGTTTGATCTGGGCCCCCATTTTGTTTCGTTAATTTTTAATAATCCAGAACGGTAGAAACGAAACAAACTACGGTACAATCCGGTACAAACGAAAATCTTTCAAATGAGCAAACTAAATCGTTTGTACGATATGGTGGGGGGGGGGGGCAGGTTCACACAGTCCCCCAATTTTGTTTTCTTAATTTTTCATAATCTATTATGGCTAAAATAAAACTCTTTATGGTACAATCCGGAACTAACCAAGTACTTTTATGTGATATACAAAAATCATGTGTACTCGGTGTATTAAGTCATAATTTGGTGGCCTGTTTGATCTGGGCCCCCATTTTGTTTCGTTAATTTTTCATAATCGGGAACGGTACAAACGGAACAAACTACGGTACAATCCGGTACAAACGAAAATCTTTCAAATGAGCCAACTAAATCGTCTGTACGACGTGGTGGGGGGGTCAGGTTCACACAGCCCCCAAATTTTGTTTTCTTAATTTTTCATAATCTATTATGGCTAAAATAAAACTCTTTGTGGTGCAATCCGGTACTAACGACTTACTTTCATATCGCATACAAAAATCATGTGTACCCAGTGTATAAAGTCGTGATTTGGGGGCCTGTTTGATCTGGGCCCCCATTTTGTTTCGTTAATTTTTCATAATCGGGAACGGTACAAACGAAACAAACTACGGTACAATCCGGTACAAACGAAAATCTTTCAAATGAGCCAACTAAATCGTTTGCACGACGTGGTGGGGGGGCCAGGTTCACACAGCCCCCCAATTTTGTTTTCTTAATTTTTCATAATCTATTATGGCTAAAGTAAAACTCTTTGTGGTACAATCCGGTACTAACGACGTCCTTTCATATAGCATACAAAACTCATGTGTACCCAGTGTATAAAGTCGTGATTTGGGGGCCTGTTTGATCTGGGCCCCCATTTTGTTTCGTTAATTTTTCATAATCCAGAACGGTACAAACGAAACAAACTACGGTACAATCCGGTACAAACGAAAATCTTTCAAATGAGCCAATTAAATCGATCCTAGGACAATGTGGGGGGGCTGCGTGAACTTCGCCCCCACTTTGTTTTCTTAATTTCTCATACTGCAGTATAGTACAAACAAAAATATTTGTGGTACAAACCGGTACAAACGAAGTGCTTTTTATTGATATGCTGAAATCGTTTGTACCGAGAGGTGGGGGGGCCAGGTTCACAAGGGTGGCGGCAATGTTCTTTAGTTCTAGTACCGCTAAAGATTTCGCCTATTGTAACGGAGAAGTCCGGGAGAAACAGGTCAGTATCGCCGACCTCGGGACCATGGACCCCCGATTGCTAACGAAGAACGCTAACCACTGGACTATTCTGTTTGCGTTAGAAAGAACGCTAGCAACAATTTGTATCTAGAATGTATTCTTGTACAGGATGGGCCAAAATTCTTAAGTCAGTGGAGTAAATTTTTAAATTTTAACATAGTAGGGTGAAACAGATACGCATTTTATATACAAAGGATATTGTCGTAGAGCTTACCGTGTTTCTGGTGGCCATCTTGATATCCGCCATCTTGGATTCAACTTCAAAATTTCAAATGGGAAGGGGTATGTGAGACACATTATGTAGCTCTAGTATTTTCTCAGAAATTCAGATATTGTTTTTAGTATCTCCAGTGGCGTATTTACGATTTTGTTTCGAGGGGGCTCTGCTAACTTTGTTTCTGGAAATGTGAAAATTCTGCAATATATTTAATTTACTTTGATATAGTAAATACAATTTCTGGGGAGGATTAAGCCCGGAAGCCCCTCTGAATACGCCACTGTCTATTTCTAATTGTTTTTGAGACATTTATGAGAAACACGTATCACTTGTCGTTACAATATGTGTTTCACATGCTGCCCATTCTGTTCAATCGTCAATATTAATTAGTGCTCCCTCTCTGTATGAACTCTGAATAGCACTTCAATCTGGAAAGAGTATATGGTTTTATGGATTCGGCTCTTCAGGTATCAACATCCCATATCTTCACTACGTAAACCGTCGAATTTACGTGGCCTCAGAGATTAAAATTTAAAGGCGTCAAGATCAGGTGATCGTGGGGACCACTCAACAAGTCCCTTCCGTCCAATCCATTTCCACGGAAATTGTTCATCCAGATAAATTCTAACGAGGCGGAGCCCCATTTTGTTGGAAGAATGTGGGAAAATTACCATCTTCGGATAACTGTGATGGAAGCAATCCTCTTGCAGTAATAGCAGATAGCCATCTGCATTAGTCCTATCAATGAAAAAGGACCCTTCGTTTTCCCCAAATTCCACACCATACCATTGCCTTCGGTGTTACTACCATTTTGCTGGAATAAATCCAATGCGTATTGACATAGGACGAATATTCATGGTTTTCCTTATTAACTTTGCCATTGACGTACAAAACAGGTTTTTAAGACAAAATTATCTGATGTGCGAAACCCGGTGTTTCTTGAATTTGTTGCGTGGCTCACTCTGCAAATTGTACTTGACGATCAGTGTCATCTTCAGTAAGATGCTGAAATAATTGCAGTTTGTGCGGATTGCAACTTTACAATCTCTATGCATTCTGACTTGGTGAGGACAATCTTCAATTAGTGAACCTGAAACGAGAGAAAATGAAACAAACATTAAATATCGTAAAAACCGTTAGAGTTAGTCAAAAAACAATTACAGATCTGAATTTCTGAGAAAATTCTGGTACTAGATGAAGGAAGGTGAAGGAAGATGAAAATTCAGTGCTACACACATCCATTCCCATTTGAAATTTTGAAGTTAAATCCAAGATCGCGGATATAAGAATGGCCGCTGGAAACGCAATATGGTCTGTGACGTTTTCTCCTTTGAAGGTAACATGACTAGTGACATTTCATTCCTATCTGTTGCATATTTTGGAATTAATTCGACTACCCTAAGACTTTTGGCTCACCCTGTGCGATGTATACTTCTTTTTTTTATTTTTAAGAAGTGTTTATTATTGGTGAATTGATTTATATAAGTGGATATTATTCCACACCCTTGAACTTTGTAAGACATTGTGAAGTCCATTTAGTTGTACTGCGACATCTTCAAATTTGAATTTTAACTAGATCAGAATTTTGTACAGTCTTTGCTCATTTTTGTCCAACCAAGGAAACAATTTTGTACTATTCAAATTAAGAAAGGAGGGAAGGAAATTTCAAAGTTTGGGCCACTTCTATCACCTGTTTTACGACATTTTCAAATTCGACTTTTAACTAGTTCAGAGTTCTGTTCAATTTTTCTACATTTTTGTACCATCATGAAATTAACCTACCGTTCAAATTATCAAAGGAGTACTATTTTAAAATTTGGGCCACTTCGACTACTAATTTCTGAACTAGTTAAAATTCAAATTTGAAGATGTCGCACTACAGGCGATCAAAGTGGCCAAATTTTGATATATCTCTCCTTTGTTAATTTGAATGGTACAAAATTTCTTCCGGGTGTACAAAAATGTACACAAAATTTTAAAATTGTCCTTCTTTGTTAATTTGAATGGTAGAAAGCATTTTTTTGATGGTTCAATAATGTACCAAAATCGGACAAAATTATGAGCTTGTTAAATTTTGAATTTGAAGATGTACTACAGATGATCGAAGTGGCCAGATTTTGAAATGGCTCTCCGTCGTTTATTTGAATGATACGAATTTTTGGGGGGGGTTGGACAAAAGTGAACAAAAACGGACAAAATTCTGAACTAGTTAAAATTCGAATTTGAATGTGTCACACTACAGATGATGGAAGTGACCAAATTTTGAAATGGCCCATCTCTCATTTATTTGAATAGTTCAATTCTTTTCCTTGGTTGCACAAAAGTGGACAGAAATTGGACACAAATCTGAGCTAGAAAAATTCGAATTTGAAGATGCCACACTACAGGTAATCGAAGTGACCAAATTTTGAAATGATCCTTCTCGGTTAATTTCAGTGGTATGATATTTTTTCTTGGTTGGACAAAACTAGACAAAATTCTGAGCTAGTTTAAATTCGAAATTGAAGATGCCGCGCTACAGCTGAACGAAGTGGCCAATTTATGAAATTGCCCTCCTTGGTTAATTTGAATGGTATTTTTTTTCTTGCTTACACAAAACTGGACAAAAATTGGACTAAATTCTGAACTAGTTAACCTCTTCGTTCCCCACGTCTCCTGTAGGAGACATAACCATAG
Source organism: Thermobia domestica (assembly GCF_964235325.1). Lineage (NCBI taxonomy): Eukaryota > Metazoa > Arthropoda > Insecta > Zygentoma > Lepismatidae > Thermobia > Thermobia domestica. Next base: position 130,858,777 of record NC_137462.1, on the reverse strand, counting down.
TAGGAGATAATTTTGAGTCACTGAGTCCCAATTTCGCCTACAGGGGACATAGAACCCCGACACTCACAACACCGCCACCCGTTTCTTGCCATCACATGTATGCGAGCCAAAGCTATAGATGGGAGCAAATACAGTAATACATGCAATTATCATCAAAAATATGCTCAGGACCAAAGAGGTTAAGATTGGAATTTGAAGATGTTCTACAACAGGTATCGAAAAGGCCAAATTTTGAAATGGTCCTCCCTCGTTTATTTGAATGGTTCAAAATGTTAGTTGGTTTGGATAAAAATGGTCAAAAATTTTACCAAATTCTAAGCTAGTTAAAATTCAGATTTGAAGATGTCGCACTACAACCAAATGGTCCCGACATTGGTTCCTGGAATCGTAAACCACAGTGCACTTTTCTAATATGAACCTGTTTCAAAGAGGTAACCGAAAACCGGAAAAAAGGGTTTTATTTCTTGATATATGTTATAGCAAAAATACTCTTTAAAAAAACTGAGAAATCGTAATTTCGTTTCCAAAATGAAACAAAAGATTCAAAGTTATTTAACATGAACGAAATCATTACATTTTTCAGTTCTTTTTTTTTCTAAAGATTTAAGAATATCCAGGAAAAGTTTCAATCGTATGTCCGTTTTCTAGTCGAATCGAAATATGATTTGGTTTCTGAAATAAACCGACAGATTTGTTTAAACCTTAAACCGAACCTAAACCGGTTAACCTGTAGTATCGGTATTGTTTATCATAATGAAAAATTTCTCAGGGTATATAAGATTATATTTTATTAAATTGTTAAGCTCTCCAGGAAAGAATATAAATTTCATTACTGCCAATGCCAATTTACGATAAATTATTACAGAGCAACCAATGAAAACCGTCTAGAACTCTTGCAAGTCACTCACGAAGTACCTTTGAGGTTCAAGTTTCTTCTTCCAATAAACTGAATAATTGTAAGTGGGCCTACAGTAGAAAAAATAACTCAGACGCGAGTGAAACACTAAGATAAGTAGAGGGTGAGCCGCTGTGAAGGGATTATTGAACGAGAAAGCGTTTTTTTTTTTTTCAACAATGAAGCTGAGAATTGCAACAAGTAAATGTTCAACCTTTTCAGGAATATTCATTTAAAGAATTTCTTAATACACGATGTACTACATGCAGTAGCAAAGATGACTAACTTAACGTCTTACAGATATGACCATTAACTAGTTATTATAAACAAATTATCACTGTAGCATGTATGCATTATGTTAAACGTGGTAAGCATGAAATGACGTGGTAAAAGAAAATAAAAAAAAACTTCAAAAATAATTATTATGCACTGCCAATATATCCCTCCAAACTAATTTCAGAGAAAAAAAAATTTTTGCATCAAGATTTCCCAACAACCAATGAAAAACCATTCGGGTTCAAAATGTACATACCAATATACACTCTCAATATTTTTAGTAGAAAAATTGATATCTAATTTGAGAGTCAATTTAGCATTACTATTTGGTATTAGATGGATCGGCTAGAACTTGGTAACACTATTCCTGGGGTAAATAATTGAGCACATTTTTTATTTTGATGCTTTTCTGGGAGCACTATTATTTGCCACTAGTTTGGGGTCCCTCCGTTGGGTGGGTGGGGCTAATTCACGCTGGCCCCCAAATTGACAACCCCGTTTTGACGGTAAAAAATTGAGCACATTTTTTGTTTTGATGCTTTTCTGGGAGAACGTTTTTAACACTTTTATTTGGCACTAGTTTGGGGTCCCTCCGTTGGGTGGGCGGGGCTAGCTTCACGGTGGCCCCCAACTTGGCAACCCTGTTTTGGCGGTAAATAATTGAGCACATTTTTTGTTTCGATGCTTTTCTGGGAGCACATTTTTAGCACTATTATTTGGCATTAGTTTGGGGGCCCTGCTTTGGGTGGGATGGGCTAGCTTCACGCTGGCCCCCTACTTTGCAACCCTGTTTTTGCTGTAAATAATTAAGCACATTTTTTTGTTTCGATGCTTTTCTGGGAGCACATTTTTAGCACTATTATTTGGCACTAGTTTGGGGGCCCTGCGTTGGGTGTAATGGGCTAGCTTCACGCTGGCCCCCAACTTGGCAACCATGTTTTTGCTGTAAATAATTAAGCACATTTTTTGTTTCGATGCTTTTCTGGGAGCACATTTTTAGCACTATTATTTGGCACTAGTTTGGGGTCCCTCCGTTGGGTGGGCGGGGCTAGCTTCACGGTGGCCCCCAACTTGGCAACCCTGTTTTTGCTGTAAATAATTGAGCACATTTTTTGTTTCGATGCTTTTCTGGGAGCATATTATTAGCACTATTATTTAGCAATAGTTTGGGGGCCCTGCGTATGGTGGAATGGGCTAGCTTCACACTGGCCCCCAACTTGGCAACCCTTTTTGGGGTAAATAATTGAGCACATTTTTTGTTTCGATGCTTTTTTGGGAGCACATTTTTAGCACAATAATTTGGCACTAGTTTGGGGGCCCTGCGTTGGGTGGGATGGGCTAGCTTCACGGTGGCCCCCAACTTGGCAACCCTGTTTTTGCTGTAAATAATTAAGCACATTTTTTGTTTCGATGCTTTTTTGGGAGCACATTTTTAGCACTATTATTTGGCACTAGTTTGGGGGCCCTGCGTTGGGTGGGATGGGCTAGCTTCACGCTGGCCCCCAACTTGGCAACCCTGTATTTGCTGTAAATAATTGAGCACATTTTTTGTTTCGATGCTTTTCTGGGAGCACATTTTTAGCACTATTATTTGGCACTAGTTTGGGGGCCCTGCGTTGGGTGGGATGGGCTAGCTTCACGGTGGCCCCCAACTTGGCAACCCTGTTTTGGCGGTAAATAATTGAGCACATTTTTTGTTTCGATGCTTTTCTGGGAGCACATTTTTAGCACTATTATTTGGCACTAGTTTGGGGGCCCTGCTTTGGGTGGGATGGGCTAGCTTCACGCTGGCCCCCTACTTTGCAACCCTGTTTTTGCTGTAAATAATTAAGCACATTTTTTTGTTTCGATGCTTTTCTGGGAGCACATTTTTAGCACTATTATTTGGCACTAGTTTGGGGGCCCTGCGTTGGGTGTAATGGGCTAGCTTCACGCTGGCCCCCAACTTGGCAACCCTGTTTTTGCTGTAAATAATTAAGCACATTTTTTGTTTCGATGCTTTTCTGGGAGCACATTTTTAGCACTATTATTTGGCACTAGTTTGGGGGCATTGCGTTGGGTGGGATGGGCTAGCTTCACGCTGGCCCCCAACTTGGCAACCCTGTTTTGGCGGTAAATAATTGAGCACATTTTTTGTTTCGATGCTTTTCTGGGAGTACATTTTTAGCACTATTATTTGGCACTAGTTTGGGGTCCCTCCGTTGGGTGGGCGGGGCTAGCTTCACGGTGGCCCCCAATTTGGCAACCCTGTTTTGGCGGTAAATAATTGAGCACACTTTTTGTTTTGATGCTTTTCTGGGAGCACATTTTTAGCACTTTTATTTGGCACTAGTTTGGGGTCCCTCCGTTGGGTGGGCGGGGCCAGCTTCACGGTGGCCCCCAACTTGGCAACCCTGTTTTTGCTGTAAATAATTGAGCACATTTTTTGTTTCGATGCTTTTCTGGGAGCATATTATTAGCACTATTATTTAGCAATAGTTTGGGGGCCCTGCGTATGGTGGAATGGGCTAGCTTCACGCTGGCCCCCAACTTGGCAACCCTTTTTGGGGTAAATAATTGAGCACATTTTTTGTTTCGATGCTTTTTTGGGAGCACATTTTTAGCACTATTATTTGGCACTAGTTTGGGGGCCCTGCGTTGGGTGGGATGGGCTAGCTTCACGGTGGCCCCCAACTTGGCAACCCTGTTTTTGCTGTAAATAATTAAGCACATTTTTTGTTTCGATGCTTTTCTGGGAGCACATTTTTAGCACTATTATTTGGCAGTAGTTTGGGGTTCCTCCGTTGGGTGGGCGGGGCTAGCGTGAAGCTAGCCCCGCCCAAATTAATCTTCTAATTTCTTGGTAATTTGAAGAGCACATTTTTTAAAATTTTGCATTTTGTGAAGCACATTTTTAGCACATTTTTTTGGTACTATTTTTAAAAAATGTGCTCAATTGGGATGGGCCAGCTTCACGCACGTGAAAAATACAAATGCAACAAAACCTGCATGTTGAAATACGTACAATTGAAATTCAGAGCTAATGAGATACCTAAGGATGGTGTGATTTCTCTAGTGCGGCAATATACTGTTCAATCTTCGTGACGTACATTATCAAATCATTTAAAACACTTAATAACTTTTTTCTAAGAACTGTCCAAGTTTTCTTTCCCTAAATTAAGGGAGTTATGAAGTTTTAAAAATTTCAAACAGCTTCCATTTTGAAACAGTATGTCGGATCGGATTCCATATTTGTAATATGAATGAACTGACCAAGTTTGGTTTTAATATATTCTCTTTTAGGGAAGTTACTGTATTCACTATATACAAGAAATTGATTCTACTACTATAGAAATAGATGGATATCGTGAGATCTCCGCAATAGGTATAGACTACTGTATTAAAAATCTCACACAAGCTTATTACAAACCAGAAATTATACGGGGGTCGCTTGCAAGAGTATGTGATAAAATGGGGGCCATGGTAGGAATTAGGTTGACAACCACTGGTCTAGAGATATGAGAACCCTAACTATTGGTGACCTTCTTTGAGGCTAGTCGCATAACTTGACCATAGAAGAGATTTTTTTTCCTCTAGCACAATAAGGTATCTCTATTTCTAAGTATGTCTGATTGAAGTGTCGAAGATTTGATCCAGGAAAATTTCTCTCCCTCCAAAGGGAAGTTTCAGTCAACCTTTCTCCGAATTTAGTTTTCGAACATGTCTTACAACAGTATATCGACGTTATATGCCATATGAGTATTTGTTCCCAAATTCTATATACATTTCATTGTTTACTGAATAGTGAACGCTCATATTTATGCAGTTAATTCTTTGAAATCTCTCTAGATTACCACGTTTCCAAAGTTACACAAATATCAAAGTTTGTACGAGTACGACTAGAGTTCTAAGCGGTTTTAGACTTGAAGAAACAATGTTTTGTATATACATTGCATTGACTTTTGTTATATCTCTGAAATAACGCTACTAATTGAGATAAATTGTTCTCCATACATAACTTATACGTAGACACAAAGTCTATATTTGCAGTTATTATAACATAGAAAATCCATGAATACTGTTATAGGTTGGAGTAATACGTAGATGAATTCAAACTTTGGTCTAGTGCAACTCTATGTGTTATAATTATGCCACTAAAGCTATAGGAGACTAAGGGGTGTGAACGATTATATTGAATGCTGCAGGGATATAACCTTAGCCTGAGAAAGACAGACGTGGTAATTATCAGATTAATGACTTAAAACTGCTCGACTATGTCAGTTGACATAAATACTGTTACAGAAATCTATTGAAATTATCATCGTCCTCCAAAATCACATGAAAGTTACAACGATAACGTTGTATATAATATTAGCAATCTGTGCCATCTTACAAAAAGGGATCAGAGGCGAATTATTTGAGCAGTATTATGTATAAAGAAAAGAAAGACACATAGAGATTTCGATTTTGTAATCGTTAACTAAAAAGAGAATTGTTACTATAGCAACGTCGTAAATAAATGTACATGTACGTAGACATCTTGTCGAGAAAATAAGTGTGTGTATAAAGGTGTAGACATCTTGTTGTATATGCAGAAAGTTGATTATGTACGCTTCTCATGGTTAAGTATTAAAAGCCAGCTAAGAAAGTGTTAAAACGTTTGAATTATTTTGAAGATTACTAAATACGAACCAGGAGACACCCTTACAAATTGGTGCCTCACCACCGGGAGTTATATAAGTGTCGTTTTGAAGAATAGTAAAAACGGCAAGCTTTCAACGCGACCTTAGTGTTACCATATTGAGAAGTGGAAAAGTAATTCACCGAAATATGGCTATGAGTACAACAAGTAGTAATATAATTGGTGATGAGAGTGTGTATCCAGAATTGAATCCTAGTGAAAATTTGACTGACATTTTAAAAGACTTGGCCCAACAAATAAGAAACCAGTCTGAACAAATAAGAAACCAGTCTAAGCAAATTAAGGATCAAGTACGAAAAAGTGATGAATTAGCCCAACAAATAAGAGACCAGTCTGAAAAAATAAGGAACCAGTCAGAGCAAATTCAACAGTTTTATGAAAAATTGGACCAGAAGATAACACAGCTAGCTAATGATTTTGATGAAAAAATAGCGAAGTTGGAACAATGCAATGCAAACAGATGGGATCTTGTTCAACGTCAGTTACATCAGATGAAGCAACATGCAGTGGAAAAATTTGAGCAGTATGAAGAGAAAATTTAAAAAGTAGTACAAAGGAGCACGGAAATTCAAGAGTCAATGGATGTTCTAGAATCAACGATTAATGCCCACGAAAATCACATCAAATTACTGCAAGACGAAGTAAATTTCATCAAGGAGAGATGTATTACCGGAACTCCATTTCAGGATAATGGATACACGAATCATCCAACATCTACAGGTTGGGTACCTGATCGTCCTCCCAGACCAACTTTGGAACTTGAGGGATCTTCGAGTGGTGCAGAGAGTACTGAAAGAGAAGGAAGAGTGAGGCAAACATCCAGGCGCAAACACATCTCCAATAGAGGTATGAAGACGTACACAGGTAAACAGTTGCGATTCAGCGAAGTTAAGTCGCTTACAAAATTTAGTGGCCTTGCCAGAAGATATCCCCGCTATGGCATTTCTCGAAAAATTTCAGGATGAATGTGAGCTCATGGGTGTAGATGAGTCTCAGTTTTTAAAACTATTGCCGCACATCTTATTACCACCCTGCTTAACATGGTTTAAAGCTATTAGAGGTAGTCTTCATACATATTCAGATTTTAAGAATGCTCTTCTATCAAATTATGAAAACGATTTTATGGTAGCGAATAGAGATGCCGTCTTGCGAACGAAGCATTTCAATCCAAAATTACACCGGAGTATTACTGAATTTGTAGTATCTACATATCATGAGTTAAGATCACTAAATCCAAACCATCCGGAATCCCGAAATATAGCTTCCATTAGAATCTTATTGCCATTTAGACTACAACAGTTGTTAATGTCGGCACAGTGCATTAACTTCAACCATTTAATTATGCTCATTCAGAGTTATGAGAGTCAGTCTGCAATACAGAATAACAATAAAATGCAGGATAGAGGTCAGGGTAATTATGCACGTAATCAGACACAATATGCTTCTGTTCGTAATGTAGATATACAACCTGAAAATGATTCTAATGTTCGTAGTTTCAATAATAGAATGAGTAGTTATAATGGTACCGGAAATCAAACGCAACCTAATTATAGAAATGGATCTAGGAATTTCAGAAATAGCAACAGGAATTTCAGTAGAAGTAATAGTTACCGCCGATCTTCACAAAATCAATTTGCAGATGGCAGGAATTCTGTAAATAGGAGTCAAAATATGGTATCGTCCTATGAAAGACAAGAATGTACACAAGATTGTGCCATACAATGTTGCTTAAATGAGCCCTTCGAACGTATAACTTGAACTGTTAAAAAGGCGTCCGACAGATTTGTATTAAATTGACCTTTGGTTACGTGTATGGTTAATGTATTCTTTGTTCAATTCATTGTTAAAATGTATGTTGAAAACATATGCAATTATAAAATCAGTTAAGAAAGTGATGAAATCAATTTATGGTAATTAACTGAAAATACTATTGATTTGTTCCTTATAGTTTTGTTGCAATTTCCTTTTATAGCATTAATTTGAGGAATTGTTAATTTGTGTTTCATGATAAGAAATTATCTAAAAGCTTTATTGTAATACAAGAATATACTGAGTTTTGACAATTTATATATTCTCCAAGGAACATATATTTAAGCTATTCTTGTTTTCGTGTTTTTATTCTATTCGAATTTCATATGAATAATATAGATATTTAAAAATGAAAGATCATAATTTTAATGTAAACATGTGAAGGTAATGACAGACTTATATAAAATAGATGCAATTTATTATATGGAAAGAATAAGAATAATGCATATCGAATCTCTTAATTTTTCAAAGTATTAAATGATAATTTTCAATGTGTTTATATGTTCTAATTTTGTTGCCTTCTGATCCTATCAATATTTAGTACTATAAAGATCTTTGTTTGTACATAATGTTGTTTGTGTATGAAGGAATAGTTAATTTTACCCTAGAAGGAAACTATCAGTTAGATTTAATTTTTGAATAGCCTCATTCATGATAATTATAAATCGTCGTTATTAGTATTGAGATATATTGATAAATATAAGAATGTGTAATGTTATAATATATTATATATAAGTGGAAAAGTAGAATATTTGTATTAAAGGTGATATTAAATATACGAGGGCTATTCAAAAAGTAGGTGTTTCATGATATTTAATCCAGGGTTCTTTCCTTCATAGTAGAACTATTATGGAAGTCCCGTCCGAGCGACATCTACAACGATAACGTTGTATATAATATTAGCAATCTGTGCCATCTTACAAAAAGGGATCAGAGGAGAATTATTTGAGTAGTATTATGTATAAAGAAAAGAAAGACACATAGAGATTTCGATTTTGTAATCGTTAACTAAAAAGAGAATTGTTACTATAGCAACGTCGTAAATAAATGTACATGTACGTAGACATCTTGTCGAGAAAATAAGTGTGTATATAAAGGTGTAGACATCTTGTTGTATATGAAGAAAGTTGATTATGTACGCTTCTCATGGTTAAGTATTAAAAACCAGCTAAGAAAGTGTTAAAACGTTTGAATTATTTTGAAGATTACTAAAACCGAACCAGGAGACACCCTTACAAAGTTATCTTATAAAATAGAGTATAGATGTATAAAAGATTAGTATACACAACTCTAGAAGTATAAATCGGTTTGCCACAGCACATTATTATCTTTAGCACAGTTTATCATAGTGGATTTGTCAGGTCTTATTAACGTAAAGAGTGACATATACCAGTTGTCAGGCATTCCCATTATTAGATCCCTGAGTCTAACTCGTAAGAATTTTTGCCTTCGGAATGAGAAAGGTTCTGTCCCACATAGCCTCGCTGCTGAAAAAGACCAATAAACTATAAACTTACAAATACAAAGCATCCCAAATTTCATTATTCCTTCATAACTTGATATAGTTGCATTTATTCTCTTAATACAGTCCTTAATATTACGTCCTTTTACCTCATGTTACATTCTAACCTTATACAAATTATGTATGTGAGCAAATATGCGGGTTTTATCTAGTTAAAAAAAAATGTGTCGATAGTAGTTTAGGCTGTAATAGAAATAGCTGAAATTTTACAGTTTGTCAATAAATTGTAATGATTGTACACATGCTATATATTACGAAGATCAAAGCAAATCTCAGTTTCTCAGTTTTGTCTTGTACGTTTAAGGATTATCTCCTGGTTAGTACTTGTTTTATGATAACGCACTCAAGATGTTCATCCTCACCGAAAATAATATAGAGATGATAGTTCCTAACGTACATCACAAATTTATTTTCTTTGCATGAATTAATCGACGAGGAAAGAATTTGTTACTTGATTTTGAAGTATTATTTTCCATTGAATTTTGACTCTTCATGATAAAACTCGAAACAGCTTCAGTTACAGGACTAATCCACTTATGGTTTGCCTAGTTTCAATGTTGGCTACACATTCAAGTACACAATATCAACACAAGTGTTTATCTCAAGCAACTTAAACTCAACTTGAAGAAACTTTAACTATGGCGTTAACTGCAGACAGCACAGTGATTCGACATCATCCTTGGAACGGTCTGTAGATATTATGTTCATAATAAATATAATAGACATTTAATTTTGTAGTATAGCAATCTGGCAGTCCCTATCTGCTGGGACGAGTATGTGTTAATCTTCATTATATACTGAAATAAAGATAATTCAGCAATAACAGTGTTGTGGCAAGCAGCACCAAAATCAAGATCTGGTATACTGTACATATTACAAAAGTTATTGCTTTCGAACTATTTTAAAGAAATGGGAAAAAGAAAAAGAAATGAAAGATCATAATGTGTTATTAATCTGGAGCCTTTTTAAATATCATATTGCAGAAAGTTTAAAGTATTTTTCGTTTTGAATTTAAATAGTGCACCAGAGATGAACGCTCTACCACTGAGCCACCGCGGCCCTCATCAATGTATTCAAGTTGAGGTATGAAAGAAGGAATATATTCACTCATATTATAGAAACTTCAGATAATTCTACCTTATAAATGAAGAGATGTGACAACATTCTGTCAGCCGACATCACTCATCTAATCTCGTTTTATCACGGTTGGCCAAAAAATCTGAACTCCGATGATTATAGGCCTGCCTCACATTAAAGGTCTGGGTTCTTAAAACAATAACAATCAAAAGTATCTTACGTCAGAAGAAAACTAACTAACATGCGAATATCTCTGTAATAAATCCGTAATTACTCAGTCATCATCAAAACTCTCCCCAATCCATCTAAATCATTTCTAGTTTTCACTACAATCTTGCCTTTTGAACCTCAGGATAAAAATTTATATCCCACACGGATCAGGATAAAGATTTACAAATCTTTATCTCAGGATAAATATTTATATAAATATAAATCTTTATATTTATAAAGATTTTTACAGGACTCCATAGAATATGGATAAAGATTTTACCTATATTCTACGGGGTCTTGTCAAAAGTCTTTCAGTGCAAAAATCTATAACTGTACTCCTATTACTTGATCTTATATACACAAGTCCTAAAATGTAGAAGTCCTAAAAATGGTCAACATGCAGAAGTTCTTAAAATCATCCACCTGTGTAAGTCCGAAAGTGCAGAAGTCCTAAATATCACATAGTCACACAAGTACTAAAATGGAGAAGACCTAAATATAATCTAGATGCACAAATTCTTTTAAAAAAAATCTGGCTACACAAGATTTAGTTGCAAAAGTCCCAAAGTGTAGAAATCCTAAATATAATATAGCTGCACAGGTCCTAAAATCATTTAGCTATTTAAGTTCTAAACTGCACAAATTCTAAAATCATTTAGCTGCATAAATTCTCAAGTGTATAAGTCCCATGTACAATTTTTAAAGTCGAGAAACCGTAACAATGATTTAGCTGCTCTAATGTGAAGTTCTGATCTCAAACGACCTCAAATTTAGGACTTCGAAAAGTTGTATTTTCCTGGTAATGGTCCTAACTAGCGATATTAGGTAAACGGTTTAGAACTTATGTTCGGGGAATTACAGGCTATTTAAGGTTTTACTAAATCTTCTGTTGATATTGTGGAGTTACATTACTTTGTTTTCTAAGTAATGAATCGTTATTATGAGTCACTGATGCGTGACTTGGAATACTCAGAAGAAAAAAGAATTGAAAGTGATAGTGTTTTATAAATTGTGGAGTCAGTGAGCAGATGCTTTATACTCATTAGAAAACGGCCCAGCTACTTCCTTCCTATCTTTCTTTTGACAACCTTCCGTTTCCAGCATCTTGGCCTCAGGTATCGTACAAAAGAAAGTGAAAGAGCCTTTTTTTTTCTTTCTTCATCCGGTCGTTGGTGAGTGGGTTGCTGCATTTCTGGTCATGATACGTGACATTTATTCTCGTCTTGTGCATAACGCTTTGTTTACACTTTATGAATTGTATAATGTACTACATTAATAATAATTGTTACGCTGGAGACTGACTTTGTTTCACGGAAGGTAGTTTAGCTAAATTCAATTACGTGAGCCCTACTTTATACAGACAAAATTTGAAGTACGTATATTAAACGAAGTATTCCTTGTAAATAGTGTTGCCCGTGAGATGAGCGAGACGAGAAATAAGGGTTTCTCGTCTGGCCTCGTAACTTCTGTAGAAGCATTTTCTTATTTCTATTCTCGAAAAGTTTATCTCGTCTCTAAATTTTGCAGAAGTATTGTTTTATTTATATTCTCGAAAAATTTATCTCGTTTCGAAATTTTGTGGAAATATTGTCTTATTTATATTCTCGAAAAACTTGTCTCGAAATTTTGTAGAATTGTCTTATTTCTGTTCTCGAATAGTTTATCTCCTCTCGAAATTTTGTAGAAGTGTGAAATTATTTATAGGCCTATTCTCGAAACTCTTTCGTTCCGTTTTGTAGATTTATTACAAAATTTATTCCTGATTAAAAAAAAATCATCTAGAAGTTACCAGAATTCTTCCTCATCACAAATGATCTACATAGGGTGTGACATAACAATACTTATAAATCAAATTTATTATTGAGTCATATTGCGTAATAACTCGCATTTATTTAAGCTTTTATCTATGAATCATGCACAGTCAGAAACCATATTATGTATAGGTTGGAGCTATCATTTCTTATACCTCCAACCTATACTTAATATTGTTTCTGACTGTATTACTAAAGTAATGTTTGAGATCGAAGATTTCGGTGAACTAGTGTTGCACACGACACTCGTGAAATTTCTCGTTCCCTCCCGATTAGGATTACGAATTAGATTTCTGGCCTTTTGGTATCTACAGCCATGTTATTCCCTCACGTATGAGGTTTGATGTCCCTCGGCAATCACACTATCGTAGGTAAGGGAAGCGTCCCGGGACCTCTATGTGAGGTACCATCCCGGCATTTGCCTGGTGTGAATGAGGAAAATCTAGGAAAACCTCACTGTGGTGGTTGACATGAAAAAGTTTTATAACTTTTTGACCGGACGGAATCGAACCCGGGACCTCTCGCACCAAAGGCGAGAGCGTTAACGATTACGCTATGCGAGTTGTCTCCTCTCGAATTAAAAATTATAATTCTCGTCTCGTTTCCGACGCAATAATCGAGACGAGACAGGAAATTTACCCCAATCGTCTCGTGGGGATCACTAGTATATTACAAATGTAGATCTCACTTTTGTTCTTAAAGTAGTTCCCACTATTGCCGAGAAATGAATAACAATTTGTGCACGGCGGCTTAGTGGTAGAGAGCTGCGACGGTTTATTGGTTCGATCTCAGTCCATATGGGTTTTATAGGGACAACATCGTGTCCGTCGGGGTTTTCACGTTTCTCCCATGTTCTCATTCCACCAATTTTTCCAAAATCATTCGATTTCATTAATTATCTACCGCTTTAGCTTACAAAACATAAGTGTGGATCGTGTAACTTAACTACTTCCTTTTATTTTTTAAAACAGATAAATCATTTTTAATGTATTAATGCTGGCAAGCATACACTGTTGCTTAATTATAACAAAATACGTGGCTGATAAAAGCACTAAATATATTAAGAACCTTTGTGTAACAATTTCGGCAATGTAATATCTTCATCAGACATTACTCTACTGATAAAGGCGATGAAGCTTTGCCGAAACTATTCTGTAAGTCTTTTAAGTATATTTAGTGAATTGGCCAGTGTGATTTATTAATGCGTGTGAAATATATCCAAAGCTACAATGAACAATATGCACGTTTCTCTTATTTTAATTAAAAGTCCATTTCAGCACCGAGGCTATGTGAGGCGTGGACCTACATTTTAACGTGGGAAACTAAATAGCATGTGCACCCGCCGGAAATTAAACCTGGTCTCTTGCACAGAAGGAGCGCGCGCGCTTGCTGGGTCGTTCATGCCCCGCTTGTTCTATATATATAATCCAAATAAATTAAACGTGTCCCACACCAAACCTGCTGTCAAACTTAATCTATGACCTCTAAAGCTTTGCGTCTTCCCAAAAACAAGTTACAATCTTCGTTAATGATGATTATTCTACTGTGTAAATGACATAATTTCTATGTATAATTTTTAGTATTTCTGTAGTGTCAACTAATTTTCTCTTGAGCCAGTTTTGTACTTTCAATTAGGTTTCATCTCATTAGCCCACTTGTGAATTTTTTTTGAGCGTAGAAGAAGGCTGTTACATGAATTTTTGCATTTTAATTTTAGATTCCAAGATATTGCAATAATAATAATAATAATAATAATAATAATAATAATAATAATAATAATAATAATAATAATAATAATAATAATAATAATAATCTATATCTGTCTATATTTCCAGAGAAGTCTTAATTCTTTATCATCACAGAATACATCATCACCAGAGGTGGATTAACCATTGCGCAAATTAAGCATGTGCTTAGGGCATCAAGGGAAGGAGCACTATATAAATTTTCCATAGCCGAATTTACCATAGCTCATGGGTCATATAGGTAATACTACAAATGCTGCAGCAGGACCAGAATCTACGAAAGTGAGCCCCACATTAAGTGAAAATATTACATGGGTTTATACCTATATATATATATATATATATATATATATATATATATATATAGAGAGAGAGAGAGAGAGAGAGAGAAAGAGAGAGAAAGAGAGAGAGATGAGTTGGAACATTTCTCTTGACACGCACTTGTAACTTTTAAACTAATAGACAAAGAATGCTAAATATTTGTACCATGCAATTTGTACCATACTAGGTTTGATTCGGATGTCCGGATGACACGTTCATTTCCGTTCCTTATTAGTAAGGCCCGGATTTTTATGTAGTACAAAGTACCGAAATATGTACATAAATATGTAACAAAAATCAATGAAATGTGTAAGAAATATGTTAAAAATATGAAAATATGTAAAAATATTTTTTGTGTTTATTTTGTGTCTGTGCTATTTTCTTAGTTAATAAATATACTGTAACATATTTATGTAATAAAAGCTTAACAAGTGTAAATAACTTCTTACAGATAGGTACAAATTTTCAAGAGAAACAAATGAAAATATGTATCAAGAAAGTAAAAAATCACATTATTGAACATATAAACATAACAAAATATTTATTTAAACAAAAGGCACTTACTTTTGGGACGAACAATGAACCACTAAATAATTTTACGCAATGGAAAATCTTTGCCACTAACTTGTCACTGATACGTTCAAATTTTCACTAAGAACAAATAAAATTGTCTCGTGGAGAAATGAAAATCACATTATTGAATATCAAAAGAGAAAAAAATATTTAAGAGAAAGAACGCTTACCTTTGGTACGTTCAAATTTATAACTGCGCGTTTGAAAACTTCACTAGCTTTCGATAGGTACGTTCAAGCTTTAACAAGGAACAAATAGACTTTGTAAACACATTATTGCATATCGAAATAGAAAAAAATCTTCAAAACAAAAAGCGCTTACTCTCCAGACGAAAAATAAACCTCTAAATATTTTATATAATGAACTGCGTATTCAAACACTTTGCGTCACTAACTTGACACAAATACGTCCAAATTGAAAGAAAGAAAAAAAAGGAATGAAATTGTCTAGTAGGGAAATGAAAGTCACTGTATTGAATATCGAAATAGAAAAAAAATATATTATTTAAAATAACGAGCGCTTACTTTCGGAGCGCCATGAACCACTAAGTATTTTATATGATGGTATTCGAAAAATTCACTAACTTGCCACAGATACTTCAAGCTTTCACTAGTAACAAATGAAATTGTCTCACAGAAAAACGAAAACCACATTATTGTATATGATGAAAAAAAATCTTAGAATAAAATCGCTTACTTTGCTGATGCACAATGAACCACTACATACTTTTCCAGGTATTCAGGAGTTAAAAAGGGAGTCGTTGGTCAGTTAGGATCCTTTTATAGGCTGAGAGGCGCGAACTTCAACAAATGACATTTTCCAGGGCTGATTTCCTCAGGGACCTTCGTTTCTTCTCCATCCAATATCCTACATGCAGTCCTCAATGTTAGGTATCCTGGATTCCTCTTCAAAACTGACTGGAACTTCCGGGCAGTGTTCGCACCTGTTTCTTCCTGCACAATGTTGAGTTTCTTCTCCATATCATCCATTGTTGTCATTGCTTCTTTCAAAGTAAGTCCTCAAGTTTCTAGTTTCTCGATAACGTTTGCAATCCACCCGAAATTATTTGCAATGTACGCTAGTGAACATTGAACAACATGATTTTTGAACACTGAGAATCACGCACTGCTGCACTGGACTCTGCAGGAAATGTGGTGACAACTGACTTTACAGCATCAAAATTTTCATTGTAGAAGTTAACAGCCTGTATCCAGGTGCCCCACCGTGTCAGTACAGGTTGTGGTGGTAGCGACACATTTGGTAAAATTGTTGTAGCACTGCACACGACCAGGGGCTTTCCCAAAAGCTTTCTTAGTAGAAGACACAAGCTCATTGATTTTAGGGAAATTGATCCGCACTTCCTCTGCTACACGATGTAATCCATGAACCAAACAGCACATATGAATGAGGTTTAGGTAGAACACTTTAAGCGCATCGGCAGCTCTTAACATGTACGCCGCAGCATCAGAACACATCAGAAGCACTTTTTCTGCAGCAACACTTTCTGGCCACAACACTCTCAGTCCATCATTTACGAAACATGCAACTGTGGAATGGTTTGTTTTGTCAAAATTTTTGAACAGATCAGAAATGGTCGTGATGGAGAATCAGGGTCAAGCTTTCCTACCACCAGATTGGCAGCGAAACGTCCTAATACGTCTGTAGTTTCATCCACCGCAAATCATGCGAATCACCAGTTTCAGAATGTGTTTCTTGCAATATTTTCCCAAAAAGGACGCGAACTGTGGGACTTGCAATTTGTACCACGGCATGTCTGCTGCTATGAACGCATTGGCAAGGTCTTTGTAAAATTCACTGCTGTTTTCAGATGCTGGTTTTGTTTGGGTTAAAAGTTTTTGCTTTGCGGCACGCTGTAACACCATGTTTTTCATGTGAATAGCTGTTTTTATGTGCTGATCCAGTTGCGATTTCATTGAACAGCCCACTTTCTTATCGCATACTTGACAAAAACAATTTTACCGTCTGTGGTATAAGCGTCATCCATAGCTATCCACGAATTCAATTTTGACGCTAAAGAGTAAGCCATCATTGAAAACAAGAAACTGACTCGGTCACAAGCGTGCACACTAACAAACCGGTCGCGAAATTGAATCCTTTTTTCCTTTGTTTGAAGGAAGAAGTGGCGGAGTAGCCATCGAGTCATACAAAAGCGATTTTTTATTCGATTTAAGAAACAAATGATAAAGCCTAGCCGCTCCAATCACCTCCCTCTCGCCACCATCCGTAGAGGTTGCACATACAAGAAAAGGTGAAAAAGCCAGCCCACTGTGTGCGTTTTAGTTTGTTTTGTCGGTACACATCCGAGTGACGTCCGCTTGCAAATGCGATAAGCACAAAAATCCTTATATTGTTTCTTTCTTTATATATAAAAAACAGATTTTTTTCTTTCTTTTTTTCAGGATTGTAAGCGATAACTGACGACGTTTCATTGCATATTGTAGAGTGTACGATTTGTTTTAACCCCAGCTTTACCCGCAATGCAAATCGGTTGAACAAAGTGAGAGAAAAATACAGATAAATAAAGTACTTTTTGAGTTATTTTTCTATATATAGGCCTATTTTTATTTGCATATTATTTAAAGAAAATTAGCGAAAAGGAGCAAGGAATCTGAATTTATGTAAAATATGTACAGTAGACGAAAAATATGTAACAGACTTCAAAATATGTAAAAATATGTAACGTGATTTTGGTTTATATGGCTCCTTACTTCGTACTTTGCGAACATTTCATATTTTCACCAGCGTACATACAAAGGAAAAAATATGTGAAAACATAAAAATCCGAGCCTTACTTATTAGATACATATCACATCCAATTATGTAGATTGTTTTGAATATACATAGATATCGTAATGTCATTTGCAACAATTTGATATCTCAAAACGTTCCGGAGATATGAAAAAATGCTTAAAATTGCTATATGCTTAAAATTCCAAACTCTCCAATGCAAGATCAAGACCACTCGTATATTGGTCTTCCAGTTGCTTATCATTAATTCACCTAAGTAAGGTCATTGTTATGTAGTTATCTATGCTAGTAGGGAAGAAGTTTCTAGCTTTGCAAAATAGCCAGTTATTCCGATGTTAATATTTACATTAGTGTTTCTTTCAGAAACAATGTTCCGGGGGACACACTTAGTATTCCGGGGAGGCACTACTGATACTATTCTATTTATCATTATATTATAGAAATATTATTTTGGTTTGCTCCGGAGGGCATTCTCAGAGCTCCGGGGGCCAGTGCTCCCGAAAAAACAGGTCTGGAAGAAACACTGATTTACATTATCTTTTAACATTTAATGGAAAGCAGGGTTAGAAACATCGATTGATTCATAGAAAGGCTGGTCTTTGCTTCAGAATACTGTAGAAGTTTATACAAGAACGTACTAGTACACTACAGCTAGAAACGAGATTTTGCGGCACATTTGTTTGTTGAACACCAAATAACTTTATGAGAAAAGGGCAATCCTGTTAAAAACTGGACGTCTTGTTCCCTAGTCTCTCTTCTATAGGAATTATCAAATTTTCATGAGACTTCAGTAAAAATTATTCGATTTTGATGCAATTTTCTTTGACATTTTTCCATCGTTCCACTACCTGGATGACTGGTAGATATTTTAAAATTGCGGGGTGAATAATACACTCACTCCTTCTATCTTCATCAACTTCCCAATCATCCAACTAGTGGTGATAATCAGGAAGTTGGCCAAAATCTAGGGTATGACTTTACTCTGATCTGTAATTTTAAAGATTTTTTCCAGTATGAACTTAGTAGAGGTTCTGCGATTTTCATGTAGTATAATCTGAAGAACATATAATATTTTTTGGGATTGTAATTAAACTCAAAGGTGGTGAGTTCGCTTATCTTGAAAAAAATGCTTATAATGCTTATAATTAGAAATATAATGCAAATATAATGCTTATAATTAGAAATAATCAGATTTTTGTCAATCAAAATGTGTTTTCTTGGAGGTTACTCAATTCAGCCTCTTTATTTGGGATAATTTGATGTGTCAAGAGTAATTAGTCTCTCTGCTCCAACTTTAACAAGAAGAAGAACTTAAAAGAGTCAGCTTTCATGAAAATGGACTGAGTATCATTACTGTACTAAGTAGTTGGTAATAAAATTTTTCAGGGATAAGATGTCAAACATCTTCATATTAAAAATAGAATCTTTCGCTTGCTTGGACAATGTACGATACCACTACTTATTTACGATATTTCTGGAATGTAATTGTACATTTTGGCCAATTCTATTTTTTGGCATATAAACTTTGGAAGGAAATTTTAAAAGAGTGTTGGTAACACCGAATTGTGTATGAGACGATATTGTTTATTACCTACGTAAATGTCCCATGACAAAAATTTCTGTTTGATTACTTACACACATTTTAAGATATAGCAATTTTTACCATTCTCTGGCATTATTAAAGTAAATTTTTATCGAAATAATTCTGTAATTTTTAATTATTACCAGCTGCAACTTTAGAAAGAATAACACCTTCAATATATGTACTAAATCCGCTTCTCAAATTTACTAAATTCCTTTTACAGTTGGGAATCATTCCTTGTGACTTTCATGGTTTAAATTTTCTATGTACAGAATAATAGACACCACTTAATAAAAATTCATCAAAAAAATATTTATTTTAACAAAAAATAACATTTAATTGGCTTAATAAAAAATAACAGAAAATAACAGTAACAGCTTATCAATATTTTTCGTCGGTTTTGGTACCAGATAGAATCCGTAGGCTCTCAATACCTGAAAAAAAGCGAGAAAAAAATACGTTAAGACAAGTATGATTTGAAGTTTCCTATTGTAAAACACATTTCATTATTGCCGAAATGGTTAAACTATTAGTTAATAGATCACACTGTTGATTTTAATTTAATTTATTTTTTATTTTTTTTTCCTTTTGTACAAGTAACTTTTTATTGTATCTATTTATTTTCGATTATTGGTGAACAAATTATTTATATTTAAGCACTATTCCTCAAAGCATAAGAATAAAATATTAAGTTATAATGCACAGTTAAACTTTTAGAGAAACATCAAAATTAACATATTTAAACCAGCAAACAGTAAAAATTAAACATAATTTTGGTACTATATAAACCGACAATTGTAGAAACGAAGGATAACACATGATGATTAATAAGTGTTTCAGTCCTCTATACTTAGATTTTGCCATAATCCCAGTCACACAATAATAAACAAAAATATCATTTTATACTGTATATGTCTTTGAAGTAGCAATTATTAACATTCAGAAAATGTTTATATTTATTTTAGATAAAAAATTTCATCTAGCTTGGGTGAAGATGGGAAGGAATTTAATATGCTAATGGCATTGCCTCTTTGTATGGCTAGGCTTATCCTTTGTGTCAAAAAGTAACAACTTCTAGGATCTCCTGATTTATTAATTAATTTTGATCCTAATTCCTTTAAAAACATTCTGGCTTCTTTGCTAAAAACACCCATTGTTTCCGTGGCAAACGCAATAAAAATGTGATCTTCTTTAAGTTTTGAATATTTAGAATGCTTCCGCATACACGCTGTCTCTGCTGCACTTCCCGCTTCTTCACTAGTTGACGTTAAGTAAGATGGGGCAAAAGTATCTACACATGTTACATCCCATACTAGACATTGACCCCTTTTCCAAGGTGTCAAAGTAATTCCATCTGGCCGCTTATTGTCATTCCGATACATTCCTGGTGGCTCTAAAATGTTAGGACAGTCTATACTGGTGAGGGTTCGTTTTATTATTTGATTTAATTCACTGTGACGTGAAATTCTCCCTCCACTTTTGATGCAACTTAATGCGTGTAAGCCTTTCTCATCCATCCGACTTTGACACGCACATGTGAATTCATAGCAAATACTAAGTCCTAGGCGTAAAGCTACACATATTTGAAAAATATTTGTTTCTAAAAATGTTCCGATGTTTTTAGAGGGTGTGGCTTGCAACCATGCTCCAGACTCTTTTTGACGTAGTGCTTTGAGGCGAGCTGAATCAATTTATTGTTTATATTATTAACTAAAAATTTTAAAATTTGCCTCAAGCTTCTCGAGATATTGTAGCTATTTAAGAGAAAGATGAAGATGGAATTTTAAGAATTACATCACTTCAATAACAAAATATTTGTTTAAAGTTCTCAAAATTCTATATTTTGCAATATTTTGCTTTTCATGAATAAATTTTACCCTAGCTTGTGTTATGATTGCGATTTATTAGAATGATTTTTAGATTCCTGCTTACAATTAAATAGTTTAGGATAGTCATATCGTTTTTTGTGTACTTGTAGTTATACAAGACTCTGAGAATAGTGGTGTATTTATGATTTTGTTTCGGGAAGGACTTTATTCCTGGAAATGTGAAAATTCTGCAAGATATTTCATTTACTTCAATATAGTAAATAAAATTTGGGGGGCTTAAGCCCGGAAGCCTCCCTTAAATACGCCACTGCCTTTCGTGTTTGGCGGAAGGTAATTCTATTCATGAAAACGAGAAAATTCAAGATATGGCCGATCAGGAAGTTATGAATATGTGCAAAGGTTTATATTTTTAAAAAAAAATGATACTAAGGTGATGGATTACTAAATAGGGGATTAGTTTCCCAGCATGCACCGCTGGTTAGTTAAAGTAGAGCTTTCTTTAGAATTTTCTATATCACTTATTCATACTTCTGGCATATATCTTAAAATTAAATTTTGTACACTTTGCCAGGCTCATATATCAGACAACTGTCAGAAAAGACTCAGAAAATATATTCAGAAACACCTCTGTATAAACAGATACTTCTCATGGTAGCAGTGTCATTTCAGGTTTTGCTTAATGGGAAGGAAGCCAATCCGAAATGAGTAGAATTTCACATTTCTACATTACTATGCTGTTTAAATACATATCCTAAACTCAGGATGGGTAATTGACCCTCTGTATAGCCCCAAATGACGTCACTTTTCTCAAGGAATATGCTTATAATGTTTGTGTAATCTATGCATTTTTATTTTCTTTTTATATACATTTATCAATCTAAACAAGAAACGGGTTTTTATCTCCTGATTTTATGGTCCTGTGTTACTTCATTCTGGCTATAAGTTCGATTCCCTGTGGGAGCTCATGTGGTTTGGATCCCATTTTAAGCTATAGGTCCACGTATCATTTATTATCGCTCCTGAAAGGGACACTAAACTCAATATCAAACCAAACCTTCTGGCTATAAGGCCCTGGGAATGTGTCAGTGCAAGGGTAAGTAGCAGAAAGCATAATTAACCCTAAAACTTCATATTCATGTAAATATCTGTTCATCAGCAAATAATAAATTTACAAACAAAATTTTCTATTACTATTATTATTATTTTCTGGCACAATGACTGGTTAAACTTACCTATGTAGAAAGACTAGAAACATTTACGAAATTAATTTTTGTATTTTCAGTGATAACCACCACCGTAGTAGCCTCCACGCTTCCAGCCTCCATGACTGATTTTAAATTTGGGAACGAACACTTTAATCGTTTTGTAAACTGGAACATGGACAGGATATGGTTTGGGCACTGGAACTGGATATGGTTTCTCAACGGTTACAGGGTATGGCTTTTCAACTGGATATGGCACAGGTTTTTCTACAGTAACTGGAATAGGTTTTTCCACTGGGATTTGAATTGGTTTCAGAATAGTGACTGGGTAGGGCTGTGGTACGTGGACTGCGTATGGTTGTGGCACTGGAACTGGCACAGGATGTGGAACTTTAACACCTACTGGATGTGGAACAGGGACTGGTATTGGCTTCTCAATAGGTACCGGAAAAGGCTTTGGAACGGTGATAGTATGAGCTGGTACGACGAAAGATCCTCCATGAGATCCACCGCCTCCTCCAGATCCCCCATAACTGCTGATTGAGCTGCCCCCATAACTACCACCATAGCCTCCGTCATCGTGTCCTCCGCTGCTGATCTCTTCAGATCCTCCGCCTCCCCCATAGCTGCTGTAGCCTATGTCTGACGCTCCTCTTTTCTCTGTCTTCTTGGTACCCACGATGACCTCTTGAGCAGCGCTCAAATTTACTGTTACCAGGATGGACAGAAGTACCGTTTGCTGAAACAAAAATGTTTACAGTTCAAAACATGCAAGTTAGTGCAGATATTTTTCAAATATGTAAAGATCTTTGTACGTGTGTTCCTATGTGACTTTATCACTAGAATATACGTATGTGACTTTATCACTAGAATATACGTATGTGACTTTATCACTAGAATATCTTACACAGGGGTAAAAGTGGATCTGAAAAGGTAGGAGGACGGTAGCTAACTACATGACGTCACTCCGTCCTCCTGCCTATCTTTGCCCATTGTATTTGTTTTAAGAACTGGAAGATGCTGCACATATCTTTTGGAGGTGTTGGATGGCGTCCTCTGCGTTCCCCTCACTTTTACCTCCCCCTGATCTTACATTAAAATTATAACAACGAAATACCAACCAAGCAGTAGTAGATTTCCAACGAGAAATAAATCTAAGATACGCACAAGCTAAAGGTAAATGCTCACACCACAGCTATCAGCACACCAAGTATTTTAATCCTGCCTATGCCAATAGTTTATTATTATTATTATTATTATTATTATTATTATTATTATTATTATTAATGAATGCTTTGAGTAGATCTGTCTCAAATACGCTTTAGATAATAATTCAGTCACAAACGGAAGGATTTCTATGAGTCCACTATGAAAAATATTGATAATGATTCAAGAAACACTTTCACTAAAATAGTTTAAGAACCTCGACAATGATTACATTTGGTTTTTGCCTAAAAGAGCTATTGCCACATGCAGGTATGTACGCAGACACTTATTTTGGGGGAAGTCTAAAGTCAATATCAGGATAAATTATATTACAATTTATATTACAGATAAATCGGAATTTGGAGGGTCCGGACCCCAGAATCCACCCCTGCATATCTACGTCTCTGGTCACGCCTGTGTGAAACTGACATTAAATGCATTAGCTATTCTGGAGGCTATTTTCTTGTGTGAGTGGGTCAGTGATAGAGCGCTCACCTTTGGTGCATGTGATTGCTGGATCAATCTCCAGCTCCACCAATTTTATGGTGGACAAGATCATGTTGGTGGTTTTTGTATGTTCTCTCGTTTTTTCTCACTTTCTCCATTCCATCAATATTTCATTATCAGTCCCTTCTGTTCATCATCTGTCTCCTTTGCCTAAAAGGCATAATCATGGGACGGAAAATTAGAACTAGCATTTGGAATAATTGCTTCCTCTTTTCCCTCTGACAGATTGCTTTCAGTTTTCTGTTTAATTAAATTATTTTGCCTAGAATTTTATTGATTTATATATTTGATGTCCTATGCTCATTTGTATTGCCCTACAACCTAACAGAGACTGATAACCTTGCTCAGAGCTACTTATATTAAGGCAAAATGTACTTAGCTATTTAGGTAGATTTGAGTTTACAGTTCCTTTCGGCAGCTTATATGAGAAAATGTACCTACAGCTTAACGTGGCATCCGAACCACATGAGCTTCTACCGGAAATCGAACCCGGGTCTCCAATGCCAAAGTATAACAAGTTAAGAATCCCTCGCTTCGCTGCAAGTTAGGCTGAAACACATTTAAATATGTGATGAAGTATTGCAACCGTGGCTGCTCTCAGCGGGAGGCATCCCCTGGATTTTCGAATGGTTTTCAGTTCTTAAAAATACAGAAGACATACTCTTTTGCTCTCACATAATATTATACTTAATGCATTTATAATAAATACTATAATTTATTCACTGTATTAATGAGGATAATGTGCGTTAATAGCAGTGTTTATATGATGCATTGTGCGCACGTGTGCATCAAAATTTGTGGATATTCGCGACTATGCTTGTATGTCGGACTTTTGCACCCTTTCTTTGGAATCAGTCTTTTCCCCTTCCCCTTCCCGTTTGGAAAAAAATCTGTATCTCCCGCTTACGAAACTAAAGTTCTAACCTTTCATTTAACCCTTTTAATTTGTATAGCTAGTGTAAGCGTTTATTGTTATTGCATTTATTTATTTATTTATTTATTAGAATCGTACAATATTGTCCAATGCTACTGTGCTAACCTCTACTGGGAACTTTTGGCAATCCCATATGAGTTTGTAATGGACGAAGATGGAGACATTCTCTGTGTTCTTTCGATTTCTCCTACTTTTTGTCTTCACTTGAATTTCTCACCGGTCTTATCTATTTATATAAAACTGAAACTAATGCCATACGTAAACTTTTCAAGTCAAAATGGTTGAACCATTTATTGATAATTTTTAAACGCAGTTTCCACAAGTTGAGCAAATAATTTATTGTAATTGAGATTTCCTTGCAATAAAGCCAATTTTTCATTGTTGTTGCTGGTTACTGCACAAATACATTGACTTTAACTTCCGTACAACTTGCACCAATGTTGTAAGAAAAAAAAAATTGGTCGCCCACTCTGCTCAATTCTTTTAATGTTGCTTTATGCACTGAGAAAAAAAATTGTAGGTGGCATACTTAAAAAGATAGGTTACATGCGTAATTCCTGTAGTTTTTGGACTTAACGTACACCAGACGTATAACTGAAAACGCATGTTTTATAATACTTTCTGTATAAGTGTTCCATCTATACGTACTTTCTGTATGAAACAATGTAGGCGGTCAGGATCTCACATACAAATGGACGTATATAGCATATAGCTGACGAAGGTAACATAAGTATATACATGTGATATACGGAAAACTGTTAGATGTCATACATCCTGCAACGGCATGATGTAACATCAAACGGCAGTGAATATGTATCATACGGATAACGTATGCTCCGTATTGATTTCTATAGTAAGCAAGAGGATACCGTATATTTGTACAATATACCGCTGTCCGGAGAACGGATTTTTCTCAGTGTGGCTCTAAAATTTACAAATTAACCTTTTATTTCGCCTTATTTTTTTTTTTTTATTTTTATTTTGGATTTTTCGCAATTGGCAGTTGAATCGAGATTTGTTAAATGGACACCAGTCCACAGAATATAACTTTCGGAAAATTACAAAGGAACGTCCCCTTAATAAAAATCACAGCCTCATAGTTTGGTTGCTAATATAGATATACCGGTACAAAATGCCAGTTATACAAAATGCCTACCTACTCTAATACAGCCATTCTCATAACCCGTTTCAGTAGCCCTAGGAAAGTAATTTTGAAAATGTTTTTTTTAAAAAAATGAATGCTCCATAAAATTGGATTGATGCCCTTTTAACAGAACTCGATTTAATAAGAATTTCATTCCATCAATTCATCCCAGCGAAGCTCGTTGATTGAAACTTATAGAGTTTACTTTATAAATCATTAGCGTGAGGCTTTGATTTTAAAAAAATAAAAGTCATTCCTAATTGTTTTGCAACACAATTTGATGATAGTGTTAAGAGAATTACTCAACATCTTTCATCCAAGCAAGCTTGATACATATAACATTCAACCACCCAAACAGCCGGTGAACAACAAAAGGTCGTACCTTTTTGGATGTTCACTATTGTCCTGAACCAACAAGAAATTTTTTACAAGACTATTTATGTTCTCGTGAGAATAAGATCACAAAACGCGCAGTCTTTCTTCATAGTTTTTCAAACATTTTTATTTTCCTTATGAGTTGCAAAACTTTTTCATTTCCATTTTAGTTATTGGTGTTAAAACTGATACTCTTGAACGTGTGTAATCTGAACTAAATCTCCATGGTGCTACAATGCACCGTTAACTGAATGAAAAATGTTCAACCCATTTTTTATCATCACTGTCTTTTTTAAAAAAAATCAGATTGCTTTTCAGTTACTGCAGGATGCTGGGTAGAAACGAAGGAAACCTATTTGAATTGAAACCGTACGAAAACGCAGGTCTTCCTGCAGGTCTGGTGACTAGCACGTTGGGGCAGATGATACTTGGTAAGCGAATAGTGACAAAACAATTGATGGGACGAAGGACCTCATATTCTGCTACTGATCCATTAAGGAACACTAAAACATAAACCATCATTTAAAAAAAGTTAGCTCAGAGGAACAATTCAGTTCACTTTCTCCTCAATAAAATCCCAATTTATGCAGAACATTAATTACCTTGGTTGAATTGGAGTTCCGTGTCTCTATCAATACCTAGAATATATGAGATATGAACTAAAACTTAACCAGAACCACTTCAGCTCCCATCAGAGATCAAACCCTAGTCTTCCCATATTGAATGCGAATAAGACAACCATATCCAAAAAGTGAGATGATGGATTGATCTTTATTTACGCCCTTTATCAGGCAGTGACGCTATATAGAATAAGTCTGGGGCCGCGGTGGCTCAGTAGTACAGCGTTCACCTCTGGTTCATGGAGTCCCGGATTCAAACTCTGCTCACGCCAAGTGAACTTGGTGGTAGACAAACACCGTGTGCGTGGGTTTCCTCGGGATTCATCCGTTTCCTCCTGTTTTCTTTATTCCATCATTTCATTCATTTAACATCATCACCGTCTCCTTTAGCCTAGCCGGCATAACCTGGGACGTAAAACTCAAAGATTTCATTTCACTTGTTTATATAGGATAAGACCCACAATTAAAAAGTAGGACATACTTCACTGTACTGCGTTTAGAGCTCTCCCACCGGGAAACGAACCCGTGACCTCGTGCATCACAAGCACACACGTTAGCCGTTGGTCTAGTGTTGCCCAGGAGATAATAATTTTGTCAAGTCCCTTGAGTAACATTACATTTCCAGTAACTCGTAGATCTCAAACATGGCTCAGTGTTACATGATTCATGGTACACAAACTATACACTGATTAACTGATTGTACGAACATAATGGAAAGCATTTATCGATGTTTTAAAGATTCGCAAGTCATTACACGATATACTCCAATAATAAATATTACTTGAATATTGGTTATATGTCACTAACCTTCGTGGAACTCTATGACGCGGAGGGATTCTGATAACTTCTAGATGAAGGTATCAAATAAATTATGTACATAAATTTATGAAACGTAAACAAGAAAACTTTCGAGACGAGAAGAGACTGAGATAAGATGAGATTTCTGCAAGATTTACGAGACGAGGAAAGTAATTCTATTTTTCATCTCATCTCGCCTTGTGGGCAATACTTCCCTGGACTTCCTAACTTGTGAAACTTATAAAAGAAAGGTCTCAATACTTTTTTTTTTTTTTTCTGGGGAGGACAGTTCAACCTTTTCAATTTACTTTGAACGGTATTTGCATGTGAAATAAGTTAATCAATATTACAGTCTAGTTAATATACTTTAATTACTATCGCCCTTCTCGATGGGCTACTGCCCTGCGTACTTTTGCTCCATGAAATCTCGAACTCAACTCCCAATTGGAGTGGATTGAATGTACTACACTTTAATAGTAAATATTGTTCTATATAACCTCACTGCTGACAAAGATGTAGTACAGGGGTAGAGCACTTATCTTTGATGTGTGCGGTCCTTGATTCGATTCCTGGTGAAGCAAATTTGTGGTGGACAACATCGTGTCTGTGGGATTTCTCAGGTGCTCCCGTTTGTTCCTACTTTCTCATTCTACCAGTTCTTCTATTATCATTCACGTGCCTAAACCATCGTCTCCCTTAGCCTAAAGGGCCTTAGGGTGGGACGTTAAATTGAAAGCTTTTATTTTTATTTCAAATCATTACAATTCAATGAATTACTGTCGATGATTACTAAGATCAATATTAATAGGTATTTAAGAGTTTATGGTTTTTATTCCGAGTTCTCCAGCTTTTGACTTCCCTCATTCCTCCATTTCGTTCTTTACCATAATTTATTTCCCTATTCTCTGAACACAATCGTTGGACTTTAAAAAAAAAATATATATATATATATATATATATATATATATATATATATATATATATATATATATATATATTTGAATATCTGCAAATTATTATTCGAAAAACTGGGATTAGCATTAGGGACTAGATTAATGGGCTTTCGTCATCTATGGCCAAGTTAGCCCGTCACGTATGAGGAGGGATGACGTCCCTCGGCGATTACACTATCCGAGAAAAAGGGAAGAAAGAAAGGATCGGGAAAGAAGGATGCGATCTGGGATCTTTATGATAGGTACCGTCCCGACATTTGCCTGGTGTGAATGAGAAAAACCTCACTCAGGATGGGTGGACTGGAAAAGCTTTTACATTCTTTCGAGCGAGTGTCCCCACCGGCAATCGAAACCAGGACTGCTTGCACAGAAGATGAGAGCGTTAGCGACTACGCTAAGCAGGACCGCTTAAATTCGCACCTGCTTCATCCACTCTTAATTTTAAAATTTAGATATCTTATTTAAGCTTCTGCCTCAATCCTCCCCCTTCTCCCCCAAAGAAAACGGAGTGCACACAATGTAAACATTCTATCGACTAAGTTCGATGCTAATTTTAAGTGTTAGTTATTTAAATTAACTAAGGCTATTGTGGCAAGAAATGTTTTACAATTTGTTCTTGGAATGATAATGATCTTTACTATATGAGATGATCCAAAGATTAAATTTCCTTTACATTTGGCCTTTCCTTTCAAGTTATTATATTGCTTTCACTATTGATTGATCTACCTCGGCATCTATGTAATTGCAAAGACAATGAATATAATGTTATTTATTTTAAATAGTAGTGGGAGCTACTTAATTGTTTTTTTTGGGAAAATGTCGGTCATTCATGATTGTTGATCTTAATCTTAATTGTGTCATTCGAAATTTTTAATCTCAGTTCATTGTCCACAGTTTATATTTATGGCCGATCATGCCAAGAGTAAAAGTCTTCTTAAAACAATGGACAAATGCTGATGCATCTCAACATTCTCCGAGTCTTTCTATGTACATAATTGCTAGTGAAGCGTTTTGAAATATACTGGTCATTGCTTTAGTCAGAACAAAATATACGTAGTTGTACGGGAACTCAGATTTGATACAGAAAATCTGTTGAGAAAAGACACAGAAGTATTCTTTTTCCTACAATACTTGTATGTCTCCTGACTGCACTGTTTTATACGAACGGTGGCTCAGAGATAGGTCACTCATCTCTGGTGTGAGAGGACCCTGATTCGATCCCAAGCCATGTAAGCTTCTGGTGGAGAACATCGTATCTGTAAGTTCTCTTAGGGTTTCCCCGTTCCCTACTGCATTCTCATTCCACCAATTTTCATAATCGTCATTAATTATTAGTTATCTTTAGCCTAAAGGGCAAACTATTAAGACAAGTGATAAGATTCTACTGCCGCCAACAGATGGCAAGACGTGCATCCAATGTATTTTGTAGGGTATTGAATCAACTTAAAAGAGGAAAAACAAACCGAATCAATAATTATATAATAATCGTTGCTTTTTTGTGCTTAATACACGAGCCCGGCCCTGGAGCAAAATCAGTGAGCACACGAGTCCATGTGAGCACAAGTTTCATAAGTGGATAGCATGAACGCCCGCCAAAATTAGGCTAGTGGGCCGAAGCATATACAAATATTATTCAGGATAGCGAGTCTTAAAGGGTGCTAGTCTGAGCTAACTTTAGCTTCATTAAGGTTAGTGAATCTGTTCCCAAGTGGGCCCCATTGAGATTTTGTGATCTGCTTTTTTTTCTTTTCTTTCTTTCTTATTATTGGACGAAAGCGATTATGTATTTCAAAAATTTATCAAAAGTTTAGACTTTTTTTCTTACTACTAATAATGTAGATTCTTCAAGCCTAGTTTTAAGAATTGAAGCCGTTTTCTGATTCTTGGACTGCTTCCTTCAAATCTTACATTCAGCTTTGTGCATTTGTAGATTGAATTAATATGATGGTACTCATTCACGACAATTTATTTACCTAAGGGGGCGCAAGGCTCGAAAAGGTAAGAACCACTTCCATAACACACATCTGGAGTTTAGCCCCATTAGGAACATTTTAAACTCATACCACTTACTAATATTGAAACAAGGCCCTTTAAAAGAGTTTTTGTTTCTAATCCATAACGTAAACTCGAAGAAAAAAATGTAGAATGTGCCATAAAGATTCTACCGGTGCTATTTTATTGCCTAGCAGTACAAAGGCTTAATTATTCGAAATTACTGAAGAGATAATAGGGTATCTGATCTGATATGTCTTACAAATAACCTAATTAAAATTACATGAAATTTAGATTGCCATCTTCTGTTATAATTTTAAGTTTTTCAAAAATTCTTATTGATTTTGATCCCATTTAAATTAAGAAGTTGTTCGTTGACTGTCAAATCTATGATTTTGCCATATAAGGCCTCGAAATGAAGTTTCTTAACATTAAGTTAACATTAAGAAAATACTGACCATTTTTTTAATATATTTTTTTCACGATTACAAAGTATTATAGAATAGTAATGAAATTTCATGTCATTGCGTCCCATTATTAAGCTAAAAGAGAAGGGTGATTAATGAAATGAATGAATATGAAATAATTGGTGGAATGGAAATGTGAGAGAACCCATAGATACGATATTGTCCATCACAAATTCGTGTGGCCGGGGGCCGAACTACGGACTTCTCATATCAGAGGTGAGCGCTCTACTACTGAGCTACCATGTCCCGAAAGTCAACGTAAAGATGCTGTTTTTCACCTGAACTTAGATTTGAGTCTGCGACCTTTCAGACTAAGGATTAATACTTGATTATTGAGTCAGAATATTCTCCCACTCACATAAAGCTGTTCGATGAATTTTTTTTTTTTTGTGTATTTTCATATAGACCCTACTTTTTGATAACCAAAAATAATATTTAAAATTTTACGTTATACTTGTAAGCCTATGTTAACTTACCAAAGCGCTGAAGGGGCTGTGGTAGCTCAGTGGTAGAACGTTCCCCTCTGGTGCATGAGATTCTTGGTTCGATCCCAGTTCGCGGCCAAGTGAGCTTTCTGGTGGACAAACATCTTGTGTGTGGGTTTTCTCGGGGCTCTCCCGTTTCTCCCACTTTCTTCATCCCACTCTTCCATTCATTTCTCACCATTTGCATCCCACTCTTTTAGCCTAGCAGGCATAACCGTCGGACTTAAAACAAAGATTTCATTTCATTTTTCAAAACGCTGCAATTTTTAAAATAACTATAAAATGTTTGAATAAGTTCTTAATTTTTGAGAAGTAAATCATCAAACAGCGCGGTTAACTTTATACCTAGGTAAAGAGCATTGTTGAGTAAGGGAAAATGCCTTACTAAGAATTCCTTACCAATTAAATAAATTTATTTATTCCACATAGATTTTGTTTACGGAAAAAGCAATAATTAAAACATTCTGTTTTGTCACTGCAATGCTATGATGAACAGATAGTGCGGCGCTTCTTGCTCCCCTTTACTTATCCTAATTTTAAATCATAGCACTGCATTATCTCCACTTTAGGCTTGACTCGAAGAGTAAAATTATTCACCTAGCTAACCTTTAAAATTTGTGAAAAAATTATCTTTGCGATAGCATATCAAATACCGTTCAATTTTAAACTCTCTCTTCTATTAACTTTTTACTTAATTTCTATTATGATCTTATTTCTTTGTGCGTTAATTCTTTTACTTTTCTAATTATGAGTGTTTTAGCTTGATTTTACTTTGTTAACTTTAACGTAAATTCTATTGCTAGTCTTAGCTAATATACTGTTCTCGTGTTTTAAAAAAATGTTAAATTTTAGAGCATAGTTCTAATTTTGGATACTTAACGGTGTTTAGTACTTGCTTCATCTTGAATAAAGATTTATCTCTGTTTTCTTTGAAAGGAACTAGAATTTTAAAGGATTTGATTTTACTTATATCTTCTTCAAATCTTTTTTTTAAATGTTTCTCACTTTCTGAAAATTATATAGAAATTTTAATATTTCTTATCAAATTAAAGTAAATTTATATGGTATCAATTTGAAAGAAAAATAAAGGAAGACTTAACCAGACTTTAAGAAAAAAAACCGTAAAATTATCATAACATTTCTGCTCGTTTTGAAGAAAACAGAAAAATAAATAATTCTGCATGCAAATCGATAGGTTAACAAATGAATGCCTAACTAATAAAACTAAACTACGAGGAGACAAGAGCCTTTTAGCAGGCTTGTCGAATTCTTGCCTTTGGGGCAATGTGTGGTCAGCACATAGGCTTTGGAGGGTAGCAAGATTGTCCACCGTGCAATAGTTTCATGTTTTTCTTTAGTATATTAGTATACAATTTATTAAAGAAACATATCTTCCTCAAACTCAGGGGGGCAATTACCTCTCTGTCCTCCCCAGTATTCCCATGACGCCCTCGCTCTCAACTGGGGTTTGCTATTTCTTTCTTTCAGGTGGCTCCCCGATTGCCTTCACAGTGCTAGGTGATCGCTGCTTCTGCTGAGTACGAAATGGTCACTCATCTTTTTTCCGCCTACTATTTCACTTACGAGAAGTGATATTTCAGTGCGAAGATACTCAACTTTTAAAGCGTAAGTACATTTTGTTTCAAACTTGTTATTTACAATAGAACTTACCAAGAGCATTTGGTATTGGAAATTGCAATACTTACCATTGTGGTCTTCATTTCTTCGTGTGATTTTGGTTGTGGTGTTCTCAGAAGAGAAGGCTGCTGTGGACTGCACGATGATGTCAGGGAAGAATCCCTTATTATACTGCATGACCTAAGATGCTGGACTTTCTCCAGAAACTACCACACCCTTTCTTTGTCTCTTAGGCTCCTAACAGAAAAAAAAAACTAATAATAACAAAGAAAATCCTTTCCCTTTCCTTTCGAGCAGATGAGCGAAAAAGAGTCATCAGGAAAATCTGTCTCAAGTGCATCATCCTCTCAAGGGTTGCCAGCTGTTACCGTTTTATATTATAATAAAATAATATCCGCGTACTTTCATTGCTTTTTTACTACTTTACTCTTTAGCGGTTGGTCAACTGTATTTTTTTGTGGCTATGCCTTAATGATGACCTTCTTACTTGATTGGTGAATGTAATTCTTTTTAATAATAGCCTAGAACTTGACTCATATTTCATGACCGCATGACAGTGTGTAATAAGTTTGTGTGTGGTCATTTTTCATTTCCGCACCACGGTCTGTGCTTATGCAGAATATTCAACGGATGTTGCATTAAGATAAATGAAATTACAGCAGATATTGCTTCAGGAATTTTATTGTTTATTTTTCCTCCGTTTTTAACTAATGTTAATTTCAAATTTACCTTATCATTTATCATTCTTCTTGATTTTAAACGTGTTTCGAATGTGTTCTTGCTAGATGAATGATTAGATTGCAGCTTAGAGGTAAAGAGCACTTACCTCTGTTTTGAATTGACCCTGGTTCGGTTTCGGAACATATAAAGCTGTGATTGACAATACTATGTCCATGGCCTTCCCATTGGGGATAGTTTCATGCACGAATCTTTGGTGCAAAGGATTCTGGGTTTGATTCCCGGTGGGGAGTCTTAAAAAAATTGAACGCATTACGGTGGTGCTGCAAAGAAATGTTAAACGAATAAATAATCAAACAAACTGTTTGTTGGTTTCCTTGGAATTTTTTACACTACCTTCACTTCACCGATTCTGAGATATCATTAACCTCTATTTATCCATCCCCCAAAGCCTGTAAGGCACACTGTTGAACGTTAGATTTTGATTTTTTTTTTAACTTCATATTAGTTGTTTTCTAAGTTCAGTTTGTGCAGATTTTTTCTCGGTAAGCATAAGAGATTTTTAAGTTTCATATTAGGAGGCTCACAGTTCGATTCTTATTAGGTTCGTACCAGGAAACTGCCTAGTATTTCATTCATCAAGCAAAAATGA
This sequence comes from Thermobia domestica, assembly GCF_964235325.1. Taxonomy (NCBI): domain Eukaryota; kingdom Metazoa; phylum Arthropoda; class Insecta; order Zygentoma; family Lepismatidae; genus Thermobia; species Thermobia domestica. The sequence continues at coordinate 130,824,026 of NC_137462.1, read as the reverse complement.
TTTTTTTTAAAAAAAAATGGCTTTCCTTCTGAAATTGCATTTTCTGAACATGTTTTTTTTTTCCTAACTCGAGTAACATATTAATCATCCTCGCTACTTTGTTTGCTACAGAGCGTGATTTTGTTGCTAATGGTCCCGGATTCGATTCCTGGTGGATCAGCATGGAAACCACTTCAGCAATTCAGATCTAAATTGAAACTGGATATATATTTGGAAAAGTCCTAAAATGGTAGTTTACTGGTGTGCTGAGCAGTCATGAAAATTTTCCGATTCATAAAAACATACTCCATTTATTCCTACATCGTTGTTTAGCCGTGATGTGAAGTGGAAAATTTTCTTCTATATTTTTCTGGAAAATTTTCCGTTCTTAACAAATATCAGTGATCTAGTAACAATTCCTCAGTATTCATAAAATTTATTGAATTCATGTATAGAAATGTTAAAACGTGAAAGATCGTTTAAAGAATCTGAAAATTTTCATGGCTCAGACAATTTTCAATACCATGTGGGAACAAGTGAAACATTTTTTCATGAATCGAAATATTTTGTGTCTTGTATGGAAAAATTGAAGAACTTTTTATGTCGGAAAATTTTCATCATTTTGAAGCAAAAAGTAAAACAACTTTTTGTGAATCGGAAAGTTTTATTGCTCTGTAGAAACAACTGAAAGAAATTTTCATCACGATGTAGAAACAAGTGAAAAAACTTTTCATAATCCGGAGAATTTTGAATATTATGTATACCGATGTTTGGTGGAAAATTTTCTACTATATTTAATTGCACATTCAGCTATAAAATTCAATTGAGTTGCGTTGATTTTGAGGTTAACGTCTCTTTCAGCAGCGAGGCTATATGAGACGTGGACCTACTGATTAACGTGGACTCCGAATCACTTGAGCTCCCGCCGGGAATCAAACCAGGGTCTTCCGCGCCAAAGGCACGTACGCTAACCGCTTAGCCACGAAGGAGCTCTATAAAATTCAATTCCTGTAGAGGAAAGTTAGACAGCAACAAATTATCATTTTCCAATTTGCTTTCGGAAACCAGAAAATTTTCTATTTCAAGTTGGGAAGTAAAAATAATAGTGTTTCTCTCTCTCTCTCTCTCTCTCTCTCTCTCTCTCTCTCTCTCTCTCTCTCTCTCTCTCTCTCTGTGTATGTATGTATGTGTAAAGTACAGGGAACATACATCGAGTTCGTAGAGAAGAAATATCCCATTCCAATATTTAAAATATAACAAGAAATTGAAAAGAAACCTTTGTGAATTTATCAATTTCAAAAACAGAAAATTCCACTACTTTTTCTCATGTTGGCTTCCCTATGTAATGAAATAATTACATAAAAGTTCCTTATGAAGATTATTTTTGTAACAAAAAATAAGAAAAAATGATTTTATTGTGTTTAACACTCGTAAATCATAATTTCAATATTGGAATTTTGTATAATCAACGTCTTAGAGCAGAAATTTGTATTATAAAACTACCATTATTATGTATAAAAAAGTGTTAGAAATATGACGATTTGATAGAACAAGTACATAAGGATAAGAAATATGTTTTTTATTTTGTAAATTAAAATGAAATTACTTGTTGCTTTTAGAATGCAGCACTAATAGTGCAGCATTTTATGTTTCTTTTATTATTTCATTGGAAGAACAACTAGACAAATCAGCTTCCTTATTATTTATATTTCACTTCCTCTTCTGAATGAATATATGAATAAATAAATGTTTATTTCCAGAAAATGGTCAGTATTTGCTTTCATGAGTTACTTAAACTCGAATTTTGGGTAGTCAAAAATTTATAGTAGGCACTTTATATGATATCTACTTATTTATAAATGTTGCAGTATGTAAATCTATAAAAGTAATAAAGTTATGAGAAAACCCTCTTATGCGTATTAAACTGACGAAATGTAATATTGTAAGATCAAAGGTGGATTATGAGGAAGAACGTATTGAAGTTTTTGAGACATTCTTGAAATTAAGAATCATTAGATTTTCACTTCTTGAAACTTTTTAAGACAATATTTATTACCAATATTGTAATATAAAACAACGATAAACAACGATGTAGGAATAAGTGGAGTATGTTTTTATGAATTGAAAAATATTCATGACTCTTAATAAATTGAAATTTTAAATAATAGAATGGGATATTTGTACTCTACGAACTCGAGATGAATGTTCTTTGCACTTTCCATACACACACACACACACACAGAGAGAGAGAGAGAGAGAAGTTGAATTAAGTTGATTTTGAGCTTAACGTCCCTTTCAGCAGCGAGACTATATAAGACGCTACCAACTAATTAACGTGGAATCCGAACTACATGAGCTCCCGCTGGGAATCGAAGCCAGGTCTTCCATGCCAAAGGCGCGTATGCTAACCGCTTAGCAACGAAGGAGCTCGCAGAGGAAGAGAGAGAGAGAAATACTGTGTAAAATTTTACTTCCCAACTTGAAATATTAGAAAATTTTCCGGATACCGAAAGCTAATTGGAAAATTGTAATTTGTTGCTGACTAACTTTCCTCTACAGAAATTCGATTTTGTAGCTCTATGTGCAGTTAAATATAGCAGAAAATTTTCCACCTAACATCACTATATATACCGTAATACACAAAATTCTCCGGATTATGAAAAGTTTTTTTCCACTTGTTTCTACATCGTGATGAAAATTATCCGATTCATGAAAATTCCTTTCAGTTGTTTCTACAGAGCAATAAAACTTTCCAATCCACAAAAAAGTTGTTTTACTTTTTGCTTCAAAATGATGAAAATTTTCAGACTCATAAAAAGTTCTTCAATTTTTCCATATAAGAGAAAATATTTCGATTCATGAAAAATTGTTTCATTTATTTCTACATAATACTGAAAATTGTCTGAGCCATGAAAATTTTCAGATTCTTTAAACGATCTTTCACTTTTTAACATTTCTATGCATGAATTCAATCATTTTTATGATTGCCGAGGAATTGTTACTTGATTACTGATATATTTTTAGAACGGAAAATTTTCCGGAAAAATATAGCGGAAAATTTTCGGAAGTGGAAAATTTTTCGCGGAAAATTTTCCTCCTCACATCACTAGTGCTGAGATTTCTTTCGCGCAGTTTCCTCAAACAGGAAAGTACCATTTTGTTAGCTTCTATAAAAATTATACTAACCAATCCCAAAATAAAATATGTGGTATATCTGTTGGAAAAGAGGCGGAAGCAGTAGCTTAAAGACGGGATGAAGTTTCCTCGAATACTTTCTTTCGAAAACATTGTAGGCAATTATGTTCACATTTTATAGATATGGATTTTATTAATAATTAAAAGCTCAAAATTTCTTTTCTTTATTTTTAAACAAAATAAATCTTTTTCCGTGTTTGGAAAATATGGGCCTTGTCTTAGAATTTGAAATAAAAATAATTTGTTTCGCCTCTTTTCCTTTTTGAAACACAAGAAAATATTTAATTACATTATAGTGAAGAAAAATAAAAGAAATATTCGAGAATGAAATTTTAAAAAATTGAATTCACAGGATTGTGGTCATAGATGGTTCTCTAGTACATTAGCAAATGGATAGCAGTTTCGCGGTTTCCGAGGCTTCTGTACCAATGTTCAATAATAATATTTTCGTCAAAAGAATAATACTATCAGTAAAGTTGTACTATTTAATGACTATTTTTTCCGTTGTATAGTATCATTTACAATTAAGAATTCAATCACTCACAAATATACGAAGTAAGATCATCTTATAAACTGAACAAGTATAGAGTAACAGGAAGATAAGGTTTTATACGATTGTTCAATATATACAACCATATTGTTACGAAATAACGATATGTCTGTAGAAAGAGCAGGTTCTACGAATTAAGTAACTTATTGTGCTAGGCTTTCAATATTACCAAATTGGTGGTCATTTCTTTAATTGTTCTTACAAAATGCTCATTAGGACCTTGAAATGAAACATTTCAAACTCGTGAAGGAAGACCAGAAAACGTCATAGGGACCACAACATTAAACTTTATAGCTTCCATTTTTTTTTTTTTTTTTAATTAAATGAAGTAATGTTGCAGTTATTATTGAAATATTTATTTGCCAAACCAGTTCGAAATAAAGCTCACTTCAAGAGTAAACTACTCCTAGTGATATTTTTTCATGAGAAATGACTTACATCATATTATAAGATTAATGTTAATATACAGTAGAGCGTCGATTATCCGAAGAAATTGGGGGACACGGGTGTTCGGAAAACTGGCGGCTTGGCCGGTCAGCAACGCCTTATGAAGGCCCCATTAGAAGCAATGTTCCGCCAGCGGTGGCTCAGTGCGGCGACTACTGTGGGAAACTTGGTTTTGGAGTGAGGGGGATGATGGACGGTAGGGTAGGAGAGTAACAGGTGCGAGCGAGTACACAGTTCGGTTAAGCGGTCGTTCGGTTGACCGACGTTCGGATAATCGACGCTCTACTGTATTTATAATTCAAATATAAACAACATCCCTGAGTAGTTTACGAGAAAATCGTCTGAAGGAAATCACACCCCAAGGAATAAAATACCTCCCTTCCTCCCTTTGAATCTTTTCAGAAGAAATAATTAATACCATATTGTATAGTTGTTATGAGAATATTTATTTATGAAACATGCAGTGGCGTCGCCTTGTGCAGTTCGCAAGAGCATGTGAACCACTAAATATACAGAAGTGTATTGCGCTGTTCGTTGCTCCTTGAGATATTTAATAATATTTATAATATTATATTGTTGTTTCGTTCCTTTTCTCAGCTTGCTTTACTCCTTGCGTATATGCATTCCATCATCACACCACTCTCACAAGAGAGCAGTGAGCGTGGTAGACGGTTCTGTGTGTAGTACGGAAGGGAAGCGCAGGTAGCTGACGGGAGGAACTGCGGTCTTCTGACGTTCAAATCAAGATTTGCACGAGCAGCGTTGACAGCTATTGTTGACTAATTTCCAGTAATGTGGGGCTTTAACAGAATTAAAGAATCAACTTCCGCAATTTAAAATAGAAGAATATAGTAGTATATAACATTCTTTCAATCAGTTATCTACCTTTCTTTTTATCTCAATTTCTTGTAATGAAAATAAACTAATGGAATAAGCAAAATTACGGTTTTCTGAGGTCGTACCGTGAGGAATGGAAGGTTTAGAACTCTTCCCCAGATATTATTATGTTAACGCAGAACAAAATTAAATTTTAATTGATTTTCAAGACTTAGTTTTAAATACTATAATCTCTGATATTTTTTAAACACGTATAATTCTTCATTGGGCTACGGTTTTCTTGCCTAAATAATCTAAATGTTTGTAAGAAAACCAAATAGCTTATCAAAACGTACTGTACTTGGTAACACTTATACAGCTGTAAAATTTCGCTTTCTGTTCTGGGCGAACCTGAAGGAAATTTTGGAACTGATTTTTCTATTTCAACATTCATCTTAAACACATGCAAAATAGAAAAAGACGAGTATTGGTGTTTGCAATAATGTGTTCAGCTGTATACTGTTTGATTTATAAATTTGTTAGCTAGTACTTACTGTTTTTTTTTTTTTTTTAATATATATATAGTTTCCATCAGGTACGTACTGCTAGAATCTTTGGTAGGTAGTCTACGCTCCACCGTTTTCAAAACTATAGCTTATATCCATCCTTTATTCCTCCATTACATCTCTCAAGTAAATATATGCTGAACTATAAAAAGATAGGTGGATATATTCCGTACACTCTCGTATACCCTTCTTGATAGGTTTGTAGTGTTAGGCTTTCTTAAAATACTTTCTCAATACTAGTGAATCTAAGGCCTGTTCGATACGGCAACAATTTTCGGAAGATTTCTTGTAAGAGAAATCTTATCACTACCCTATTTTGTAGAGGATTCTGTTCAGCGATTGCAAACTACTGTATATCTTTTAATGCACTGACGGATTGTGAAAGTTTAGAATGAAGTTAGAACATAATCGAATAAAGTTAACTATCATCTAGAGGTGAAAACTAAACTGTGTCGAAATTTCAAAGAAAAATTTAAAACAAGAAATGGCTGATAGATTATGAAGTGAAAATATCATTGCTTTGCTTTTCTCTCGTCTTATATGAAGGGAATTAAGAGTGGGACTGAATTGTGTAGGGTCTAATATACTTGCAACATGTGATTGAAAAAGTAAAGGAGTATGTGAACTGGAATAAACACATTAAAACTATGCTGAATTTAACTAGTGTGAGTACCAGGGGCATACCCAAACGGAGAATCTATCTGGTTCGAATCTCCCCTTAAAACTTGGTAACTCTGCATATGTTTATACACTTTCATGATAAAACTATAAGTGTTTAGTAGAGGAATGACTGATATAGCCTAAAGATCTGATATTACACTTCATTTGTACTATTTCTTTTCTTAAAAAAATAATAATTCTATATTTTTCTTAGAATATAGATGGCGGAACTTAACGATTAGATATCGTTCCTCGGCTATAGAATTCCATCGGATCAATCGTACATAAATGTAGTGTCTTACAGTATTGGACCCCCCAAGCTTTGGTCTCATTCAACAAAATCTTCTCAGTGCGTGCCTGATAAGTGCGTCAAATATTCTATCACGATTCGTTATGATGATCATTTCTATTAAGATTCATAATAATCTTGTAGAAAAAGAAGCCACATTCGCTCACTTTTGGTTGCTTGCATCAGATTTTGGAGTGTTTGAATATGCTGTATGTCTCCATTAGGAGTCCGAAGATTCTAGTAGCTCCGTTGTTTTCCGTGGTTTGGTTGATTTCACGAAATGTCCTGTCCTCCTCATTTCTATAGTGACTAGTGATATCTTTGGTGGACAGACCCACTGCTCAATTCCAGGTAGGAGAATATCGAATACAATACAATAATATCCTTTTAAAACTTTAAATCTCGTCTTGTAAAGCCTATCATCTGACAGAGAACGTAAATACAAAATAAACACTCATAAAGTGTCTTGAGACAACAATGCAAAAGTACTTGGACAAAGCGTTCGTAATTAAAGGTGCCTCTGCAACTATTTTGATACATTAAATGTTTCGTGTATACCGTTAATAGTTCACAAAATAGCATGGCTGGCAATTCAAATATACAAGATAGCAAATGTTTGCAGTCTAATGGAGATTCTATTTAGCATATTGTGAAATTGGTGGTGAGTCTGTAGAATGAGAATGGCATACAACAAAATGAATGAAAATCATAGTAAGTGATCCGATGACTTCAGAAACTGAAAGTTGGTTTTACCATATTAAAGAATATAAAAGCATTTAAAGGAGTACCGTAGCTCAAAATAGTCAACAAGTGCATTAGGTATACCATCAACATAGAAAAAATTGTAGAAACTAAACTTCAGAAGAGTTATTGACAAGTTGATTGCCTAGAAGAAAATCAGAAGTAATTTCATATAGTAATGAAAATGGAGCATTTGTTTATGTATGAGTACTTCTTCAAAGCTAAACAAAAGCTAAACAACTGTTAGGCCGGAATCCGAATGTACCTTTATGTTCGACGTTAATATATATTTAAAGTGAAAATAATTAAGATGTTATAGTAAAATATAAAAATAAATATTGTTGTGAAAATGAAATATGAGATCGCGAGACGGTCAAAGATCGGTCTCTGAGTATAAGGATCTAGTTCCAACTTGAAAAGAAAAAAAGAAAAGAAATTATAGGAAATTTTAGGTAGGAAAAAGATCTAAACTTAATGCACATGAAATTCTAATGGATAGACCTCTGTCTCCCCTGTCTCCTCTCAAACCTTGCCTCGCCACTGTCCGCGATATATGACGTGGGGCTGAACAAGATCTTCTGTAAGAAGGAAATCGAGGTCACAGTGACACTGAAAATTCAATCGACCCTGCTAATGAGAAAGACTGGGAGACCTATAACTGATTTGATTTTTACTGTAGTTTTACTGTAAGTTTTGAAATTATACGTAGTATGTACTGTAATAAATCCTTTGGGGAAAAAAGAAAAGAAAAATGTGGATCGTCTTGAATTCAGAAACATACGGTATTAAGACCTGAATCCAAAATTATGATACTGTCCTTTCATTTCTGTTATTTTATTCTCGAAACCTATCCAAATCCTTCAATCTCATTACGTCTAGAACGCGTAGAAAGGTTTTCAAGTAACGAAGAACTTATTCACTTTTAAAATTCATTTGAGAAGTGAAATTCTTAAGAGACACTTAAGAAGTTCCTTGTTTTCATATAAAAATTTGGATCATTTAAAAAAAAATAAGCTAACTTTTAAAAAAGGAAAATTGTGTTTTGAAAATATTGTGCTTTTAAAGAGAAAATTAGGGATTCTTTTAATAAGAATTCATTAAAAAAGAAAGAAAATGGAATATTTTGAGCATGAAATCGGATGCGCTTCAGCAATCTAGTGGCAGCCACTGATGTAAGTAAAATTCCTTTTCTTAATACAATATTATTTACCTTACTTGTTAGTTTTGTAAGTTAAATAAATAAATTTTATTTTTCTTAGATAAATTAACATAGAGAACAGCTTGTTATACTTTTAAAAAGTCAAACATACGATTTTTGAAAGAAAGAAAAAAAAACAAGATGTTAATCTGCAAATATGTAGTTATTCTCTTAAAACAAGTAAAAGGGAACCAAAGCCCATTAAAGGCGTTAGGAAAGTACAAATCAGACATACTTGTAGAAAGAAAATAAAAAATGTGTACATATAGAATGCATCTTGCAGCACATCAAATCATTAAAAGGAAAAGAGTTGTTTTTTTTAAAAAAAAAAAGGAAGAAAGAAAGAAAGATTGAAAGAAAAAATAGTGATGGTCAGAACAACCTTGGCACTCACATTCACTTCTAAGACCATCAACACAATGGGTCAACAAATCGTGTTCCGTTCACGTAGGATGAGATGGTCTCTTTCACTTCATCATTACGTTTCCACCTTCTAATGCAATATAAGAGATGAGTGACCGCTCCAGGAACAAAATCTATAACAATTACTTTATTTATCTATTACTTCTTTTTGCTTCGTCAATTATACTTCATACACGTATGTAATTTCAGTACACATTCTCTCTCTCCCCCTTCATTTTCCTTATCTTTCTTGATTCAAATCGGAAACAACAGAAAAAAATATTAAGTTTTACGCTCCTTTTGGTGCAACAGACTTTTTAATAAAGGAAATGGACCAAAGAACTTCTTTTTCTTGATCTGTGAAATTATAATTTTTTGCTACTTCCATTTCTTGAACGGAAAGAAAGTTAGCAATCATTAAACAATCCTTCCTACACAAATCATCTTTATGTGAAATGTATTGTGTAAAGTATTTTTGGAGTATGTGTGCTGGAGAAAGATAAGTAAATATCGCTCGATCTGTACGAGAAGGGAGAGAGGAAAAGAAGAAAAAGCGAAAAGAAAATAAAGAAAAAGAAGAAATGTAGTGTAAATTGTGGGAAGAAAGGTGGAAAATAGAAGAGCACTTACTCTCTTTGGCTACTTCGTTGCGGCATTCCGTTCAATCATTCTTGTGGAATTTCAGGGTTGCCACACTAAATGTTTAAATATTTTGGAAATTTTGCAGACACTATACAAAATAGTGTGTAGAGTATATGAAATTACTGCGCTAAGAAATAAGTCACCTATAATTCTAGTTTACTAGGTATCTTATAGCGAAAAAAGCTATAGTCTTTCTTCATTTCTACGGATAGTATTTCTGTAATTTTAAGTAATTATTACTGAGTAAAACCAGATCTGTACTTGGGGGACAAATAGAGCCTATAACGGCAGCATAGTTTGAGTTATTAGATCCCGGAACTGACTGCAATTTTTTCAACGTCCAAAACTTTCGAGTGAATGAAAATTGTGAACCCCTGTTCTCCGCTCACAATTTTAACTTTATTTGCTAAATAATTATCGATCGATGTATATAACTAATTAAATGCAATATTTACTTTTTTAGCATACCAAAGCACATTTGCACTGTACTAACAAAAGTAAAATTTACAACACTTATAAACGAATTTGACGTGTTTTGCGAGTAGCAAATTCTGAAATCACATCAACAAAATCAATTTCATCTGTGTATTTACTGTATGTGTATTCTCTGTCAATTGACAAAATTCCCAAATTAGTCAACCTCGCCTGGGTCATAGATCGTAGGTAATTCTTAACTTGTTTTAACTTAAAGAAGGCACACTTACTATTATCAACGTAAATTCCAATGGTCAAAACATCCCGTAACATTATGGCAATATCTGGAACAGAAATAAATTTTACTGAACTTAAACTGTAGGTTAAATTTTAAAAATTCAAGCCATTGTCCATAACATCTCCTTTTGTTCTTATACGGTAATGTGGTTTTTTAAACGTTTCCTCTCTATTTCAAACTCTTTCTGGTTAACGTCATCGGGTAAATTATTCTGTTTGTACCCATAATCAGCATGCAACAACATTGATGACACTTAGAAACAAAATTGGTTATCTAGTTTATGAAATTGCTGGCTCTTGAGTGATCTTATCGGTAAATATCTGTCTTCTCATTTCCTGTTTGTTCGACAATGTAGTACTTGCAGATCCTCACCATGAATTCGATTCTTCTTACTTGTTCGGTGTGCTTAAATTCGATGTTCATCTTCTAGCAAAGATTCTTCACATACAATACACATCCGTCATCCACAAGATTAACTAACTTTGGTCTTTAATAAGAACGATTCTAGTGCATAAACTTTAGCCACACAATTGTCAACACTCAAGCATGTTGTTTACAAGTACAGTTGTATGTTATTAATTTCCCCAAGCACTTCACTCCAGAGCACGAGATAGGACAAAAATACAAACGATTATATTGCAGTGAACAATGAGGCAGTATCGAATTCGGTCGCTACGATTTTTGGTGAATTTTTTGAAAGTTGTTCCAACATTTCTAGAATTCGATGATTCTTCGTCAACTTTACTGCATTGTATCGTGCACTCCAGTGGGTTTGAATCAAACACTTCATAACTTGTCCTGTAACAGTAGTAATACCGACCCATCTGTGGGTTGAAGGGAAGAAAAACAAAAGGATACTCTAATGTTCTAAAAATGTGACAAAATCGACCACAACGGAGATAACGTATAAACCGGGCAGACCCAGGGAATGATTCATGCATGTTACGAACTGTACTTTAAACTTAATGTCCTTGATGCTTTATTGAAATCAAGTACGTACACCCGTCAATATTGTTGTATGCTTGTCCTCTACAGTTCTGAATGTCCACTTCATCTTTTTTGATCTAATCCAGAATCAATGTCGTCAAATCTTCTACACTTCCACTTCTGCGCCATTCACTTTCATATACCGCAAAACTTGACTAAATGCTTCCTTGTGGGGAAACGTCAACGTACTGTCAAAAGTGATGGAATAATGCTTTGCACAGTGATGCGCTGCCCTGGACTCAAGTCTGTCATTTTTGGATTTAACTCTGATCACTTATTGAAACCACTTGCTAAGATAAATCCAATTTTTAGTTGCACTTACGGGTGGTAACAACTTAAAGCAAAAGTGGAACAGAATTTCTTTTAAGGAGAGTGAATCATCCAAGAGCCCTGAATCTTCTCTTCATTTAGAGAGTACGGCATAACTAACCCTGAACCAATTTTCTCGTTTCACCTTTGGTTGAATCTTCTCGTCAAGAAACATTGGTGATATCACCATTCCTATGTTATACTACTGTATAGCATTGATGAACAAGTACTATCCTGAGGATATTACTTGTTCATTGCGGTAGGCTATTCACTCACATCTTTTAAATCAGTGATAGATGTGCTTGAGGTGGTTCACCTTGTTCTGAGATTTCTGAGCGTGAGCCTGAGATTCGGGTTTTCTCGTAACCGTAATTTCTTCTAAGACTGACATTCGACATTCTTTCACGGTTTTGAATCTCTATTTACCGACGAGCGATTTATCGTCACATCCAATTGGAAAATAGAACTTACTATATGTCAGAAATATCTGAAGCTTACATTAGTATTTCTCAACGGAGAAGCGAAATTTTATATCAAAACTAGGGTTAGTGTTTGTATATGTTTCTCGGTTTATATGATACTTTTCTCTTTTTTGGCAGTTTGTTTATAGGCAACCAGTAAAACACATGACAAGGTGCATAACTTGCAGGAACTTTAAAAGGTTGTTAAACAGTGTTAATGTTATGCTGGGTTGCATAATTTATTCTTGCTGCTGCTAACCCAAGAAATGCCAGCTCGGAAACCAATCTAGACAGTCAAACTCAGGCTGAAAATAGAAATCGCAAATAGAGAAGGTTGTAAACACATTTTTAATCTATATATATATATATATATATATATATATATATATATATATATATATATATATATATATATATATATATATATATATATATATATATATATATATATATAACTTACTAGAGGAAAATAAGGCTAGTACTTTAATAAGAAATCCACATAAAGTTAAAGAAAAAAGAAAAAGAAAATTTCCGTTTCTTTCCACAAAATCCGACTTTTATGGAAAGAAAACTTCCGTTTAACAAAAGCCAGCATTTCTGCTTCTCTATGCGAGTCTATATCCGACTGATGCATAAATTTATACAATAAACAGAATTGCATACGTCCAAATGAGCGGCACGTATTTTATGTAAAATATCTTTCAAGTTAAGAGATTGGTTTAACCTTAAAAATTTGGCGATATTAAAGCCTCACACATTTGAAGTATGAGATTGTAAAAAGTTTTTTGGTTAAATCTTAGGAAATATTTGTGAGAGTTAAATCTCACATACTTGTATTCGAGGTTATGTAAACCGAGAATCAGGGGGTAAAAGTGAGGAGGAACGCGTGGGGACATCCCCCATTCCAGAAAATATCTATGGCGCCCTTGTATTTCCTAAACAACTACAATGAACAAAGATAGGCATGGGGGACGCCGTTACGTAATGCTTCGTTCTACTTTTTCGGATCCACTTTTACCCTTGCCTAGAGTATTATTATTTAAATAAATAAGTTTCATGTGATCCCCTTTTTTTAATCTTTATCGAAGTTTATTGCATTATTTGGATAATGAATCATATTTTGCGGATTGTATATATTTCAGAAAGTGGATTGTTTTGAATTATATAATAATATTAATAAGACGATAAACCTTAAATTTTTAATAATTGAATATGGACAAATATGACCCTAGATGGCATACGGTTCAATATTTACCAAAACTGCATGTTATTCTTGTTTCTGAGAAAATCTTTGCTAAACAGAGCAATGTTGTCTTTCATCAATTATAACCGTAGAAATGTATAGAAAAAGAGAATAATCGGGAAGGAAGAAGGGGCAGTATTGGGTAAAATGACACCCAAATTATAGAACAAAGTATAAATCGATAAAAAAAAAATACAAGCATAAGATGTATTGAGGTGGGGTTCATGAAATCAAAAATGTCTGCTATTCAGCTTTCAGGAATTAAAGGAAAACGGAGACAATGACCGTAGATTTCCTTAAGAAAATTTCCCTCAACGGACTCGAATTTCTTTCTTTTCTCATCAAATTCTCCCTAGTTTGTTGAGTGTCCAATACCTATGACAGAAGTTATGTGATAAGATTAATTTAGCTGTATTAAAGAAAATGTCAATCACGTTTGTTTTGTTTATTTGCTTTATGTTTCTGATTTTTTCACTTTTTCCTTAACTTGTTTACAAAAAGGAACATACAAATACACTCAGCCATCAATACGTGCAATTTATTCTACTTTGAACGCACACATATACTATAGCTATTGTCTTGCTTGGTTTCTGAGCAAAAAAGAGAAATTTAAAGATGTATATTGGTCAATCAGCGAGCTCGAGAACTTCCCTGGATTTTCACGTTTTATCAAACAAAATCCTTTAATCCTTGATAAAATTACCTAGGAAATTTCCCTAGATTAGGACAATTTCCCTCAAAGTACGAATACTGAACGGAACGCAAGGTAAAATTGAAAATGTCAAGATGTATAAGTGAATTTATATATATAGAATAAAAGATATGCTTGAATGGGTAAACGTGTAACGTAGAGCAAAGTAAAATAAAAATTATACGAATGATGATAAAGTAGATATTTTGATGGCGTCTGGGAATTGTTTTGGACATTTTGATTGACTAATCCTCTACTTCAGCATTCTCCATTCGACATACCATTCTCGAATGGAGAATGAGTTGGCATTACTCACACAACTTTCATTTATTCTGATGTTACAATAAAATGTGCTGCCTGGTCGTCGCCATTGTCCTAACAAATCGTGCAGGAATGTATTTGAGGGCCTCCAATGAGTGAGGGTGCTATAGAGTATTTGTGGGACTCTCAAGCTGTGAGTTATTTTAAGGATGTAAAGTTAAAACCTTCATGTCTTTAATCTGTCAGAAATTAAACGACGGGTATCTTGAAATGATACATATGCCTTCTCTCCTCGGGGAACCATTCTGCAACAATGCTTGTCTCTCTCCTTCTGGAAGACATGAACGCCTAACACAATTAATACAAAATAAGTGAAACTACTGGATCTTTCAACTTCAACAGAGACATATTCTCCTCTGTCTATAGGACACAGAAACTGTAGTTTTAATCATTATTACAATGACATATTAATGATCGGTTTTGCTGACATTTCAGTAGCCCTTTCTATCCGCAAAGTAGTGCCCATTGTATAACGTGAGCTTTTTTTTAAAAGTTTTAAAATATAAATTATTATTATTATTATTTTTTTGACATTACTTCCATTCTAATAAGGGAAGAGAGAGACCACCACAGGTTTGCTATTAATTTGAAATTTTATAACGTACAAATTCCATAAAGTAAATAACAGGGCAATTTAAGTATTTAGTACTCAGTGGCGGATCTTGGCCAGGGCCGGGGGGCCTAAGCCCCCAGTTTTTCAGTGGCAAAATAATTTAAGCTACGTATTATTTGAAAGTTGATATATACTTATCATAGTACTGGCTGCCTCCCCCCCCCCCGTTTTTACCTTCTAGATACGCCACTGTTAGTACTAAATAGGGAAAAAGAGAAAATGGCTACCTTTCCGTGGTAAATGGTAGACACTACAGTTTCTCAAAATAGTTCGGTGTGGAGGCTTCACGACAATCACAACAGTCTACCGCTAGAGCGCATTTGTATATGATAGCGGAAATGAAAGTGATAGCCTCGGTTTCAATGTAATTAAATCATATGTTGCACACGTACCAGTGTCACAAGGATTTTTTACCCCTGGAAAGTTTTGCTCCCTGGAAAGTTTTAGCCCCAGGAAATCTTTACCCCCCTTGTCGGTTTCTGGTAACTTCAAAGGAAAAGTCAGAAGTCAAACTAAAAATTCATATCATTGAATGTGGTATCTCAGTAGGTACACTCATTTTGGGCAAGACGGCTTTAAATCGGAAGATTTGGTACGAAATTATTACCCCTGTCGGTTATTGGTTAGTTCAAAGAACATTTCAAATATTACATTATAAATTTATACCACTCCCTAGTACTTCTTAACAAAAAAAAGTCACTTTGCACAATATCTCTTTAAATTCGAAAATTTGGTAGGGCGGTAATAATTTTCTAGAAATTATTATTTCCCTGTCGGTTTCTGGTTACTCCAAAAACAAACTCAAATGTTAAATTATAAATTAATAAAACTGTGAAGTATCTCTTAACAGAGACAGCCACTTTAGGCAAGATGGCTTTAAATCCGTAGATTTGGTAGGGCGGTAATAATTTCCTAAGAAATTATTATCCCTGTCGGTTATTGGTTACTTCAAAGACAATGTCAAATGTTATTATATAAATTGGACAAGATGGCTCTAAATCCGAAAATTTGGTAGGGAGTAATATTTTCTTAGGAAATTATTATCTCTCTGTCGGTTTCTGGTTACTCCAGAAACAAATTCAAACGTTAATTAGAAATTGATATTATACCTTCTTATCTCTTAACGGACACACTGGCTGTTGGTAAGATGTCTTTATATACGAAATTTTATATGGGGTGCTTTCTTCCTAGGGAATTTATACTCTGTATTGGTTCTGTGCTACTTCAAAATTAAGGTCAAATTGTTACAGTATAAATTGATGTTACGGTATACCGTCTTAATGTCTTAACAGATGCAGGCAAGGATGATTATATATTCAAAAAGTTTATAGGGAGATAATATTTTTAAAAATGTTAAAACTTACTTTTATTTTAGACGAGATGTTGAAATACCAAATTTGATGATTCGAGTTTAATAGATTCCGAAAATGCATACATTTTTATAAGATAATTTTCAGCCGTATTCTTCGCTTCCATGTCGAAATTCCAAAAATTGTTTCTTTGTGGTATCTTACGTGGCAGATCTTATGTATTGACCAGCTTTGTTTCCAACTTAAGCGCTTATGCGTACAACTTGAAAATCTTTTTACAAGCCTGCACGTTGTTCTAGTGACTAGTCGCGCTAGCTAGCTACGCCATTTTCAACAGTGTTGACAACTTAATCCATGTTTATCATATCTCCGGAACGGTTTGGGATATCGAAGTGCTGTAAACGGTAAAATAATTTGTACGTTCATTGCAAACCATACATGTAACTAGATATGATATTTACCTAAGATTTTTTCGAAATAAAGACTTTCAAAAAATTCAAAATTTTCAATCCCTGTAACTTCGTTCCTATTCATTCGAAAAACGTCATACCATGATCATGGTATCCAACGCTAAAGTACTTTCGATGTGCATTATTCTGTACATCTCTGTTGTGCTGTGTCTGTGTTAGAGGCTTCCAAACTTCGGATATTTATGATAACATGACATCCTTAGCTTGTAACACTGAAGAATAGAAGTGGTATTTTAAGTTTACATTTGACATGTTGGTTTGAAATTTGTAATAACCTGACGTAGTGCCATTTGAAAAAAATATAAACTTATATTGGTTTGGCAACACTGTTTCTTGTGAATTTCGGCCTAAACCCGTTAGAGCGGATGGTCATGATAAATTGTCCACTATGTGTATATTGGGAGAGAGAGAGATAAATTGCAATAACGTTGTTTTTAATTGAAAAATGTGTTTTATGTTTTCAATCATTTATGTTATAAACTGTGTAAACAATAGTTATCAAGATTATAAGGCAACTAATATCTAATATTTTACAGTATAAACTAGGTAATATTTTGGAATCAGGTATTCTGCTTTCTCAGTTGCAAATAACAGAATTTAAAGATAGATTTACTTAACATTTTTTCAAAAAGATTGTTCATTCTCAATATATTTTCCTTCCCGCGGATTCCATATTGTCAAAGGGTCGAGTTTAAAAGTCAATATTTTCCTTTTGACGCTACTGAATCCTTAAATTTCGACTGCTGGTAGAACAAATCAAGGACTGCTATCACGAACGAAACTATGAAATATTTTTTTAAGACTGCAGTGTTTCAGAGTAAAGTTTCTTCCTCCTTTATATATTAGGCTCCTAAGATGTAAGATTGAGTTGTTCTTCTTAAAGAGGAGCTTATACAAATTTCTTCGATTAAAAAAAGAAAATAATTAATACAAAGTACACTCTTTGAACTGCAACAATCTTAAGACACACTCGCCAGACAGCAAATCACGTGCAAAACTGGAAGAGCAATTATTTCCTAGGAAAATATTAAGTCCTTATAAAATTTTCGGATATAAATTAATCTTGAACAAAGAGAGTGCGTCCTTTAACATTACACAGAATGGTATCAATTTATAATATAGCATTTAATGTTATCTTTGAAGTAACCGACAGGGGGTAATAATTTCCTAGGAAATTATTACCGCCCTACCAAATCTTCGGATTTAAAGCCATCTTGCCCAAAATGATTGTATATACTAAGAGATCACATTGAATGATATACATTTTTAATGTGAACTTCTGACTTTTCCTTTGAAATTATCAGAAATCGACAAGGGGATAAAGATTTCCAGGGGGTAAAAGTTTCCAGGGGTAAAAAAAAAATCCCTGTGACACGGGCATTGCCGACTGAGTTGCTGGAGAACTCTGACAATGCCGGCCATCTAAATTGTGATAAAAGCAGCAGAGAGAAAATGTCATATACATAGGGTCTATAGAGTTACTTACCTACCTCGAATAACGCATTTCGAATAATTGTCTCGCAAAAAACGTCACAGTCACACTTATGCTTACTTCTCTCTCCAGCTACAAAATAATTGACAGTTAAAACTTTTGCATGTTTTCAGACAATAGGCACCGATTGAATGCAACAATTAGCAATTGTATGGAAAATTTTCCACCTTCTTAGTTACACTCTAATCGAGCTATCCCTGTCCAAAGGACAGTTATTGGTTATCACCGTATGAATATCTTACCCGGAATTACACTATAATCTACTAATAGAATTTAAAGCAAAGGTAACTATAGTCTATATGTGTAAATTCAGAATTTGTGCCAAAGTTTGATATATATTTTGATCTGAGATTAATTTTGTTATTTCGCTGCAATGTTTGTTTCTAGATAAAAAGGAGTAACGTATTCTACCATATCGAATGACAGTCAACAGACTGAACTTTCACAACGTAACCGACATTCTCAACATTCAATTTATCAGCCAACTAGCACAAACAATAATCTGTATCTTTCCAGATGGACCGAAACTACAATACGACTATTATGAAAGTGTCATGGACCCAAATGAACTTAGAATATGCATTGCCAAGCATAATCAAGGGAACATCGATTCGTGCTGCTGCTAAAGCTACAGGAAATCCTTTCAACACGTTGCAAGAGAAGTATAAAAAGAACACGAATGTAGCTTCCTTCGGGCGAAGTTTTAGTGTTCACAAAAGATGAGGAAAAGTCAATTGCGGATGAATTGAGAACAACGTTGCTTGTCCTCCCTCAAACTCTAACCGTATAATTTGTAGAGAATTTGTGAAGAATGATGAATTGTAGTATTGCTGTAGACTGTGGTTATTGAGTCCATGAAGAATATAGTGGGTGTAAATTACATTTTGTGATTTGTGCTTTGAAAAGTAGCTAATAGAGTGAAGAAGGAACATTAGATTAGCTTGGGTTAAACTTACGAGCCTATGAAGGGAACATTTTGAAATATAAAATTTTAGAAACCATACGAGTCAATCTTAGTCTATTATTCTTGCATTGCACATTATTATGTAACCACTGTATATTCTATGTTTGAAGTATAAATTTAGCTATATGAGTAAGATACGTTTCGTTACTTTAGGGTGGTGAGATAGTTATATCTTAAACATATTCCTACATGCCAAAAATGATATAATACTTTTTAATAGTTATTTATGTTTTTTATATGTATTAATACTGAGAACAATGTATGGTTTTGACATATAGCCTAGATACAGACGTCCCCATTCCCCATTTAATTAATCAACCAATCTAAGTATGGTTTTCCGCAATTATTTGTTAAGTCGGCAGATAAAAACATGAGCAGCATAATAATCCATACAAAATTTGCAAGTCCTGAAATTTGTTATCATACTTTCTTTGCAATTGACTAGCTGCCATTTCCCTCACGTGTGCGAAATTCCAGTAAACAGCGTATCTCAATATATTTTAATTAAGGATATCGGTGCGATATAGGTACGAGTTTGTAACCAGTGTTTGTTTCAGACATATTTTTGGTGCGCACTGCCCCCCGGAGAAGACCAAAATAATACGTCTATAACAGGAATGCAAATAAGCAACGAAATTTTACTCGCCCAAGGAAAAAGCTACTAGTCCACATCCCACAATAGAAGTCGTTTACGTACCTTCGATACGATATTAAATACTCGCCCACACTAATGAACCACTCGCCCCGGGCGAGTGGGCGAGCGGTTATTTGCATCCCTGGTCTATAATATAGTAATAAATAGAATAGTGTCAGTAGTACGCCCCCTGGAATACTAAGTGTGCCTCCCGGAACATTGTCTCTGAAAGAAACACTTTTTGTAACTACACAGTGTTGTAGCCCATAGATTACTATATCTACCAGAAAAATATAACTTGTTTAATGTGCATATTTGGGGAGTGAATTAAAGTTGCCCTTAGATGACTGCCATTCTCCCCTAATATGAGCTTCAAAAAAATAGATGCGGGGCCCTTTCATCCTGTGGCCCCGATGTATTGCATCGCCGATTATCACGGCTCTGACCGCCGCTCTCCTTATCTTCTTCGGATCACAGCAAAACAATGTGGACACAAAATCGCGTGTTAGCTTAGTCGCGTTGTCATTTCATGCATGCTGTAGTCTGTTTTACATACCTACTCGTATAGCGAGTGAACGGATTTCCACGAACCTTCTCGTGTTTATAGTGGAGGTATGTTGCTACTAGATGGCAACAGATGCCGTTCCGTGTGTTCTTTCATTCACACTTTGCGTGAGATTGCGCTTACATTTTGTAGTAAAGCAGATAAATAGTACATACAAGTAAATGTTAGGAGCTGATTCCATGAATCAAAGTCAAATGAAAGTAAGTTCTAAACAAACGTCAGTCGAAAAAATCTTTCCATTTAGAAATATCTTACCAAAAGATCCAAAAATCAGGATTTAAAACGTCTTAAATTGAAAATTATAGAGACTAGCTTTAATCTATCTATCTATCTATGTATCCACTATCTATTCTTGCATAATTCATATATATGAATTATGCAAGAATTTCATCGTAATTTATGATACCGCTTGAACTACATACTATGGTATTTGCGATTTTTTAAAAAAAATATTTTATTCAACTTTCTACAACTTTCATAACTCCAAGGAAAGGCGACTTCGACCCATGATGTTAATATGAACTTTTCCTTTCTTGTTTGATACAATGAATATGAATCAAGCACCTGAAGAAGTTTATGATGATGTTCTTTTTTCTCACAGACGTTACCTCTTATCTATCCACTATTTATTCTCACTCATTTGGGCACTGGCCATACTACTGTAAGTAGAAACTCAAGACTTCTACTAAAATCTCCTTTCCTAACGAAAGCAAGAGATAAGAAAATGTTTTTAAAAGTATATAATCTAAGGGGTTCGAATTATTTGACAAGAATTGAATGTCTTACGAATAAATGAAGTTAGGAAGATGAAAATCTATATACATCTCAATAAAAAATTAATTATTTCTTCAGCGAAGTTAAATTATTTCAGCGTCTAAAAATTCCCCACCTAAAGCGGAAAGGGGAGCAATCTCAATAATATTGAGATTTCCGAATATTTATTCAAAAAGTCTATACTATTAAAAGTTCAGATTCTTTATTCAGAAAATGCAGAATGTAAGAAATCGTTCAAGTTGGAGAAATGAACTTTGGTATGTAAATCTCATTAAAAATGTTCATACATTTATAGCAGCGTTTTCCAAAATTCTGCTTCTAAAAGAAAAATGTGGACAAATTCTGTAATATTGAGATGTCATATCCATAAAATTTCATGTTTCCCCTTGCAAAGAACGTGCATTTCTGTTAATGCTCTATATATAAGTCTATAACTTATTTATATTTTAAATCAAACTTATGTATAGGGCTCGTTCGTGGCTAAGCGGTTAGCATACGCATCTTTGAAGTGGGAAACCCGCGTTTGATTCCTGATAGGAGCCCATGTGGTTCGGATTCCACGTTAGTCAGTAGGTCCATGTCACATACAGCCTCACTGCTGAATGGACGTTAAACTCAAAAATCAACTCAATCAAATCAATGAAACGTATATATCACACTCTTGCTCCAATAGTGCCACAACTCAAAACTTGTCAATTTTATGTTATGTATATATTCGGATTTGTAAGCCTACTCTCTATCCGGTAGTATAAGAATAGTGACTCTAGCTTCACTAGAGCTGTGTGAGAGCGCTAGTTTCCTAGTGAATAACATTAAAATAAATGTATTAACCAACACTTTCATATGCGATTTACTCAAAACTAAGTTTTTTTTTTTTTTTTCTAGTTGTGGCACTTTTGTAGCAAGGGTGTCCCCAATTCGTCATTGACAATGGCATTAACATTTTTTTAAAGTGGAAAGTCGTTTGGTTAGCAGGAATTAACACGTAAGGTTAAATTTCTTAATCCCTTTTAGAAGAAAAATTGATAGGCTGATGAAAACCTTTACGAAAAGTACACATGCCTCTTTTCAGCTATTGCTAGTATAATAGCCTGTGGAAATGAATATTTGTTAGATTTCAAGATATTATTATGACATTGATGATTATTAGTTTATAAGATGAAATACTATTAGTATCCCAGTAAAATTACACTGTGACTTTGAATAATTCCGAAGAAGCTCGATGTTTCTGGAGACCTTTACTGAAAGCCTTCTTAATTTCAACTGTTTTTTTTTTTTTTTTCGAGAGGTGAAACTGAGGAAAATCTAGTTTTCTTGACTTAGAAGAATCAAGGAAGAAACGTAAAATTTTAGATTAAATTGTACCGGGTAGTGTACCGGTGATGCACTTCCCTCTTCTTCTCCAAGGGTAATGGAGTAGGTTTTTGTGTAAAAAATATATCTAATCATTATCAATTTGAGTTTTTGTCTGTCGAATGTGATCCATTCTTAACAGGTAAAGAATTACGAGTTTTTTTTTTTTTTTTTTTTTTTTTTGCTGGCCTTTATTAAGAATTATTTTGTTTGTGTATGTGTGTGTTTAACTTACCGCGATTAT
The DNA here is from genome assembly GCF_964235325.1 of Thermobia domestica. Taxonomy (NCBI): domain Eukaryota; kingdom Metazoa; phylum Arthropoda; class Insecta; order Zygentoma; family Lepismatidae; genus Thermobia; species Thermobia domestica. The sequence continues at coordinate 130,801,398 of NC_137462.1, read as the reverse complement.
ACGCCGAGGATAAGGTAGGTGGTGATGTTATGACAGATGTTAATGATGAAATGACGAAAGTGGGAAGAGACTGGAGAACTCCGAGAAAGCCCACGTGTACAGTGTGTGTCCACCATAAAGCTCACTTGGTGGGAGCTTGAATCGATTAAGGGTCCCCACACGCCAGAGATGGGCCCTCTGCCACTAAGATTACGAGGGTGAACCACGTGAGTTAACACAAACATTATATGTAACAGAAAGATATAAAAATTTATAAAAGAGATGAGATGAACGTTGAAGTGAACATGTGAACAATGAAGTGGGGGATATAAATTAATGAACAAAATAAATTTTAAGTTTATATTTCATTAGATCACATTAAGACACCATGAAGAGCTGATAAAAACAAGAGAAAATGTATGTGTGTGAGAGAGAGAGATGATGAAGATTTAAAGATAATGAAGAGGTGTATAAAGCTGAATACTTATAATTAGAGGGTAAGAGAATAACCAAACAGTAAAGTAAAGAAAAAAGAAACAAAACTGGTTCGGAAAGTGAAATAAATTCTAAGGTGCAAGATTTATTTATAGTTTAGTGAGTAAGGTAAAAGTGCAAAAGTGCTACAACATAAGAACAAGTTGACTTTGGAAAATTTATTTTTTTCAACCATTAACGTCTGGGTTTGGAAAGGTAATTTTACACTTGCAATTACATAGCCAAAGCTTTAGCACTATTTATACGAACAACATGGTTTGTATGTCATCTTTTAAAGCAGGAAACGAACTTTAGAATTGTATGATGCCCATGCTTGTTTCATGTAAGTCAAAGAAATATTGGGAATAATTCGACAAAATTCCTTCCAAAAAGAAACTCCCCCTCGGAGGAAATTTTACATCCTCTAGAGCTTCCCTAGCTAAAACTACATAAACATATTGTATTTTGGAAAATATTAAATTGTATAGCTAATGTAAGTTCAAATTATATTGCGACATCTTCAGTAAGTTCGGGGGAAAATATTTCCTACTCTATAATTGCTTTCGAAGAGAAACTATCAGTGAATCGAACTCAAAAACAACATTCTTATTCTTCTGTTAGTACAGTGCAAAGCGTTCAAAATAAGCCACACAGTTATGTTCGTTTATATATATACAACAAAACTCACACCCAGCTTCTAAAAAACACACTCAGAAACACACAGAAAATCAACGCTTGTCTGGAATAGAATCAAATGCTCAACATAAAAAAAAAAAAAAAATAATAATAATAATAATAATAATAATAATAATAATAATAATAATAATAATAATAATAATAATAATAATAATAAGAAGAAGAAGAAGAAGAAGAAGAAGAAGAGGAAGAAGAAGAAGAAGAAGAAAGAACAAAAAGAAAGTAAAAAAATAAATGAAATCTTTCAGTTTTACGTCCCATGATTATGCCGGCTAGGCTAAAGGAGACGCTGATGAAGAGAAATGAATGAAGTGGGGGAATGAACGTAAGAAGCCCGAGAAAACCCACGCACACGGTTTTGCCTACCACAAAGTTCACTTGGCGCGAACTGGGATTGAACCAAGGACCCCAGGCACCAGAGGTGAACGCAAGAATAAAAAAGTTGACTCGAGGCAGTAGATATAAGATTTCATTATATGCTATCAAAGAAGCAAGTGCGCGCAATCCAGAAATAATTCTATCAATGTATAAAAACGTTTTATAAATAATTTTTCATGTATAATTTTAACATTTTATTTGTTATTGTCTTTGTCAATTTTTACTTTTTTTTAAAAAAAATATAATCCTTTATATATTTCTCGCCGACTTTTTCTCTAAAATAAATTATTGAATCATGCGTTTACTGTGCATGTAAATCGTTATCACTGTATTTTTAGTGCATGATACACAAAGGTTTGTTAGAGTCCTGAATGAGAAAGATACAATAAACCAACTAAGTGGAACTGTTCAATGCACAAAGTATCAGATCAATTAAAGAGTGAAGGCATGGGGTATGATAAACATAAAAGAGAAACGGATAAATAAAGACTGAAGGGTATATAGATGATAAGCATGAAAGATAAACGAATAAATTGAAGACTGAAGTATATCTAGATCTTAACCGTGGAAGACTAACAATAAGTTGAAGACGGAGAGTGTGTAGAGAGTAAACATGTAAGAGAAACGAATAAAGTGAAAACTGAAGTGTATGTAGATAACAAAATGAAAGGTAAATTGAAGACTGAAGGAAGTGTAGATGACAAACATGAAAGATTAAATTGAAGACTGAAGGATGTGCAGATGATAAATGAAACACCAATGGATAAATTGATGACCGAACGACGTGAAGGTTTTAAAAACACGAAAGATTAATTAATAAACTAAAGACTGAAGAGTGTGTAGAAAATAAAGATTAAACATTGACGGATAAACTGAAGCCTGAAGGGTGTGTAGATGATGAAATGGGTTGATCGAGATGACCATTATGTGTGAGATTATAAATTGTAATGAGTTGTTATAAAGAATTGTAATGATATGAAGTATTATTATACTACTGAGACTATACTCTCCATGTCCACTGTGGAAACAGAATGTGATGTTTCTTCGACTTCATTTAGCCAACATACCGAGCTCGTGATGTTACATGTTACTCTATAGTAGGTGGAAAGTTGATGGGAGCATACAGAGTTTGTGCCTCAGTTGGAAGGAGGTTTTGTTAGGGAATTTAATACAGTAGGTTAGTCACAGAACGTGACATTGATATTTGTTGCCTGCTTTAAAAAGTAATAGACAGTACTGACCCAAGCGTATGACCACATGTAAGGTCAAACCTTAACTAACTAACTCTATGGCCTATGAAACCCGGAGATTCAATGCTGCGTTCACAAAAGCTCTCCACTGACTTCTAACCTCATTTAGTCAATTGGATCCAGTTTCTATTTTGTATTCCCATTTCTACGATATCCATCTTAATATTAACCTCGCTTCTGCGCCTAGATTTACCTCATGGTAGTTTTCCGGTTGGTCTTCCAGTTAAGACTTTGAAAACGTTCCTATTTTCTTCCATCCTGACTACATGACCTGCCCACATGAGCCTCCTAGACTTGATGACCCTAACAATGTTGGGTAAACCGTATAAATTATGCAGTTCCTCGTTATGAAGTTTCCGCCATTCCCCATTCCCGTTTCTCTTAGGTCCAAATATTCATCCCAGGATCTTGTTCTCAAATACTTTCCATCTGTGTTCTTCCTTCCGAGTAAGCGACCATGTTTCGCAACCATACAGAACATCAGGTTTAATGAGAGTATCGTATTCAATATCCGAAATAGTTCTAACTACATGCTACAAAAGATTTGTCGTGTTCTTTATTTCTTTCTCTAACACAACATTTTGAAGTTGCGGGCTCCCGTTAAGGTTCGAATCAGATACTACTCTTAATATTTTACATTAGTGTTTGGACTTACTTTAAATAGACTTTAATCGACTTTATGTCTTCGGTGGTGGGTTAACTAAGGCTTTGTATTTTACGACTATTTTCCAACAATTACACCACGTAGATGGTAAATCTATTGCACGTTGTAAGTTAGTAATGATTACTTCAGTCGGATTTCCACTGGTTAGAGGTTAGGAGAGCTATATCATCTGCAAAAATCCGTATGGCATCACTGTTTGTCATTAACATATTTTATGTACAATGGTGGAGATAATGCTAAACCTTGGGGAGCTCCTTTAAAATAGGTTAGATTGTCATTATTGAAATTATAGGTAATTCTGTTAGGCAAGAAGTAATAAATTAGGAGAATATAGGGATTGCAGTTGGAAGAGATGGTGTTCATAAATTAGCTCATTATGCTTCACACTATAAATACTTTGTCTATATCGGATAGTAAAATACAGAGAGGAGGTCCTTATGAGACAGAATACTAATGCGGTCCTGACATAGTAAGTAATCCAGGAAAGTATTCTGAGGAGGTAATACATCTCATATATAATAAATAGGAAGACGGAGAACAATACACCTGTCAGAAAATTTCTGCAGTGTAGATGTTAGCTGAGAGGGATGATAGAACAATTGCAGTGTCTGGTTCTTATCTGGTTTGACTTTGTAAACATGAGAACTTATTAAATCTTCCGGGATATCGGGCACTGTCAAGTTCGAAAGACAAACTCATAGATTTTGAGATGTAACATAAAGAAAGGAATTTCCTTTATATACGGATGTGTTATCTTATTAAACACTAGTGTAATGTTCTTTATTTTCCCAACATATTGTTGTTAATTGACTGGATATAATGAACGCTGATAACAATAATTACTTGCTTCGACAGTGTAATGAGCACTCTTTCCGATGAATTGGAATTAATTGTAGTACATTAAAATTAATGATTAATTACTCTACATTAGGAAAATTATGCTTATTTTCTGCATTCGAAATATGTGCAGTGTTAGAGTGAATAACTAAGTAGTGAGATTGACTATGTTTGCCTTTGTGTTCGTTAAGTTTTTCCAGTATTTTGTTTGATGTGCTTCATTTCTAAGTTTCTCTCACAGTGTACTGACCTAGGTCTATACGTAAATTTGAACCAATGGAAAGTATGGGCAAAAATATATATTGATGCTGGTCATTAAATTAGATTTCTAATGGCGTACCTACAAGGTTGTATTGGCCTGGCTATTTCTATTACACTTCAGTATATTTGGTAATACTTGTATTTTGAATAAATAAAAATATTGTATATTTTGTTTATAAAATATTTATTACAAAATATATACATTTATTAGAAAACAGTTCAAAGAACAACTATTTCAACTTGCGTGTAAATTACAAATAACAAAAATTGTGCTAACGAAAAGAGATGGTGTATGTCCTTAGGACTGGTTGGTGATCGTATCTTCAGTGTCTCGCAGAGACATCTCGCGGAGAACACGAACTATACACAGCACAACAGCGCAACGAGCTCCGTTATTCTCCTGCTTGAGGTGCAAAAAAATACTGGAGAAGAAACAAAACAAAACATCTTGTAAATTACATAGTAGAAAATGTGCAATACAAATGTATGGTAATATTTAGAAAACTAGAGTTACCTTGGCTTTACAATCATAAGTAATTATCTTTTAATGTCAAAATAGGATACTGTATTTCTGTTCTGTGGGGAACGAGTGTGTTTTTATTCTATAATTTCAATTAAAAATATATAATCAATTTGCCTTTCTGTTTTAATATAAATATAAAAATTCAAAATTAAAATTGGTAACCGTAGCTTGGTAGTATTTACTATGAAATAAAAAGAAAGGACTTTGGACAAGAAAGTAACATTTATACTTAAAAAATAGTTTATTACCATGTCATGAGTATCATGAACATTGATTTACCGATAAAGACATCCAAGGTAAATATTTCAATAGAAATCTTTCAACTTTCTTAATTTATGTTTCATGTACTGCAGTTACGCACTTTTTTTTTGATAAGATCATTGGCATGACTTTTGAATTGACTAGCAGTAAATAATACATTTTGACGTACAACGACTTCAAGTAATACAGTGAAACCAGGGTAACTGAGAAGCCTCTATTACTAGAAATCTCGTCTTCCAACATTGTAAATGAGACAGCGATTTTTCAACCCACTAAGTAAGAAACTCGATACGTGAGATACGTCTATAAATTGGATTAAATTGGCAGTCCCTTCAATCCCACTTATCCAGATTTGACTGCATAATTACTATTCTTAAATTTTACTTACATAATTCTTGAACAAATACAACTATAAAGTACGAAGGGCTTTTAAATCCCAGTCGTTTTCTAAATTAGAGCCAATAATTTATTTCCTGATTGTATTTTCAAAATATCTAATTGCACCTTAAAGAGCAGAGTGGGTAAGATGTAAAATTACATATACTAAAGTTGACTACTGATTTTAAGTATAAATTATTAAATCGACTATGGTTGACTAATGATTTTTAGTGTATATTATTAAATCAGCTAAGATCGATTGAGGATTTTATGTGTAGATATAAACAATTAAATCAACTAGGGTTGACTACTACCGATTTTAAGTGTAAATTATTAAATCAACTTATTGATTTTAAGTGTAAAACATTAAAATCGACTAAGGTCGACTGCCGAATGTAAGTGTATACTATTAAAGAGACTAACAACGCCTCCGTATGTGGTTATTAAATCGATTAAGGTGTTATTAAATAGATTAAGGTCAATTATAGCAATGAAAACTTAATGACTGTTTTAGTTGAGGATTAACTGGAGTTTATCTCTTTCAGCATCAAATTTGTATTTGATGGATTAAAGTGATGACTACATTAGTGTGTCAATTGAGTAGAAAAACGAAACTATTTTTAAAAAACCTGGCCACGCTAATATTCATTGCTAAAACTGGACAAACATCGTATGTGTGGGATTTCTCGGGGTTTTTTCGTTCCGCTGCCTCCTCCTTTCTTCATTCTACCATTTCTCATCATCACCGTCTCTTCAACCTATCCGGCATAACCGTGGAACGTAAAACTTAAAAGATTTCGTTGCTAAAACTGAAACTCACGAGTTACATGTCTACATATTTTACAATTACTTACCCATTAATTATAATAAGCATATTAAACTACTGCATAGTGTGGAAATAGTTGATGTATTTCAAATTGGTTTAATAACGGAAACAGATTCTATTTAATTAGTTCCTATTCTGTAAAACATTAAATCATTATATCAGCAGGCTATTTGTTATGACATAAAACTGCATTAACAATTCTTGCTACAACTGCTTTGTTTTCTTTTTGCAATTTAATGCTACTCTATAATTTTATTACTGCATAATTAGTCTAATGAGTTTAATTGATTGGCTTTTTTGTTATAGATCATTATTTTTTATTTTACTATTAGATATTAAAAGCTATGTTAATGCTGTAGTTCGTTAGTGAAACTTAGTGTATTGCGTAGTGACGCTTACTTGAAAATTAATAACCATGCAACCATTGCTGCTATTTTGAATTCTTAATAACTTATTATTATGATGTAACTATCGGCTCTTATTAAACTTAAGGAAATTTAATAGAGATGAATAATTACCTGGCAGTCATTTAAAGACGATGCTTTCTGAAAGCATACTTTTACCATCCGTGGTGGTGCTTGATGGTTTTGACTATAGTTTTGTAGACTGGGATGTGTACGGGGTATGGTTTGGGAACTGGTACAGGTACATGCTTGATAACCTTAACGGGAACAGGCTTTTCAACTGGGTATGGAACGTGTTTGATCACAGGGTATGGAACTGGCTTTTCAATTGGGACTGGAACAGTCTTGAGAACTGGATAAGGCACAGCTTTGGGGATGGGTACAGCAACAGGCTGGGGGACTGGAACAGGAACTGGATGCGAGACTGGTACTGCAACTGGATGAGGCACTGGCACGCCTACTGGTTTAACAACGGGCACGGCTACAGGCTTAGCTACGGTGATGGTTTGGGAAACTAATGGCGCTGCTATAGCCCCATAACCACCAATACCACCATAACCATAACCTAAACCATAGCCTCCAAAGCCACCATATCCTAAACCAATGGCACCGCGCTTCTCCACAGTTTTCTCTTTCCCCTCATCTTCCAGCTTCTCTAGTTCGACTTCCTCCACTTCTATTGCTGCGTCATCTTTGGCTGTGACGTAGACCGCCAGAGCAAGGATGAGAAACTAGAAAGAAAGATATCAAATATACAATCTCCATACTTTGTTACTGAATTCTTTTTAATAAAACCATGCCATTACTTTCCTTATACAATTATTTCAAACATCAATATAACATTTTCAGCATTTCTTAGATTTTCATTATTATTTCCAATCGTATGATAAAAAAAAAAATATCCTAGGCTAATATAGTCACTGGATTTGCAAGTTCTATATTTCTATCTGTATTTTCTAATATTACAGGAATAGTGAATGGAATTAGTAATTCGAGGAGATATTTTTAAAGCATATTCAAAAAAGATTCGGATTACTTTCGGATAAAACCACTAATACATTCAAATGCCATTTGCAGAACATATTCTCCATTAGGGAATCATCTTAGATCAGTTTAGTAAGTGTAGGCCAATAGTTAGCGTTCCCGCATTGCAAATAGATCTTGGATTAGTACTTTATGCCTACATTTTATTTTATTTTAGTTATTTATTTTTACCAGCTAAAGGTCAACCCCCTAGCGAGGATTTTTATGCCCTTCATCAGGAGTGGAGATGTAGGGATATATTCGATTTTTATACATTGTAGTTGGATATTAAGTGAAAGCCCACTACCTATGTTTGGCACAGATAAGTAGGGAGATTTACTACAAATGCCTACTTAAATGAGTTTTTTTTCTCTTTTGTAGGCTTTTTCTCATACCTCTTAGATGAATGTAGGGATTATACATCTTATACAGGATTTAGGTGAATTCTATAACATTCCATTTCATGATTTGTTCCTATTTTTTTTTAGCAAACAATGTTTCTTTTAGCTTTAACTAGTCACCTATTTTGTTAATACGGTAAATACATAGATAATAGATCAATCAAGCAATCAATAATCTACATATCGACACCTACTTATTCCACTGTAAGTGGCTGGCAATGCCTACAAAACACATGTATTAACCTTTTTGATCATTTAGAGCTAATCATTACATTGACGACCGTAATTAAGCAAATCCGCAATCGTGATCAAATGCAGAACTGAACAATATTAAAGACTTAATAATACATGTATAATGGGCAGATATTTAATTTGATATATACTTCTTTTTTCAGTGGTGCCCACCCCTTCATATCCATGACGCACCCCCCCTTAATTGTCTATCCGTAGGTGTTCTTCCATGAAAAAAAATCTTTTCGATTAATTTTTACACGCCCTCAAATATTTATATAGATTTTTACCCCCCCCAAATATTTCAATGACGCAGTTTGCGTCATAGCCCCCCTTTGTGGGCACCCCTGCTTTTTTTATAGCAACGGAAATGAGTCAATAATTGATATCAGATTTAAACAGTCAATATGAAGAACTAAGTTTCAAAAAAACGAACCAAACAAAAACTGTAAAACATTCTATATGTATAACAAAGTGTTTCAGACATACTGATTTTAAAGCAAACATTAGCATGAAAGTGAAACTTAAAAAAAAAAAAAAAAAAAAAAATCATGTGTGAACTCCACTCTCTTCACACGACACACAATATTGTTGGAGAAATAGGTAAGTTATGAGTACTATGTATATATATAGATAACTTTCATACGTTTAACTTTCGACTAATGTTTTTACTTGCGTGAGAAAAAACTCCGACAAATGTTTGAACATAAATCTTTTAAATACGTATAACAATTGATTTGTTAATGGGAGAAAATAAAAGTAGTTCCCTGCAGCACAAAAAGAAATTCCCACATACATTTGTAAAAGTAAAGTTGAAGCTGTAAATGTATAAGTAATGGTTCTTATGTACACTAAATTTGCTTAGGTATTGTAACCACCTCGAAATACAATACACGTTATATCAAATGTAATTTTTGACGCACTGATATGTATCATATGATACATTTGCCTGCATGAATGAAGTTATTTTTTCCTTTACAGTTGCTGGTATGTTCTCAGATACATGTTGATCTCGAGTGACACATGTTCCAGTAAAATGCATTATTACATTGATAAACACCTTAGCTCGCATCATAACCCATAGCTTCGTAACATTATAAAAAATCATAGGCTAATGCCAGTTTACGTAAAAATATTATGTATGGTACGTATGATCAAGAAAACTAAGTGATGCAGTAAATATCACCCTAATCACAATGCCAAATTCTATGAGTAGAGCTGTGTTGTGAAGGTTTACCCTGATTTCATCCGTAGTCCCTGTCAGATGTAAGCTTATTATGGACAACATGGAATTCGTGATTTTTTTTCTGCGTTCTCCTATTTCCTCTCACATTTTCGTTCCACCAATACTATCATTATCATTTACTTGCATTCATCATCCGTCTCCCTTAGCGTCCAGGTACAACCGTGGGACGTTAAGCTAAAATTGTATTCTACAAAATTTTCAATTTATATCTTCACTGTTTCTCCTGTTTACGATTTTCCTTTTATATGATTGAAATTTAACGTCCCTTTTAGCTCCGAGGGTATATGAGACGGGACTGTTTCAATTGAGATCCAAACTACTACTCGGATTTGTATCCGAGGCAACGCGATTAGATTTCTAGCACTGGCTAACTAGTTTTGGTACACGATGGAGGCAATAAGATTCTACTTTGATATTGATGCGGCAAAAGCAGAAGTCCCCATAAAATACTTAAACATAACATGACCGTAAACTTTTTCAATTTGTAAATACTTGAAAGCATTTGTATGATGTAACGTTTTACACTAGCAATGATTCAGGGGTTCTCAATGCTTTACACTGGCGTAACACCAAAGCATTACCGCCATAAGTCGTATATACCACCAAAAGAGGCTTACATACCACCAGTGGTACGCGTAGTATAGGTTGAGAAACTTTAGTGTAGTCTATTTGAAATTGGCCACATATATTTCTGATTTAAGATAAAATGAAAACCAACAACACAATAATACATTGATTGGCCTTGAATTCTCCTTTGAAATGAATGTAATTAGAATAAATTATTGACAAAATGTTTCCCATGATGTTTTATAGTGAAATTCAATTTTATCGCTTTGAAATAACAATCCTGAATACATGCTCACAACGTTTAGTCTTTTTCCCAGAAAATGACTTGGGTTCACATCCGATTTTAAAACGCCTATGGCCGTCCAGACGTCTTTTTATTGAGTGAAATGTGATGACAGTTTCATGTCCTTCATTGCCTTTATTCATAGTTTTCTCTTAGTTGTTTCTCCATGCTAGATTAATATAGAAAATTGTCCTTACTGGGAATCGAACTCAGGACACCAAAGCAGGCATACTAACTATTTGGTACGAGTTAATATAACTTCATTGTAGTTCATAAAATAATAGGCCATTATGATGACCGCTTAATTGAACGAGGAGAACGTGGTGCACCATACATTATGCATAAAGAAGAGAAGAGAGTTTTTCTTCCTGTTGTAGACATGGAGAAATTGAGATTGCTATAGCACACCATCTGCCGGAAGCAAGCAAGCAATGGTCATGTTGGTATTCATGTTATACAGCCTAGTACTGCCTTTCGGACGTTTGCAACCGGTAATTGAGACAGGTCACTCTGTACTCCCGACAACCTCCACCTCCTTTTCTCTGTTCCTTCCTTCCTGACGTCTTTCTTAGACCACTTTTACCCACTTTCACTTTAAAGCTTTCTTTCTTTCTTTTCCTTCAATTTCCTCATATATTATTTCAGTTTATTTTCTCTTTCATTTCAACCAATCTTATTTATGTGTAATGACTTTTTTGCTTTGCCTTGGGTGGTGCCAATTTACAATGTTTTATAATTGACTTTCTTGTTCGTGACATTTTTTTTTAAAGTTACTTAAGTATTGAAATAAAATTCACGAAACTTTACTTATATTCTTTACGCTGAATGTTATAAGTAATTTCTAAACTTCATCAAACTAATAAATGTAGAAGGCAATTAACTTAAGTTGATTAAAAAATGGAATGTATTTAAGAACACTGAAGAATACTCATACCATTCAGAGATGGTTAGGAAAACATATTTAATCTATTATTAAATTCATTACTTTCAGTATCATTTTATTTAGTAAAATAAACATAGATGGCAGAAATATAATGGTTTCAGTTATCATTTAATCACTTCTACCAATATTTTACTGTTAATTACAAGGACTGCTCTAAAACCTTAAAAGAAACATTATTTTGGTTCATTTAACCTATTTAAAGTTTGATAGAAATGAAAATATGTATATATGGTGTTGGTGTACAATGATCAGTGAAGGATGTTTCTATAAATTCCATACAATTACACTTTATTATTGAAGTAAGGTTTGCTTAATTTTCTCGCCCCTTTTAGTTTATAATTTCCTGTACAGAGTTCTCTGATATAAACATTGAAATCCATGTAGATAGGTAAAACGATAACTGCTCGTACAGAAAAGTTTTATGTTTTTCTAACGATTTTTCCCAGCAGACGTAGGTTTATTGGTGTTTTCCCGAATGACGTAGAGAGGACTTGCTTAATTTAGTTTTGGAGACATATCTTTAAAAAAATTCTGAGTAAGCTTACTATAAAAATGTAGAACAAAAGCAAACTATTGTCCATTGTCATCTATTAACGTTAGTTCAACCGAGGCGGGGGGGGGGGGGGGGGCACGCCACTAGCTCGCAAGATTTTACAGTAAATATTAGAATACTTTTTATTTCAAAATTTTACTGTTACCCATCAAAATCTACAATAAAATGCAGTCTACTAGATTGTAATCACATTATAGAATACTCAAAATCCCGTAAAAACTAAATGCAATTATTGAATGATAAGATACGCAATACACTTTGAATCGTATATATTATGTCAAGTTCAACCATCTTGTTTTGTCTTGTTAAATTTCCACTTCCATGACAGAATCTTCCCCAGGATTTTTCAATTATATTTATGATATAATTTAGTTAGTCAATTGGAGTTTTACATTCTTTTAGGTACAAATATTCTTTTAGGTAATAATGAACATCCATTTCACATAATCATGTGGAAGCTCTTTTTTTTGGGGGGGGGGAGGAGATCAGCTTGTATTAATGGATAGAGGTTTATTTTTGAGTATCTTACCCCATAACTTGTGCATCATTCCCAAATTAATCCAGAGCGATATGTACGCTGTGTACGTTCTAGGAAAATTAGTTCTATGTACTCGCATATTTGCTTAGCAGACCTGAATGTTATCACTAGGCCAGTTGAGAAGGTCTGGTGTAACAACTTCTGTGTGGGTTTTAAGGGTAAAAGCAAAGTAGAACTTGTGAAAGACATGTGATGGAAAATAACGTAAACGTATATAATGTCCTTTTTTTTTTTTTCACAAGGCTTTCATTCCCATCCGTGGATGGGCGGGCCGCAGACGGTTATGCCGTCTCTATGGCCAGTGATAGAAGAAAATGTTGGACGATGTTGAAGGAGAAGGTTCTCAGGCTGTTATGCAAGATTAGGACGCAAATATGTCATCTAATAAGGAGGCATAGCAGTAATTCGATTAGGGATGAGCAGGGAGTGGCGCATAGATTGAGAATGTGGTCGTGTTCAGACGGTGGAAGCTAAACTGTAGAGATACCCATGTGCGGGATCATGGATTGTGGATGTGGCCGTAGTGCTGATAGATACGGCGAAGTGGGTTGTGCGCCTCAGGCGAATGGTCTTGTTCATAAATGGCCAGTAGATGATCGAGAGGCGGGTATGCGTATCTGGGTTCCGTAGGTGTTTGGTCCAAGAGTTTGTTTAGTATAGGATGGGCATTGGAAATGCGCTGAAAGATGTAGCGGCTGCGAAGGCGTCGGAGATGAGGAAGAAGTGTAGGCATAGTGGTGCGTCGGTAGACCTCGGCCGTAGGTGTGTGCTGCGGTAGAGAATATGCTATGCGGAGTGCACGGCGTTCAAGGATTTGAAGGCGTGCATAAAAGTTGGTAGTCGCTGATAGCCAGGCAAGATGGCCGTGTGTCAGTGCCGGTCGGACGAAGACCTTATAGGTGTATAGAAGTAATTTAGCATTTAGACCCCACGTAGTGCCTTTGAGATGTCGAAGGAGATTAATGCGACGGCGAATGTTGGCTTCCAAAGTACGAAGGTGGGCGTTCCATGTAAGGTGTTTATCGAATGTGACACCAAGGTATGTTAAGGTATCGTGGACCGGAAGATGAGAATCTAAGAGGGTAATCGTGAGGCGCTCAGGATTGCGAGTAGGGCAGAACTTATTCCTTTTGAGGCCAAATAAGGTCATCTGCGTTTTCGTTGGATTTAGTTTAAGCTTCCATTTGAGGCTCCAGGCAACAAGGTTATCCAGTGCACGTTGAAGGATGTGATTAATTTGGTCAACGGAAGACCCAAGTGCGAGATACGCAGTATCATCGGCAAATTGGAGCATATGAACTGGAGGCGGAGGTTGAGGCATATCAGCGACATAGAGTAAATATAAGAGAGGTGAGAGCACGGAACCTTGGGGAACGCCAGCACGAAGTATGAAGGTTGGAGATTTTGTATTATTAATCTGGATATATGCCAGTCTATGGTGGAGAAACTGAGCTATTATCCGCACGTAGGGAAACGGCAGAAGGGAGGTAAGTTTGTAAATTAGTCCAGCGTGCCAAACAGTGTCGAAAGCCTTTTCGATATCAAGTGATACTAGGACTGACGGGAGGCGTTTGTTAAAATGATTGACCAGTAGGGAGGAGAGTTTCACTAATTGATCATTAATGCCAAAGGAAGGTCGGAAACCAGCTTGAGTAGGCGGAATAATTGCTCTTTCTGCAATGTATGGCTGCAGACGCTTCATAAGGATACGTTCGAATGTTTTACTAAAAGCATTCGTCAGACTGATCGGCCGATATGATGCCTGAAACGTACGGTATTTTGTAGTAAGACAACTGTTATATATTTTGTGACATTTCGTGTTATCTAATATACACAAATTTGCAGAATATACATACTCATTATTTCTCTATATATTGCCTTACTTTGTTATACTCTACCTTATTTTTAATAAGTTGTTAATTATCCTACGAATTTTGCATGAAATGTGTCGTATATTCGGTAAAAGAACAACTTTTCTGCCCTCTCTACTTCAAATTGGAAATCATAGAAATTTCCACTTGCACGTAATTATCGCTATATTTTCTACTACCTTACGATAAGTTTAGGTAAATTATTAGAATATTTTTCGAATAACTTAGGCTATGTTGCACGAATATTAGAAATGTCCTATGTAAGGAAATCTAGTAACAGAAATTAGATTTCTTAAACTAAATGACTGCATGACCCCGACCCTGACTAAATGACTGCATACTAAGTTTTCATGAAAGCGAGTGACATTTTCTGTTGCCTATTCCTTCCTTCAACATGAAAATCTAATACGTGTAAGTTAGGTACTGATGTTCTGACTCTACTTTGATTCTCTAGCCATATCAATATAGAAGATAATTCCTTTCTCAGCGATGTTTGAACCATAATGATACAGGTGAATCCATTACACATGGAGTTCTATAGGTATAATGACATGAAGGAATACTGTGCACAGCAAATGACACAGGAGGAGATTCTTGCACAACGAGTGCTCTAGTCAATGACATGAGATGACATGAAGTTCCTTCCACAACGAGTGCTCTAGTCATAATCATACGGGGAAACACTTGCACAGAGAGTGCTCTAATCATAATAATACGGGGAGACTCTTGCACAGAGAGTGCTCTATGTCATGGTGACACGGGGGAGATTCTTGCACAGCGAGTGTTCCAGTCATAATAACACTATGGAATCGCTTGCACGATCATTTGCAACTCTGTGCTCTCTGAAGTCATCGCTTGCTTCTACTATTGTCAATGAAAGATATAAAGAAGTACAAGAATCACACTAAGCATTGTGATAAGCAAACAAGAACGTTTCATGGTAGAATTGAGAGACCAGTCGTGAATCTATAACTACACATATTCTACTAACACTTCTCTTTCACCTCGCTCCTTTTTCTCTTTGACTCTTACTGTTTTTTCTGTATCGTTGCTGCGAGTTCAAAGGCATTTTCTGATATCACAAATTGAAAAAGTTGTAACTGACGAATAACTTAGATCAGAAATGGTTAATTTACACACAGCGGACCAGGACAAGATAAAAACCCGGCTTGGAGGACACTTTCCACCCCACCTCGCTGCATGAACGGCGCTTCATTGAATTGCGTACATTTTCTGAATTTTAGTTCCTCTCTGAGTATATCACGTTTTGTTTCTGTGTCTAGGCCAATTAGGATCTGAGCTACGAACACCACATATTCAAATCACACTATAAAACCTGTCATCAGAAAATTAATAAATAATATCGTATGAATTTCTGAAACCATCAATAATTCATCGTACACATCATACATGAAACAGAAACAATCTGTTAATTGCTTCTCTATGCTGTTTAAAAAAACAGCAATTGGCTCTTGCAATGTTGAGTGAAGTGTTGTCGAATCATCAAAATGCCATAACCTGTTGTTGAAGAGGTGCATACACCTATGCACCCAGATTCCATTATATATGCAGAATCGTAAATCTTCTTCGTCACGGACAATGGCGCACGATTAGGCTGACAAACAGCTAGAACGTGACAGGCATAGCAGACTAAATGATAGCCCTTAGCTCCCAACGTGGTTGTAATGGTTAAAGAACCAACACACCATCTGTCCGTGTAACCGACTTTTTTTTTTTTTTTTTTTTTTTGTATAAATGTTATTGACACGAACAGCTGTAGAGCTTTTTGTTATATTATGTTTTATTTACATGTATAGCTTATATTGAAGGCAATTGTTTACGTTATGTTGGTCTATATATATATATATAAAGTTACTTCCAAACTTGCTTTGGAGAGGAAGAAATGAATTATGAAGTCTCAACGTACAAAGTAGCCGACATCATTGTTTTCGATAGCCTAAAGACATTTCTAAGCAACTACATTATACTGCAAAGGTATACCGGTATATATAATTCACTAAAATTATTCTGCTCTGTGAAATTTTTATTAAGAGAACCATTGTGGTGTAGTGTCCACATAACACATGACCGCAAGGTGTACTTGGGACGTCTCATAGGTCTTACTTCTATCCCGGGTGTAGTAGAAATTTTAAGGATAATGAAAATATTACAGGATTTTTCTTGTACAGGATGTGTCTTTTACGGGACAATGTGGACATCAAAGGAAGTCATGTGATGAATCCTGCAAAGTGACGAGAAATACCCACGGGAAATCCCATTGTGGGACACAAGTGGATTGTGTGGATTCCCAGTGCATACCCACTGGCAAAAAAAAAAAAAAAAAAAAAAAATGGACATTCTATACAGATCCTGATATTAAACGTCCAGATTTCTGTGTAAATTTGGAGCAGGTATTGAGACTAATGACCGTTTCGTTATCAAATATCATGGCCCCTTCACCCCCCGATGAGCCCTTGGGCTCTAGCTCATTTAGCTACTTTGGCTAGACAAGACCACTAAGGCAGTAAACAAGAGATAAGATAACCAATACAGAAGGGATAGGGTACAAGTATTCGGTACTGCTACCATGGAACTGAGCATCGGAACAAAACAAAACAATAAATTGAGAAATTTGATTAGGGATACACAAGATGTACAAAAAGGAAGGAATTATGCCTACATTACACGGACGACGTTCTCTTGCTCTTTCAATGTTATATTCTTGCAATAGAACAATGCATTTTGATTTTTTTGTGGTCAAGAAGACAAGTGTTTGACTAAGGTCTCTAAATATGTGAGAAATAGAAATCAAGTGGCAGTGTATAAGCGCTTCTTTCATCTATCACCCCAAAACAGCATCATTGATGTCCATGTGTCCGTTCGGCCGTACGGGAGATAAAAGTTCTCAAGAATATATTGATGGATCAAATCAATTTTAACCAGGAGTTAGAAGGTCGAAAGTCGTCAAGAATCGAGTTTGATTGTGGAGGTGATGCAATCACCGAAAGCGATTTAAAAAAAAACAAAAAAAAAACCGACAATTTATAATGTTAATATTGATCACTATAGAGCAAAAACGATAACACATAGATAGCTAAGAGCAGTTTTCTACAATCAATTAAGCGTCCTAAGAATATATTTCCATCTCTACTCCAATCTCTCTACTAAAAACCCAAATGGTATAGCAATCTACTACTACTTCGGTTCAATATTAACTTTAAAAAATCTCACGCCATACAAACAAATTTCTTCAGTAAACGTACACGTCACACTGCTTCTTCTTTTTAATTTGTCCCTTGTCATTTCATGGCATTCTACATAGTATTAAATCCGCCACTGAAGTACGTTACACCTCTCAAAGAATATAAGTTGAGTCCCTGTAGAGACAGCTTACGATCCAACAATAAATCAAACACAACAAATCCTAATACATTATTTCAGCATTTCGGACTTTTTCCTCCCTGTTTCATTTCGGCGTAATTTGCAAATGAAACTTAACATTTTCCAACATCCTTCCCTTTCCCCAACCCTCGAAATTCCCTCAGGATCTTAAAAATAATTAATCTAACAATAAACATATTTAAACTAACATTTGCTGTGTAAAGAACATTAAAAAATGAAGTACTTATTGTTAGTACACTGATAAAGAAAAAAAAACTTTCGAAAGTCAATAACGTGCACAGCACACTTACTAGTGTATAAGAAATAATTACGTGGAAATCACGTTTTAGGTTTCTTTGAAAACGGTTTTAATTAAAATTTCCGTCTATTTTCTGCTTTTCAGTACGTTCATCCACTTAATCTTAGAATTGAAGCGATGCATCCAGCTCAGCAGGTATCAATCTCTACTTGGCTTGTTTTCATACAAATGAATATAAAGGTTAAATATTCGCTATTCTCTTTGGGACGTTAAATTATATTTACATTTTATTTCTATCTCATTACTTTTTGACATTAGAAATATTATCTTGTACGTACGTAAAGCCAAGTTTAATTTCCATTTGGAAAAAGTCTCTTGACATTAGGCTACAGGACTTTATTTCAGACGAAAAAGTAAAGTGCCGTTTTTTCTGCCCTCTCTTCAGCTTTTAACAAATTAATTTTCTACTTTAAGTCCTGGACGATTAACAAAAATGAATTATTACTAAGGAATTGGTGGAATGACAATGTGTGAGAAAATAAGGAGAACTCCAGTAAATCTACGGACACAATGTTAACCATTATAAATTTACCTGTCATAGGATTGAACCAGAGACCTCTAGCAGCAGACATGAACGCTCTAATACTGAACCATCATACCTCCCTTCTTTGCATTAGAGAAGTTTTATTTCAAACGAAAGTGAGAATATGGCTCAGTTGTGCGGATACGGCTTTTAAAACACAAGGGAGTGGTCACTTTTACTCAACTAAATTATAAAAATTAGATTATCTTTTAAAAAGCCTTTTCCTCGCTCTTTTCCCAATATCCGTTCAACAACGTCGCCCATGATTATTCCCCTATGTTCTTCTTGGAGATAAATCAAGCTTCTGTATGAAAGACTGTACCTCTAGGTAACTTTCCTACCACTGAGAGAGAAAGGGCAAAAATGGTTGAACATGATTTACAGTTTCGTCTTTTTTCTTTTCTTTTCTTTCTCTCTTCTTCTTCTTTTTTTTCCAGACTGACCACCTACCTCTCTTTGAAAGTCCATATGTTCATGGCCTTAAAGTAAAATAATTTGATATTTTAGTTTGAAATAAAAATTATAAGCAGCCAAACCGGATTCATTTTTATTTAATGTAATTTCTTTGGCGATAAAACTACAGAGATTTTTTTAAACGTCAAGTAAGTGTCATATTTTTTTTAAAAAAAATAAATAAATACGCGGTACATTTTGTTAATGATTCTGAAATCTACTCTTTTAGTTTTCCATATACCCTACCTACTGGTGAAGTAACTTATACATGTGACTTTGATGCATGTGGTCTTGGGTTCCATTACTGGTGGGAAAGCATTGGAATTTGAGCACATTTTGGTAATTGAAATTTCCCCTTAAAAACTGTAAGTTCACGTCGCATATAGCCTGGGCTGAAAATAGGCGCTAAACTTTAAACAGACAAACATTTTCTCATGAAGTTGTCCAATTCATTTTATTTGAAAGAATTTTTAGGGGATCCATTTAAAAAAAAAAAAAGTTTATTTCAACAAAATGAGGCCTCGGTGCCTCGTGGTAGAGCCTTTGCCTTTCTGTGTGGGGTCCCTGGTTTGATCCAAGATTGTGCTAAATAAGTTTTGTGGTGGACAAACACCGTGAGCATGGGTTTTCTTGGGGTTATCCGGTTTCCTCCCACTTCCTTCATTCCACCATTTGTTACATTTCTCTTAGTCTCGATGCATACTCGTGGGACGTCAAATTAAATATTTCATTTCATTTCATTTCAACAAAATTTCTAGCCCTGTTTAACATATTACTACACCCTTTGGCATTTAAGCTTATATGTTTTTTTGTGACTTATGATCAATACATCGGGTCCCACTTGAGAAATCGTACCAGTGAAGAAACTGCGGCAATATTGTGCATAAAACGACTTTGAACAATTCAGATTTTGATCTCACGTATTTTTTATTATCACACATATTTACAAGTTGGCAATTCAATTTTATTTTTTAAGAAAATAACGAATATGAATGCAATAACGAATATGAATAGTAGATGTGCATGTATATATGGAGATACTGTATAAATCGAGTCGAGTATTGCCTTGTGATATGGCGACATTTACAACTAACTAATAAGATGCGGCGGCTTACTAGTAGAGCGCTAGTCTCTGGTAACGTAAAGATCTTTAGCTCAAGGGATGTACACAAGGAATGGTTCCTGAGGTCCAGATCCATCTTGCGAAATCCCGTCTTTTCTGTAATTTTAGGAGTGATTTTTTAATTTTTAAAAAATATTATTTATCCTTATATTGAATTTGAACAACCCAAAAAGCTTTGGTTCCACCAATACCCTCCCCCCACGAAATAAATTCCTGCGTACGTGCCTGGCTAGCTCGATTCCAGGGCATATGAGCTTACTTTGAACAATATTTTCGTCAGTAGGTTTTCCCAACTACCTTCAATTTTTTTCATATCGTGGCTAAGCGGTTTGCGTACGCACCTTATGCGTGGGAGACCCGAGTTCGATTTCCGGCGGGAGCTCATGTGTTTCTGATTCCACGTTAATCAGTAGGTCCACGTCTAATATAGCCTCGCTGCTGAACGGACGTTAAATTGAAAATCAATTCAACTTAACTCCAGTCCCAGATCTAGCCCGGGGCCTGAGGGGCTTATGAATAACAAAAATATTTATTTACTTTTGAAAGTTTATAGTAAACTCAAGATATACCTGTCGTAGTCTGGGTTCTGGCGGCTCCCAAGTTTTACGTTTTAGATCCACCCCAGTCATAACCATTCACTTTCGTTAATCATCTATTTCCTTTACCTTCCAGGGGATGGGAACGTGAGACGTAAAATCGAAAAAAAAAATCATTTACAATTTAAGAATTTCTTTAACCACAGTTAGATATTAAAAAATGTTATTTTGCATTATTCAACTCATAAAAATAAATATTTCGTTTCATTTTAAAGGTATAATATAATTACTTTTTTGTGATAAATTCAACTCAAACTCGTTGTAAATATATCTCGAATAAAGCGGACGTTTCGTGCAACCAATTAACGGCATTATGCAATTATCAGTTAGGTAGACTTGATTTATACTTATGTCCTTTGTCAGCAGAGGGGGTATAGGACGAGATGAAATCAACGTTTTAAAGAGGGAGTAAAACACTCTACTGTGTTTGATGCTTATGTACCGAATCTCGAACGCGGGACCTACTGCACCAATCACATACGAACTAAGCAAGAGATCTACAATAAACTATTAGACACTAGTTTTCACATGCAATGCACTCATTTTTTTTTCTTTTAAAGGAGCTTGGTTTACCTAAACTCCTGTATTTATTTACTTTATATCCGGAAGATACAAAATCTTCATTAATTTTGGCCAGGATGTAGAGTCAAAAGCTATAAATCAACTTTATGGAGGTCATCTCTCCATTTGATTCCAAGACACGGACAATCAAAGGTCGGTTCTCGTAATTCTATGAGAATAAATTGTCGATATAATTCTTGTTTAATAGACTACCCGCAGCTCTATTCTGACTAGCGGGTTAGTATAGCTCTCAGGATTCAAAATACTAATCTGTCAAATACAACGCTAAAATGAATATAAATGATTACGCAACAAACAGGCTTGATAAAAAATTAGCTTGTTAAGGAGTTCGTAGCTCGGAGACTGTTACATATATTGATAATGAAATAAAGAATCTTTTTTTACTAAATGCTGCAATAGAAACATACAAATTCAATATGACTCTTGGTGAGCCTGCGGTACTCAGTGGTCCCCGCGATTATCTCTGGTGCCTGAGGTCCCTGGTCGATCCCATGTTGCAGGTTGCACCAAGTCTAGTTTGTGGTGGAGAAACACAGTGTGCGTGAGTCTTGTTGGTCTTCTCCCGTTTCCTTCCACTTTCTTCATTTTACCATTTCATTTATCATCAACATCACCGTCTTCCGTAGCCTCTTTTGCATAATCGTGGGACATTAAATATAGATTCATCTATAGACTAACATCTTTTACCTCAAATTTTCAAAATATTCCTAGCAAAGTTTAGGAACATGTATAGTGTTGGCATTGTAAGTTTACAAAAGTTCTAATATATCATTATCATTTAACGAAAATTGTTACTAATAAGAGATACATCAACCTATATATCTCATTGTGCTACACAAAATGATATAAATCCCCATGTGCAACTTTTAAGAGAATTCAAAAGCTTTTTGTAAACGTTGGTGCTGTGTGTAGATAACCACAGTAGCCACTAAGATGAAACTGATCCTGAAGTATATATCACAAATAGCGCCAAATTATTGTTAAGTCTTGAACTCTATTTTAACTTAAATATTGTGCAATCTTAAGATATAAGTTATATCAATCATTAGAACATATCGGGTTGTATAAAATGATTTGCTTGGAAATAAGTGATATCTAAGTAAAATATAGAGTGCTTTTAACACATTTTCTTTCTAATGGTGCATATAGTGTTTTTTTAACCTAACATTTTATAACATAACGAATAATATAATTCAGTTCAATTGAACGCACCTAATATTGCTGAACACCTCCCGAAACGAAAACTAAATTTGTTTACTTCAACCAATTTTTAATAAATTACTAAAGTAGTCTATTTATTGATTTTTGCAATATTATTCAAGTATAACACGTGGAATTGACTTGAAAATCTATAATACAAGGGACTAACTTGTTTGATTGATTAATATGGCCACGAGACTAACATTACCGCCATCTACCAACCCTGACAGTGTATATTTACGTTAATTAAGTATGAATTGATATGTTTATTCGTAAACCAGTAGGACAGGGTGGCCCCACCTTAATCGTGTTTTTTTCTTTTCTTCCTACAACTACCATGTTCACCCAGGAGCTAAACCGACCAGACACTCGTTTTGGGAGGAATAGTCTTGTACGCTTTCTTCTTCAGATTTGCTATTGGCAGTGAGGAACACTATTATTTTGCATTCGTCATGGTTAAATCACCTTAAGTGTCGAAATATTTCAATGCAAAGAAATTAGAATATTGTATTATTATTATTATTATTATTATTATTATTATTATTATTATTATTATTATTATTATTATTTTAGTAGATTTGTTTCGAGCTTTAAATTAATGTTGTACAACTCAATAAATAATTTTATCTTCGCGGCCGAGTGGTTAACATGTGTGAATACTGGTTCGATACTCGTTAAGGCAAATTGTGTAGGATACAAATCTTGCGCAATGGTTCCGTTTCGTGGTTCAAACAGAAAGATCTGTATCGTACAGCACCTGTGCTTTTGAAAATGGACATTAAAATTTCTAATTAACCAACCAAAGTGAAGCATTTTTGCTATAGCTATTAACAGTGGCATATTTATAGGGCTATCGGGCTCAAGCCCCCGCGAAGTGAATTTATAATACGCACAACTTCATTAATATTTATCGGCACCCAAAGGGGAAAATACAAGTGTTTATTCACGTGTTGTGCATAGCCTCCCTAGCGAAACAAAATCCTAAACATGCCACTGGCTGCTAATAATCTCTTTATAAGGGTAAAAATAAAGTGAACATAATATGTTATGCATGATGTTTTTATACAAACGTTTCCATGCAAGCTGATTTCAGTGACGGCTGTTGAGGGAAATTACTTGGGTAAAATTTTAGCTCTACAAGCTAAGAAAGCTATCCTAATGTATTAATTCTTGATAGCATCTTTCTTCCCTTAGTTGGTAGCGATAAATTTGTTAGCATTATTATCATTTTTAACTATTAACAGTCGCTACTAACTAATATGCAGTGCTTAAGGGCACTTTCTGTAACGGTTTGCGTTAACGATACGCAAATTTTGAAATTTAATTTGCGATAATCCGCATAGTGGGGGTCCCGGGTTCGATCCCAGCCCCCGCCAAGTGAACTTTGTGGTGGACAAACACCGCGTGCGTGGGTTTTCTCGGAGTTCTCCCGTTTCCTCCCACTTTCTTCATTCCACCATTTCATTCATCAATCATCATCACCGTCTCCTTTAGCCTAACCGGCATAACCGTGGGACGTAAAACTCAAAGATTTCATTTCATTTTCAATCCGCATAGTACTTATAATGTCTATTTGCAAGTCGATACGTTGCACTGCTGTGCTTAAATTTTGGTAAGGAATGAACCCTTTAGTCAGTGGCTCTTCAAGCTAAATAATAATAATAATAATAATAATAATAATAATAATAATAATAATAATAATAATAATAATAATAATAATAATAGGATGAGAAAAATGGGATAATTTCTAGAAACTTTGGTGTTATTCACATGCCGAGAGGTTTATTAGTTCAGGAATCAAACTAGAAAATTTTCGCATCTGCAGTCATACTCCGTTACTAAACCTCTTTCTTGCATCTTGAAATTTCGTTTAAGCTGATAAAATACTTCATAAACAAGAATGAGACAACAATGAAAAGTTCCTTTTTGAATCATTTTACAAAGTGCTTTGTTCGTGACATATTAAATCGAGCGATAATTCGTTAAATGCTGAGAGAACCTACTTCAGCATTAATAAAATGAAAAAAAGAAATCTGTACTGCAAATTGAATCTATAGAAAACCAGACATATATGGCTACATACATTAAATTACATAGCGTTTTAACATTTCTTAGAAATATGCTGGTTTCTATTTTCTAGTTTAAAATTTACATTTTTATGATTATTTTGAGCTATAGAAATGTGTGTTTTGAAGAAGTCCTTTAACTATTAATGATGTAGAGCTTGGAAACCACAATATTAATTAAAGATTGTCCCTTGCAGATACTTTGAACAATGTAACAATCTTCAAGCTCTAGTCTGAGCAAAATGGGATTATTTTTATATAAAAAGTATGGGTTTGTTTTTATGTTTAAAAGGCAGCTTATAAACCTGTATCTTTTAAATAGAATTTCAATCGGGATTGTAATGTTCTGGAGTTCAACAACGGTTATTTAATCGCTGGCACAATTTGAAATTACAGTTAAAATACTATAACAAACTATTAGCTTGTCAAGTACAAAAGATGGTTTATTCCAGACAAACTATTGTAAATAGATACTTGGAAAATATTGCCTTAGCTTATAAATTACAGTTACTTCAGACTTTCAGACATAAAGCCAATGTAGACGGGCTATAACAAAGTAAGTAACTTAATAAATATAATGTATAATCATCAAACTATTTTTTTTTCTACAACAACGCACACTTCCAAGCAATTTTGTAGTATTGTCCGTAATAGGTACTATAAATATTTTAAAACTTCACCATGAACTTGTGAACTTTGCGAAACCGAAATTTGTTGCTGGTAAAGTCACTCGCAATGTAACAGAAGTCACTATTTCAGAATGGACGATGTTGCACACTGTATTCTGGTGTGTTTAAGTACCGTACGAATTATGTACACTTAAGTGATGTATTTTTCTTGAAGTTTTTCTTCCACTTACCAAGAGCTTCATGTTGCTGTTGCTTAGGTTGTGCTTCCGAGCTGAGCTCTTCTGTGGGGGAAGGTTCCCAAACGAATGAATATCCGTACTTTGGTGTCCCGCTTAATATATTCTCAAGTACTGCATCTCAACTTTCACCGCACCACGCCCCGGCTTTTACCGCCTCTATACGTTTGAGAACCAAGTAACAGGTATCAAAGAGGGAGAGAATGTATAACTCGGGAACAGATACTGTTGGACCAAAATGCATGAGGTAAAGGGGAGGAGGAAAGAGGAGGGACATGTTATAAGTGAAAAAAAAATAGTTCTTTCCTTCCGTCTTCCTTGGATGCGCAGATTGATTTCCGGTCTGACCGTCCCGACAAGAGTACGAAACTTTTACCATTATTGCGTAGCTTGTTACGTCATAGCCAGAAGGCAAATTCCCAGCTATAACTTTTCAATACACATTTTTTTTTCTGTTTTGTGTATGCCTATATATACAAGAGATTCTATCTTTGTTATAATAATTTCTTAATGTATACGGTGTTACCAACCGAACTTTTGTTATGTCAACAATGCTGTTGACAAAGTAATTATTTTGAGAACTTTGACTTTAATTTCTTTGTTTAGTTTGTTCCTTCAAAATCATACAAAAAAAAAAAAAAATCTGGTCACATATTTCTATCAAGTGGACGGATGATGGGAGTTTTCTAACCCTGGGGACAAGAACTGAAGAAGTGGAAAGTCACTTTTTTTATTTTGCCCTTCCTTCCGTTGACAACCAGAGCAAGTCATATGAAAAATATTTTTGTTAACTCACTCCTTTGCATTACGTATTTAGTAGTCAGCGCGTGTACTTTAATGGCAGAGAGATACATATGTAATAATAATATGAAAAAAAGGAAAGTTTTAAAAAAAGAAAAGCAAATGCAAAGTTCACAAAATTATTTCCTTTTTTTCTCTTTTAGTATCGTGTTCTGGTGATTTTCCATTCATAGGAATTCGCAGAGAAAAAGTTATATTGTATTACTTATGTGTAGTAGAGGAGATTATTAGTTTGTATTTCACTCATAGCCTTGGGATGCGTTACAGGAAGAAATACTTAGGTACTTATTTCTTCTAGCTAATACCCTTTAGGCATTCATTAGCATGCTTTTTATTTAAAGGGAGATTCCCGGTTCGATCCTAGGTTCTCATACGAGTATGTGGTGGATAGCAACGTGTTCATAAGTTACTCTTAGGTCTGAGCAACTTCTTTTCACTTTCTTAATTCTTAACGGTTCTTAGTTCAATTCTGAAGCAACTCACATCATAACTTATCCTTTATGATAATTATGCTTTATCTCTCTGTAAATTATGGTTTATCTTTAATGAGTTTTTAACGTAAATAACGAACACAATTATTATTCTAAATATCACATATATACATACATACATACACAATAAATATATTTTATTATCCTTGTCTCTACATAAGATGGACATCTACCGAGGTGTCATTTTGTTCTATTATTATTATTATTATTATTATTATTATTATTATTATTATTATTATTATTATTATTATTATTATTATCATTATTATTATTATAATTATTATTATTATTTAGTATTTAAGAAACTGAAAAGATTCTCGCCGCACGTTTCCTAATGGGAGATCAGAGCGACATAGTACCGGAACAACGATAGACGAAGTCTTGAAGGTATAAAGATCACAGGTTCTTGAAAGTGTAAAATGGAATGTGTCCATACCTGTGGAAAAAGGAAGACGCTTCAAGGTCAAGAGGATAAGTCTGGATGTTATTGCCATAATGTTCAATGTTAATGTAATTCAATTTTCTATGTATTATCTTTTTTTCTTGAATTATAATAACGGTTGTGGCTGATTAAGGAAAGAAATTGGGGCTGGGAGGTTGATAAATGGGGAGAGTATGTGCATGTTATCAGTAGGAACATGCAGCATATATCGCCTTCCACGTATGCTAGCGCAATGAGTTTTGGTAATTGAAATCATGAAGGGGTATGACGTATGTAATTGAAATCATGAAGGGGTATGACGTATATAATTGAACTCATGAAAGAGTATGACGTGTGTAAATGAAATTATGATCGAGTATGGTGCATGTAATTGAAGTAATTAGTTTTTGTAATTGAAGTTGTGAAAAGAGTATAACGTATGTAATTGAAGTGATAACGCGTGGCAGATGGTGCCGCTGGCGCCATTACTGTCTGACCGTAATGTGAGTTCCCTTTATACTTTTTCCGCCCGTCTACTTTGTATATTACCGACTGCCGCACTGTATTGAACATTAGCTTTGCACTGGCGCCATTGCCATTACGAGTTTTTAGCCCCGCCCGCTTTGAATTTTGCCGCTCGGTAGCCGTGGACGTTAATGGTATTTTCGGCACACTTGTATATTTATTTAATATTGTGACCTAAGTAAGAAGAGAAAGTTACTTACCTTTGATCACACGCCCGCTATTTTGCTGACTATTTCCTGGTTGTTTGTTGTTGCAATTGTATATAATTTATGGCCATATTGCAGTGTTGTCTGTAATGAGAATAATTACAGTGATTTTTTCCCCCTAAATAATTAAATTTTCCTTTCTTTAGGGATTTCTTTTTGTAATGTTGCAGCGAAAAAGGGTAACTAGATTTTCGATAATTTGTATGTAAGCTATTGAGTGTTTCCTTTTACGTACAGTGATTAGACTACGTATAGTTACCTATAATATATTTTTACGTAATGAGACCAAACCCTAATTATGAATTATACTTTTACTATCTATTAGATTAATTATGAATTTACCTTGCACTTTTTTATTTATATAATTGAAAATGGTCAATATTAATTAACCTATAATACTTACCATATGTATATACTTACGTATGAAGAATTGAGCTTTGCCACTTGTGGTTTTTGATGGATGGATTTGGTTTTCCAATATGGCGGCGTTGCGTGATTGTTGAACAGAGGTTCCTCCATAGTAGGAGTGTGAAATGGGAATACGCGCATTTTGCTTGCATTTCCGTATAGATTGATGCTAATTAAATTTGTGACGAATTTGGATGGGCGAAGTTGCATAGTTTATTACATTACTACAATATATGTTTAATTTATATTAAATTTTGTTTTATCGTGTGCTTAATTATTATAAAATTGAAATAATAATAATAGATAACGATACATTTTGATAAAGAAAGCGGAACCCCACAGTACTACGATATGTACAACTGTGCTGCCATCTATTGGCAATAATTACAACTCCATTTAACAGGCACGTTATATGGGAGACTGATACAGAATGAAGGGGGAGACTTAAGGTGAATTACATGAGATTTAGATGTACAAGGAAGAGAACAGAATAAAATAAATAGAGAAAATATTATTGTTTATTGAATTGAAGCAACATTTAAGCGTAATATAGTAGTTTGCAATGAGGTTATTAAATTAGGTTTAACTGGATACGTATGTACTCTGTAGGGTTGTTTATTATTTATTTAGGATTTTTATTTAATAATATGGTTTGTAGAAGTATATTGAATTGCTATAAAAATAGAACAAACTTATACTTTATTTGTATAGATGCACCTATGTTTATACAAGGGTGCAGTTTTAGTATTGGTTTGCGTTAGCGTATTTGAATGTGCGGAACGGCACATGATGGATTTGGAGCGGGCGGAGTATTACAACATTGTATCTGTTGGAGGATTTTGGTACTACGGTTTTGCATTGATGAATATATATGTCGCATAGATTGACGAAATGCTGAAGATTGTTTTTATGCTAATTGGCACTACGATTTCCATTTGAAAGAATTAGATAAATAATAGCTTGAAAATATTTAAAATGGATTACGGTATGAAGCATAATATTTAACTATATTGTATTTGTTATAATTGAGAACCGGAAAATATATATGTAATTGCTACTATGGAATTAACAAGTACCAGAGATAAATGCATTAGCTACCATTTATTGTGTGCTGGATTATAAGAATATAGTACTTATAATGTTTGGTTTAAGTGCTGAGAAGTGTTATATGCTGATTGATTTTTTCGTGGGGGGAATTGATTTAATTTGAAGCAACAACAAATACATTTGACAAATATTTGATGTATTTGCAAGCATTGAAATGGGTATAAAATGTTTTATGTATGTAAAATATTTATTTTTGTAAAATAGAATTGTTATATATGAATGTAGGCCCCATAGCGTCTTATTACAGACCCTGCGATTTTTAGAAAAAATTAACGAATACACAAAGACGTTACGGAATACATGCTTTATGTTACATATGGAAACACGACAAGGACTATTTGATAAATTTTGCTATTTAGGAAATAATATTTTACAGAAGAAGGTGTTTTGGATATATTCTACAAGAGAAACAACCAATGTGCTGTAATTGTATGACAGAATAGAACAATATGAGTACCAGTTTGAATATTATGTGCATTTAAGCGGTATGGAATTAGTTGCAGTATTTTTTATTGAACCTAGGGTGATAATATAGAGCTAAAATCTTACAGGTATGGTCGCGTGTTTTATTAGGATATATTTTTATAACTGTGCGTGTACTATACTTGTTTATTACAAAATTTGATACATTTTACTGAATTAAAATTGTGCCGCATATTTAGCAGGTATAAGGTTTCTTACCATGCTGTTGATTAAGATAATGGAAAGATTGTATTTTTTCGTATTTTTTGGAATAATATTGTATACAAGAAGATGCTATTGGATATATTGTACAAGGAAAACAAATATTGTGCTGTAATTGTATGGCAAAATAGGACAATGTGCGTACCACTTTGAATATTATCCGCATTTAAATGGTATGGAATTAGTTGCAGTAATTTTTTATTGAACTCAGGCGATAATATAGAGCTAAAATCTTACAGGTAAGGTTTGGGCGTTTTTACTAGGATATATTTTTATAACTGTGCATATACTATAATTGTTTATTACAAATCTTTGATACATTTTACTGAATTAAAATTGTGCCGCATTTTCATCAGGTATAAGATTTCTTACCACAGTGCTGATTAAGATAATGGAAAGCTTGCATTTTTTTGTATTTTTTGGAATAATATTGTATACAAGAAGATGCTATGGGATATATTCTACAAGGAAAACAAATAATGTGCTGTAATTGTACGACAGAATAGGACAATATGCGTACCAGTTTGAATATTATGTGCATTTAAGCGGTATGGAATTAGTTGCAGTATTTTTTATTGAACCTAGGGTGATAATATAGAGCTAAAATCTTACAGGTATGGTCGCGTGTTTTATTAGGATATATTTTTATAACTGTGCGTGTACTATACTTGTTTATTACAAAATTTGATACATTTTACTGAATTAAAATCGTGCCGCATTTTTAGCAGGTATAAGGTTTCTTACCATGGTGTTGATTAAGATAATGGAAAGATTGTATTTTTTCGTATTTTTTGGAATAATATTGTATACAAGAAGATGCTATTGGATATATCGTACAAGGAAAACAAATAATGTGGTATAATTGTATGACAGAATACGACAATGTGCGTACCACTTTGAATATTATGTGTATTTAAGCGGTATGGAATTAGTTGCAGTAATTTTTATTGAGCTTAGGGTAATAATATAATATAGAGCTAAAATTTTACAGGTAAGGTTTGTATGGGTTATTAGGATATATTTTTTTATGGTTGTACATGTACTATACTTGATTATTACAAATCTTTGATACATTTTACTGAATTAAAAAATTGTGCCGCATTTTGGCAGATATAAGGTTTTTTTTACCATTTGTACGGTTTAAACAAGAGAATACATAGAGACTTTAGTATTTATAATTTATGTAATACGTTACTATATATTAATTATAGATATTATGTATGAAGTGTAATGATGAAGAGGTCTACAACGAAATAATATCAGGATTAGAACTTGTTGAACTGGTGAATAGAAAATGGTCAGATATATCTATGTATATATTACATGTATTATACTTATTTGGAAACACATACCGAATTGATTTAAATAATGCTGGCGCGTGTATTACAACGTGAAAGTATATAAGATTTACATCTTTTTATTAGGATATATGTGTACATATTTTAGTTTAATAATAATAATACAAACTGAATTATTTTTAGTTTTTATATGTCAAAGAGAAGAACCTTACACATGCTTTAGTTGTGGAAAAACAGAAATGCACAATCGTAGGAAAAGTTGCATCAGTATTTTGAACGGATTTACACAATATAGATTTTAATGTTGGACATACTTAGAGATACTTAAAATATGAGATCTATGAGAACGTACCGCGAAAAAATATTGTAGACAGAACTATTTTTTACTTATTTAAAATTGCTGTATAGTTACAAGAGAGAATTTCTGATACTATTTTGCTTATGAATTACTAGATATAATATTTTAATTATTTGTGGTGAAACGATAGTAATAACGATTTTTTATGTAAATATATGGAGCTATTTATTGTACAATATGAAATACACGGTTTGCAATATAGATACAATGCTTATTTTACTTACTTACAGAGAATATACATATGTATTTGGTTATAGTATTATGTTTATATAGAAATACTTTACACTAGAAATAAGCATTTAATTGAACCACCACATTTTTTTTATTTGGATTTAAATGAACATCGAATGTCTATATAGGTGTACAGAATGTAAGAATTTCGGATTGATTTTTTTTTTACAGACATTTGGTTTTAGCCATATTATTTTATATAAAAACTATGAGTTACTCATTATTTCTATTATATATTAAACTAAACTAAATTAACGGATATATATAATTACGGATCACAATTATGATATAAGAATTTGCGAAATTTATAAGATTTCGATAATAGCTGAAAATATTACAACTACTGGTGACAGTATTTTGTTTAATACACAATTATATATAGTGTACATGTAGCTGGCACACAATAACCGTAATATCTATGGATAATGAACTCTGGATATTTACAATGATATGATTTAGGCGATATTTTTTATTAACAACTATCAAATAATTGTTTAGATTTCAAAGCATCACATATTTTAGGCACATATATTTATGAAACTATAATTATGCCTTTAATTTGATTAGTAATATAATGAAGAAACCTTGAAATTATTTGAAGATGTCTATTAAACTAATATATATCTTATTATATATAGAAATTTTATTTACTTAAAGGTTTATTTGATTAGACATATTGAAGATTTAATACTGACGTGTTACTTGGGTAACATTGCTCATTATTTGAAACCACACTTAACATTAATAACTATGAACATGATGCAAACATTGATTTTACTGTGAAATTGTGTATATATATATTATTTTCTGGGAGGCCTATTACAGTACAACAGGTGATTTTACAATAGTTATTATTTTATGAACAGACTAACCCCTATTTATACATTTTCTGTTTTGTTAATATTACCTAAGCACTTTGACTTGTAAATACTTTGAGTACTGCCATGGGTTGTTTTTTGACACTTTTATACCTAGTTATGAGACATTGATAGCCAGTACCCACTACTGTTTGCATTATATTTTAGTTTACTAAGTAGGGTAAATTTTGGAATCACATTAATTTGATTATGGTAGGTAGTGGAGAGTTTTCCTGAATGATGTTATGAACCTTTGAGGATTTATACCACATAGAATTGACTAGTTAAACTTATTTTACCCACATTTTACATAAAAAAATGTATTGAGATATATTTTACCAACATACAATAAACAGAACTAATGAAGGTTGATTATGACTACGAACAAATACCCTCTAGTAACATGACAGTGTATTTCAGTACTTTTTGGTAAGGGCATTAAGTAAGAAATTAGACACAATAGCTCCTAATTGAAGAATGGAACACATGTTTGAATAGCGTCTTGCAGCGCAAGACATACTTCGGATACACTGTTTCAACAGTATATATTGTGGTGGTACAGAACATATTATGGATACACTGTTTAAACAATTTATACCTTGGGTGGTACAGGACATATTATGGATATACTGTTTAAGCAAATTATAGCGTTTGCAGCACAGAGCGTATTATTGATTTGATGTTTTATTACATTGCATATACCTGTTGATACTTCTATTATATAGCCATGTTACAAACTAAAAACAACCAATTTTGTGCAACATGATATAGGGAAAGTATACTTAGTTAGACAAGAGATGCATTTAGACAGTACATGAATTTACTTTATGTAGGAAATTGGGAACTGCCATGGTTGGTGGATATGGATATAGAGTTATGACTCATTTTAGTAATAAAGATTTGTTATATTTAATGTTGAATATAGTATTTGGTAGTACAGATGCATATATTGCTAAAGCACACAGAACTTTTTTATTGAATATATATATATATATACATACATAGTTTGATCATATTTTAATTATTAAACTTTATATTTACAACAGAAAATGCATTACAGAATGTGTGATAGATATATGAACACAACTTTAATTTATTATGATTAACAATAGTTTAAATTTATTTATTTTGGTTGCATGAAATTAACATTAACAAATTTCTTATCGACAAACGTATATAGATGCACCTTTGAAAAACTAATTTCCTTTATTTATTTATTTTGGTTGCATGAAATTAGCATTAACAAATTTTTTATCGTCAAACCTATATAGATGTACCTTTGAAAAACTAATTTCGTTTATTTATATAGGGAAATTTTATATATTTATGACTATTTGAAAAGTTTGATACTATACAGAGCAGAATAAATGATTATTGTAGGACAGTTATTGTTTGATAGCTGAATGGTATACCAACACAGAAGGAATAAATCACTTTTTACAAAAAAATACTAACTTGCAGATAGCTTTGTCAAGAATTAAAGATTGAATTTAATGTATCAGTACTAGAGATGATCAATTAATAAAATTATTGAGTTTAGCGTTACAGGAACATGTTTAGGCGAATCGGAGGTGAATGATGATGGAATAAGAGTTGAAATGAAAAAATAAATAATCATAATATTGTCAGCTTCAAATTAACTTTGGAACTAACATTGAATTAGGGACCACATATGCAGCCGAAACGAGTGCTTAACAGCCAATTATAAGTAAGAATAGAGAGTTCCATCTACTGAAAAGAATTCAGTGAGAAACTAGTGATAATGGTATTTATCATTTTTTTATTTCGATGGATATAAACTACATTGACGGTAATTTTAGATATTTGTCTTAAGATTCTGTCATTGTAATCAAAATGTTTTGACCATGTTGCATTTTTGACGATACAGATTGTTTAAATATTATGAAAATAAGAAACTTTATGAAATACTACTAAACACAAAATGCTGTAGTATTAGTACAACCAGTGTTATTGTTTACGGAATGTCATATTGCGAACATGTATACATGGAACCACACATTGGAGAGAACACAGTAAGATTGTAACATAACATGTACTTTGAACATTATTTGACAAACAAGCATCATTTTTTATACATTGTTTTTTTCCTAGAAAAATCCAAGAACATAGCTCTCCGGCAATGGTAAAGTTTTCATTTAGATACTGTTAAGTCATTTTATAAACTGTTGACGGCATAATTTCCTTGGTTACTACCCCTAACTTTAACTTGTGAAAGAAGTAATTGAACTGTCATTGAATGAATTTCAATAACAGGACATTTTAATAACCCAGCGTTTGTATTATGATATTTGAACACTCTGTAGTTACCAGCATGCCTGTTCCCTGAAAACCTTTATTATACGTTTGAAGACTAGATATGTGACGCATACAGTCCGAACTACTTTTGCAGAAAACAAGATATTGCAAATTCCTTTAGAACGGTGTCTTATGAAGGGTCATTCTTTAACAGGAACTTTTCATGGAAGATACACATGTCTATAAATATGACATATTTATATTATTTTATGACATCACAACTGTTTTACAATTTATCATTTTATCAATACTGTATATGATGGAACCATTATGTATTTTCAGCTATTAATGTGATATTGAACAGAATCAGACATTTATAATTACTGTTACTAAATTTATTAGGTAGTGTAATTGTATAGCGGAAACTTAACCACTTTATATGATAGACTGAGCTGTGGAACTAATTATAATAATTGGACTTTAAACTTAGAATGATTACGGTAGTATGATTATTATTTTAGACATATATAATAGCCATTGAATTTATAGAAAGGTTTGTGGTTATAGCTTATTGAGGATGACAACATTGCCACAATTACGAATTAATATATCAAGGATATTTAAACATCTTCATAAGTATGACAAGATTTATTAGTTTTACGATTATTAGCTGTGCACATTACTTGAATATTTATTCTTATTATACTTACCAGTATTGTATTACATATGCTTGAGTACTTTTATAAGCATTTAAAACGTTTTACTAGAATAACAACAGGTAAAATTGTATTTTGTTTGAAACAGTTATGATATTTGCTGCGATTGTTGGAAATGGTATGCCATATGTTTGCTTGCATTGACACAAATCATAAGGGTTAATACTAAAGAGATTATAATTATGTTAGATAACTCATGCGTTTAGTTGAAATGAAGACAAAGATTGACATAGTAGGAAACATTATATAACAATTACCAGATTGAAGTAGTTTATTTATATATTTAAAGATTGGGTAATATAACATTTATAAACATATTATTTAGATTTGTGTGGGGGAGGCATTACACCTAATTATTGTTAGCTACTAAGTTTGCGATTGGTACTTTGATACATTTTGACAGTTAAACTTAGGACTTGACATCACGAAAGATATAGTAGAGAATTTTATTATTGATAGATGCAGCACATTATAATTAACAATAAACATTGATATTTTATGAAATATGGAAAGTTAATTGACATGCTAATGTGTTTGGGTTATAATAAGAATTATTTGATTTATAATACTACAGAACAATATATGATTGATATATTAGTGTTATTCATTTTGCAATAGATATAGCATATCATAGCTAGTATCAATAACTATATTATTTGAAATATGACAAGTACACATTATAATTACTAATTTAACTTCTATAATAAGATATGGTTTATGAATTCTTACAGATTAATATTTGATTACTACAGTACAATTATGTATTAACATTAATTATGAAGCATCACAACAAATGACAAATATTATCATATTCGAATTTTTAATTGTATGATTGGCAGATTGAAATGTTTAGCTACATAAAAGTTATTTGTATTACATATTAAATAAGAAGTAAACAATATTATACAAACTTAACACAAAAAATGTAAAAACTGAAAATGAAAAAGTGCAAACTAAAATTAAAACTGCAACTTGAAAACAAAAAATGTAGAACTGAAATAAAAATGCAGAAACAAAATTTAAAGTACAAGTAAAAAAAAACAAAAAAAGTGTAAAGTGAAAATGAAAAAGTGCAGAAGTAAAATTAAAAAAGTGCAACTTGAAACCAAAAAATGTAATACTGAAAATGAAAAAGTGCAGAAGTAGAATTAAAAAAGTGCAACTTGAAACAAAGAAAAATGTAAAATTGAAAATGAAAAAACACAAACTAAAATTTAAAGTGCAACTGGAAATACAAAAAATGTAAACTGAAAATGAAAAAACACAAACTAAAATTAAAAGTGCAACTTGAAAACAAAAAAACGTCAACTTGAAAATGAAAAACTGCAAACGAATATTTAAAAGTGCAGCGTGAAACAAAAAAAACAAAAAAAAATGTAAAACTGAAAATGAGAAACGCAAACTAAAATTACAAGTGCAACTTGAAAAAACAAAAATGTAGAATTGAAAATTTAAAAAAATGCAGAAATAAATTAAAACTTTGAAAATCAAAAATGTAAAATCGGAAATAAAAAACTGAAACAATATTCAAAATGCACGTCTTGCAATATTGAATAATGATTCAATTTTTATTTTCGATT
Organism: Thermobia domestica; assembly: GCF_964235325.1. Classification (NCBI taxonomy): domain Eukaryota; kingdom Metazoa; phylum Arthropoda; class Insecta; order Zygentoma; family Lepismatidae; genus Thermobia; species Thermobia domestica. The sequence continues at coordinate 130,763,764 of NC_137462.1, read as the reverse complement.
TTACATTTTTGATTTTCAAAGTTTTAATTTATTTCTGCATTTTTTTAAATTTTCAATTCTACATTTTTGTTTTTTCAAGTTGCACTTGTAATTTTAGTTTGCGTTTCTCATTTTCAGTTTTACATTTTTTTTTGTTTTTTTTGTTTCACGCTGCACTTTTAAATATTCGTTTGCAGTTTTTCATTTTCAAGTTGACGTTTTTTTGTTTTCAAGTTGCACTTTTAATTTTAGTTTGTGTTTTTTCATTTTCAGTTTACATTTTTTGTATTTCCAGTTGCACTTTAAATTTTAGTTTGTGTTTTTTCATTTTCAATTTTACATTTTTCTTTGTTTCAAGTTGCACTTTTTTAATTCTACTTCTGCACTTTTTCATTTTCAGTATTACATTTTTTGGTTTCAAGTTGCACTTTTTTAATTTTACTTCTGCACTTTTTCATTTTCACTTTACACTTTTTTTGTTTTTTTTTACTTGTACTTTAAATTTTGTTTCTGCATTTTTATTTCAGTTCTACATTTTTTGTTTTCAAGTTGCAGTTTTAATTTTAGTTTGCACTTTTTCATTTTCAGTTTTTACATTTTTTGTGTTAAGTTTGTATAATATTGTTTACTTCTTATTTAATATGTAATACAAATAACTTTTATGTAGCTAAACATTTCAATCTGCCAATCATACAATTAAAAATTCGAATATGATAATATTTGTCATTTGTTGTGATGCTTCATAATTAATGTTAATACATAATTGTACTGTAGTAATCAAATATTAATCTGTAAGAATTCATAAACCATATCTTATTATAGAAGTTAAATTAGTAATTATAATGTGTACTTGTCATATTTCAAATAATATAGTTATTGATACTAGCTATGATATGCTATATCTATTGCAAAATGAATAACACTAATATATCAATCATATATTGTTCTGTAGTATTATAAATCAAATAATTCTTATTATAACCTAAACACATTAGCATGTCAATTAACTTTCCATATTTCATAAAATATCAATGTTTATTGTTAATTATAATGTGCTGCATCTATCAATAATAAAATTCTCTACTATATCTTTCGTGATGTCAAGTCCTAAGTTTAACTGTCAAAATGTATCAAAGTACCAATCGCAAACTTAGTAGCTAACAATAATTAGGTGTAATGCCTCCCCCACACAAATCTAAATAATATGTTTATAAATGTTATATTACCCAATCTTTAAATATATAAATAAACTACTTCAATCTGGTAATTGTTATATAATGTTTCCTACTATGTCAATCTTTGTCTTCATTTCAACTAAACGCATGAGTTATCTAACATAATTATAATCTCTTTAGTATTAACCCTTATGATTTGTGTCAATGCAAGCAAACATATGGCATACCATTTCCAACAATCGCAGCAAATATCATAACTGTTTCAAACAAAATACAATTTTACCTGTTGTTATTCTAGTAAAACGTTTTAAATGCTTATAAAAGTACTCAAGCATATGTAATACAATACTGGTAAGTATAATAAGAATAAATATTCAAGTAATGTGCACAGCTAATAATCGTAAAACTAATAAATCTTGTCATACTTATGAAGATGTTTAAATATCCTTGATATATTAATTCGTAATTGTGGCAATGTTGTCATCCTCAATAAGCTATAACCACAAACCTTTCTATAAATTCAATGGCTATTATATATGTCTAAAATAATAATCATACTACCGTAATCATTCTAAGTTTAAAGTCCAATTATTATAATTAGTTCCACAGCTCAGTCTATCATATAAAGTGGTTAAGTTTCCGCTATACAATTACACTACCTAATAAATTTAGTAACAGTAATTATAAATGTCTGATTCTGTTCAATATCACATTAATAGCTGAAAATACATAATGGTTCCATCATATACAGTATTGATAAAATGATAAATTGTAAAACAGTTGTGATGTCATAAAATAATATAAATATGTCATATTTATAGACATGTGTATCTTCCATGAAAAGTTCCTGTTAAAGAATGACCCTTCATAAGACACCGTTCTAAAGGAATTTGCAATATCTTGTTTTCTGCAAAAGTAGTTCGGACTGTATGCGTCACATATCTAGTCTTCAAACGTATAATAAAGGTTTTCAGGGAACAGGCATGCTGGTAACTACAGAGTGTTCAAATATCATAATACAAACGCTGGGTTATTAAAATGTCCTGTTATTGAAATTCATTCAATGACAGTTCAATTACTTCTTTCACAAGTTAAAGTTAGGGGTAGTAACCAAGGAAATTATGCCGTCAACAGTTTATAAAATGACTTAACAGTATCTAAATGAAAACTTTACCATTGCCGGAGAGCTATGTTCTTGGATTTTTCTAGGAAAAAAACAATGTATAAAAAATGATGCTTGTTTGTCAAATAATGTTCAAAGTACATGTTATGTTACAATCTTACTGTGTTCTCTCCAATGTGTGGTTCCATGTATACATGTTCGCAATATGACATTCCGTAAACAATAACACTGGTTGTACTAATACTACAGCATTTTGTGTTTAGTAGTATTTCATAAAGTTTCTTATTTTCATAATATTTAAACAATCTGTATCGTCAAAAATGCAACATGGTCAAAACATTTTGATTACAATGACAGAATCTTAAGACAAATATCTAAAATTACCGTCAATGTAGTTTATATCCATCGAAATAAAAAAATGATAAATACCATTATCACTAGTTTCTCACTGAATTCTTTTCAGTAGATGGAACTCTCTATTCTTACTTATAATTGGCTGTTAAGCACTCGTTTCGGCTGCATATGTGGTCCCTAATTCAATGTTAGTTCCAAAGTTAATTTGAAGCTGACAATATTATGATTATTTATTTTTTCATTTCAACTCTTATTCCATCATCATTCACCTCCGATTCGCCTAAACATGTTCCTGTAACGCTAAACTCAATAATTTTATTAATTGATCATCTCTAGTACTGATACATTAAATTCAATCTTTAATTCTTGACAAAGCTATCTGCAAGTTAGTATTTTTTTGTAAAAAGTGATTTATTCCTTCTGTGTTGGTATACCATTCAGCTATCAAACAATAACTGTCCTACAATAATCATTTATTCTGCTCTGTATAGTATCAAACTTTTCAAATAGTCATAAATATATAAAATTTCCCTATATAAATAAACGAAATTAGTTTTTCAAAGGTACATCTATATAGGTTTGACGATAAAAAATTTGTTAATGCTAATTTCATGCAACCAAAATAAATAAATAAAGGAAATTAGTTTTTCAAAGGTGCATCTATATACGTTTGTCGATAAGAAATTTGTTAATGTTAATTTCATGCAACCAAAATAAATAAATTTAAACTATTGTTAATCATAATAAATTAAAGTTGTGTTCATATATCTATCACACATTCTGTAATGCATTCTCTGTTGTAAATATAAAGTTTAATAATTAAAATATGATCAAACTATGTATGTATATATATATATATATTCAATAAAAAAGTTCTGTGTGCTTTAGCAATATATGCATCTGTACTACCAAATACTATATTCAACATTAAATATAACAAATCTTTATTACTAAAATGAGTCATAACTCTATATCCATATCCACCAACCATGGCAGTTCCCAATTTCCTACATAAAGTAAATTCATGTACTGTCTAAATGCATCTCTTGTCTAACTAAGTATACTTTCCCTATATCATGTTGCACAAAATTGGTTGTTTTTAGTTTGTAACATGGCTATATAATAGAAGTATCAACAGGTATATGCAATGTAATAAAACATCAAATCAATAATACGCTCTGTGCTGCAAACGCTATAATTTGCTTAAACAGTATATCCATAATATGTCCTGTACCACCCAAGGTATAAATTGTTTAAACAGTGTATCCATAATATGTTCTGTACCACCACAATATATACTGTTGAAACAGTGTATCCGAAGTATGTCTTGCGCTGCAAGACGCTATTCAAACATGTGTTCCATTCTTCAATTAGGAGCTATTGTGTCTAATTTCTTACTTAATGCCCTTACCAAAAAGTACTGAAATACACTGTCATGTTACTAGAGGGTATTTGTTCGTAGTCATAATCAACCTTCATTAGTTCTGTTTATTGTATGTTGGTAAAATATATCTCAATACATTTTTTTATGTAAAATGTGGGTAAAATAAGTTTAACTAGTCAATTCTATGTGGTATAAATCCTCAAAGGTTCATAACATCATTCAGGAAAACTCTCCACTACCTACCATAATCAAATTAATGTGATTCCAAAATTTACCCTACTTAGTAAACTAAAATATAATGCAAACAGTAGTGGGTACTGGCTATCAATGTCTCATAACTAGGTATAAAAGTGTCAAAAAACAACCCATGGCAGTACTCAAAGTATTTACAAGTCAAAGTGCTTAGGTAATATTAACAAAACAGAAAATGTATAAATAGGGGTTAGTCTGTTCATAAAATAATAACTATTGTAAAATCACCTGTTGTACTGTAATAGGCCTCCCAGAAAATAATATATATATACACAATTTCACAGTAAAATCAATGTTTGCATCATGTTCATAGTTATTAATGTTAAGTGTGGTTTCAAATAATGAGCAATGTTACCCAAGTAACACGTCAGTATTAAATCTTCAATATGTCTAATCAAATAAACCTTTAAGTAAATAAAATTTCTATATATAATAAGATATATATTAGTTTAATAGACATCTTCAAATAATTTCAAGGTTTCTTCATTATATTACTAATCAAATTAAAGGCATAATTATAGTTTCATAAATATATGTGCCTAAAATATGTGATGCTTTGAAATCTAAACAATTATTTGATAGTTGTTAATAAAAAATATCGCCTAAATCATATCATTGTAAATATCCAGAGTTCATTATCCATAGATATTACGGTTATTGTGTGCCAGCTACATGTACACTATATATAATTGTGTATTAAACAAAATACTGTCACCAGTAGTTGTAATATTTTCAGCTATTATCGAAATCTTATAAATTTCGCAAATTCTTATATCATAATTGTGATCCGTAATTATATATATCCGTTAATTTAGTTTAGTTTAATATATAATAGAAATAATGAGTAACTCATAGTTTTTATATAAAATAATATGGCTAAAACCAAATGTCTGTAAAAAAAATCAATCCGAAATTCTTACATTCTGTACACCTATATAGACATTCGATGTTCATTTAAATCCAAATAAAAAAAATGTGGTGGTTCAATTAAATGCTTATTTCTAGTGTAAAGTATTTCTATATAAACATAATACTATAACCAAATACATATGTATATTCTCTGTAAGTAAGTAAAATAAGCATTGTATCTATATTGCAAACCGTGTATTTCATATTGTACAATAAATAGCTCCATATATTTACATAAAAAATCGTTATTACTATCGTTTCACCACAAATAATTAAAATATTATATCTAGTAATTCATAAGCAAAATAGTATCAGAAATTCTCTCTTGTAACTATACAGCAATTTTAAATAAGTAAAAAATAGTTCTGTCTACAATATTTTTTCGCGGTACGTTCTCATAGATCTCATATTTTAAGTATCTCTAAGTATGTCCAACATTAAAATCTATATTGTGTAAATCCGTTCAAAATACTGATGCAACTTTTCCTACGATTGTGCATTTCTGTTTTTCCACAACTAAAGCATGTGTAAGGTTCTTCTCTTTGACATATAAAAACTAAAAATAATTCAGTTTGTATTATTATTATTAAACTAAAATATGTACACATATATCCTAATAAAAAGATGTAAATCTTATATACTTTCACGTTGTAATACACGCGCCAGCATTATTTAAATCAATTCGGTATGTGTTTCCAAATAAGTATAATACATGTAATATATACATAGATATATCTGACCATTTTCTATTCACCAGTTCAACAAGTTCTAATCCTGATATTATTTCGTTGTAGACCTCTTCATCATTACACTTCATACATAATATCTATAATTAATATATAGTAACGTATTACATAAATTATAAATACTAAAGTCTCTATGTATTCTCTTGTTTAAACCGTACAAATGGTAAAAAAAAAACCTTATATCTGCCAAAATGCGGCACAATTTTTTAATTCAGTAAAATGTATCAAAGATTTGTAATAATCAAGTATAGTACATGTACAACCATAAAAAAATATATCCTAATAACCCATACAAACCTTACCTGTAAAATTTTAGCTCTATATTATATTATTACCCTAAGCTCAATAAAAATTACTGCAACTAATTCCATACCGCTTAAATACACATAATATTCAAAGTGGTACGCACATTGTCGTATTCTGTCATACAATTATACCACATTATTTGTTTTCCTTGTACGATATATCCAATAGCATCTTCTTGTATACAATATTATTCCAAAAAATACGAAAAAATACAATCTTTCTATTATCTTAATCAACACCATGGTAAGAAACCTTATACCTGCTAAAAATGCGGCACGATTTTAATTCAGTAAAATGTATCAAATTTTGTAATAAACAAGTATAGTACACGCACAGTTATAAAAATATATCCTAATAAAACACGCGACCATACCTGTAAGATTTTAGCTCTATATTATCACCCTAGGTTCAATAAAAAATACTGCAACTAATTCCATACCGCTTAAATGCACATAATATTCAAACTGGTACGCATATTGTCCTATTCTGTCGTACAATTACAGCACATTATTTGTTTTCCTTGTAGAATATATCCCATAGCATCTTCTTGTATACAATATTATTCCAAAAAATACAAAAAAATGCAAGCTTTCCATTATCTTAATCAGCACTGTGGTAAGAAATCTTATACCTGATGAAAATGCGGCACAATTTTAATTCAGTAAAATGTATCAAAGATTTGTAATAAACAATTATAGTATATGCACAGTTATAAAAATATATCCTAGTAAAAACGCCCAAACCTTACCTGTAAGATTTTAGCTCTATATTATCGCCTGAGTTCAATAAAAAATTACTGCAACTAATTCCATACCATTTAAATGCGGATAATATTCAAAGTGGTACGCACATTGTCCTATTTTGCCATACAATTACAGCACAATATTTGTTTTCCTTGTACAATATATCCAATAGCATCTTCTTGTATACAATATTATTCCAAAAAATACGAAAAAATACAATCTTTCCATTATCTTAATCAACAGCATGGTAAGAAACCTTATACCTGCTAAATATGCGGCACAATTTTAATTCAGTAAAATGTATCAAATTTTGTAATAAACAAGTATAGTACACGCACAGTTATAAAAATATATCCTAATAAAACACGCGACCATACCTGTAAGATTTTAGCTCTATATTATCACCCTAGGTTCAATAAAAAATACTGCAACTAATTCCATACCGCTTAAATGCACATAATATTCAAACTGGTACTCATATTGTTCTATTCTGTCATACAATTACAGCACATTGGTTGTTTCTCTTGTAGAATATATCCAAAACACCTTCTTCTGTAAAATATTATTTCCTAAATAGCAAAATTTATCAAATAGTCCTTGTCGTGTTTCCATATGTAACATAAAGCATGTATTCCGTAACGTCTTTGTGTATTCGTTAATTTTTTCTAAAAATCGCAGGGTCTGTAATAAGACGCTATGGGGCCTACATTCATATATAACAATTCTATTTTACAAAAATAAATATTTTACATACATAAAACATTTTATACCCATTTCAATGCTTGCAAATACATCAAATATTTGTCAAATGTATTTGTTGTTGCTTCAAATTAAATCAATTCCCCCCACGAAAAAATCAATCAGCATATAACACTTCTCAGCACTTAAACCAAACATTATAAGTACTATATTCTTATAATCCAGCACACAATAAATGGTAGCTAATGCATTTATCTCTGGTACTTGTTAATTCCATAGTAGCAATTACATATATATTTTCCGGTTCTCAATTATAACAAATACAATATAGTTAAATATTATGCTTCATACCGTAATCCATTTTAAATATTTTCAAGCTATTATTTATCTAATTCTTTCAAATGGAAATCGTAGTGCCAATTAGCATAAAAACAATCTTCAGCATTTCGTCAATCTATGCGACATATATATTCATCAATGCAAAACCGTAGTACCAAAATCCTCCAACAGATACAATGTTGTAATACTCCGCCCGCTCCAAATCCATCATGTGCCGTTCCGCACATTCAAATACGCTAACGCAAACCAATACTAAAACTGCACCCTTGTATAAACATAGGTGCATCTAGGGTCTAGGACAAAACCCCCACAGCCAAAACCCCCACACTCAAGAAATGTCAAAACGCCCACACGATCGGTCATAACCCCCACACAAATGGACAAATCCCCCAAACGCACGAACGGTCAAAACCCCCACAGCCAAAACCCCCACACTCAACAAATGTCAAAACGCCCACACGATCGGTCATAACCCCCACACAAATGGACAAATCCCCCAAACGCACGAACGGTCAAAACCCCCACAGCCAAAACCCCCACACTCAAGAAATGTCAAAACGCCCACACGATCGGTCAAAACCCCCACACAAATGGACAAAACTCCCACATATAGCAACGGTCACAATCTCCACATAAATGGACAAAACCCCCACACAAATGGACAAAACCCCCACACAATCGGACAAATCCCCCACACTCTGAAAATACTGTGATTGCACGTCTTTGTTGCGGCTCTTTACGACGCCCACCTTAGTGTTTCTGTCATTACAAAACAGTGCAAGAAGAATAGTTGCAACATCGGTTTAAGTGGAATAAAAAATGTTATTAAAAAGTACAAGGGCAAGATATACAACCAGGATCATTTCAGAGTGTCGGAGATTTGACCGATTGTGTGGGAGTTTTGTCCATTTGTGTGGAAGTTTTGTCCATTTATGTGGAGATTGTGACCGTTGCTATGTGTGGCTGTTTTGTCCATTTGTGTGGGGGTTTTGACCGATCGTGTGGGCGTTTTGACATTTCTTGAGTGTGGGGGTTCTGGCTGTGGGGGTTTTGACCGTTCGTGCGTTTGGGGGATTTGTCCATTTGTGTGGGGGTTATGACCGATCGTGTGGGCGTTTTGACATTTGTTGAGTGTGGGGGTTTTGGCTGTGGGGGTTTTGACCGTTCGTGCGTTTGGGGGATTTGTCCATTTGTGTGGGGGTAATGACCGATCGTGTGGGCGTTTTGACATTTCTTGAGTGTGGGGGTTTTGGCTGTGGGGGTTTTGACCGGTTCCCTGCATCTATACAAATAAAGTATAAGTTTGTTCTATTTTTATAGCAATTCAATATACTTCTACAAACCATATTATTAAATAAAAATCCTAAATAAATAATAAACAACCCTACAGAGTACATACGTATCCAGTTAAACCTAATTTAATAACCTCATTGCAAACTACTATATTACGCTTAAATGTTGCTTCAATTCAATAAACAATAATATTTTCTCTATTTATTTTATTCTGTTCTCTTCCTTGTACATCTAAATCTCATGTAATTCACCTTAAGTCTCCCCCTTCATTCTGTATCAGTCTCCCATATAACGTGCCTGTTAAATGGAGTTGTAATTATTGCCAATAGATGGCAGCACAGTTGTACATATCGTAGTACTGTGGGGTTCCGCTTTCTTTATCAAAATGTATCGTTATCTATTATTATTATTTCAATTTTATAATAATTAAGCACACGATAAAACAAAATTTAATATAAATTAAACATATATTGTAGTAATGTAATAAACTATGCAACTTCGCCCATCCAAATTCGTCACAAATTTAATTAGCATCAATCTATACGGAAATGCAAGCATACTTAGCAGCTTGACGTACCATACGTCACAAGCTGAATTTTGAACCAAGCCTAGCCTAGCTGGGAAGTGTTAACGTGCCTTCTATGACATTGTGTTGCATACGCACAATCGAGACCAGCACGCATACGCTCTCACTGGGATTGACAGTGCTTCTCAGTACTGGAGGGTGAGACTTATTTATCATCTTTGTCATCAGGATAACTCGATTATAGTTTGAGTTTCTAATCGTGATTCAATCCACTCGAGTGCCTATTGCATTTCTTTGGGATATTACTGGTCCGAGTGACCATGCATCGTTTGCCTCCGGTAGTTAAGGGCCCAGACCCGCCACCTCCGGGGGATAAGGGGAGGGATCCCCGCCAACAGCGACGTAGTAGACAGCTCTCTGAAAGCAGTATCGGATCCGTTGAAAAGCGCTCTCGTTCTAAATCACCGTACTATGTTGCTCCATCTACCAGCATTGAGGAACCTATGCAATGTTCGTCTAATGCAACTTCTGAAAACAATCTAGGAACTAAAAACCTAATTCCTCCACGTTTACCAGTTTATTCATTTCTATTGACGGATTTTGATCTCAAATACAATAATTCTCGGCTTATTTTCAACCAAATAGTTAAGTACCTTCCCAGAGCTAGCATCAAGCAAATAGTCTTCACCAAGAATGGTGTCATTATCCGATCAGAGGATGAGAACTTTGGAACTACATTACGAAACAAGGCTAGCTATGAAATCTTTGGAAAAAATGCCAAGCTGAAACAGCTTACTAGTAAAATTAAGCAAACACCTCCGCCACCAAAGACTCCAATGTTATCTGTTGTTATCCGTGGGGTTTTACCGGAAATCACTGATTCAGAAGTAATGGAAGAGCTTACAGCTGAAGGCATTCCTGTCGACAAATGCATTCGCATCAGAAATCAAACGGGACCTACATACATGGTTCGTGTGCTAACCTCCAACAAATCGTCTATTGATACCCTCCTTCAAGAGGGAGCGTACATCTTTAAGAAAAGGCACAGAGTCGAACCATCACGTACTAATTCACCCCTGCCTATTCGATGCGAACGATGTCAGACTTACAACTCGCACGTGACAGCAAAATGTCCTAACATCCCTAAGTGTGGTTACTGTGCTGAACAGCACGAGACTAAAGACTGTCCAAATCACCAAAAGCCTGCTCACTGCTCTGTATGTCCTGGGTCACACCCTACATACAGCTACAAATGTAAAGCTAAGCCAGCCCCACCAGCAGATCGTCCTGAACTCACAGTGCCATTGCGTACAACTGATCCACCAGTCCAAGCCGACCAATCAATCACTTCCGGTCTTACAGTTGAAAATTTTCTTCGATATTTCACGCTTGTTCTACAAAATATTTTTCCTTTTCAAAGACAGTTCATTCTTGAACATGTCATTGCTGCCGCCACGAGCATTTTTCATATCAATCTGTATGCCACATATTCAGGGAATTATGTACACTTTCACATATCTCCGAGAGAAACTGCTGTCTAAGCCGATAGCTTACTACATTATCATGGGTTTGGCCTTCTTATTTATGAACATACGGTCATTGCCGCAACATAAAGCTCTTTTTGAACACCTGCTCTTAGAAGAAAATATTGATGTTTTCGCTTTGAATGAAACTGCTTTAAAACCAACAATGCCATCACGATTTCCACGGTATCAACTCATGCGCTATGACTTTTCACAAGATAATGTACGAGCGCAAGGTGGGGTGGCAATTGGCATAAATAATAAATTATCTTACCGACAGCATCAGACTCGGGTTCCCTACCGACTTCCTGAACATCTTACAGCAACTATCTATCTACCTAACATAGCAATTACGATAGCAACAATATATGTACGTCCCGGACACGTGATACCACTCGAGTATTTCACACATTTGTTTCAAACATATAAGCATCTTCTGATACTAGCAGACATCAATATCCATAGCCGTTCCGAGAGGGAAAAGACTCAGTTTGCAGACCATATAGCACTTTCCTTACATGGTCACATATATCCCCTTCCGAAGCACACCAGACCAAGTAGCCAAACTACACCGGATGTTGTTCTTTCTACCACTTCACTCATAGACAGGTGTAATATCGAAGTCTTGGATTGCATAGGTAGCGACCATTTACCGGTGAAAATCACGGTCAACGATGTACGTAAAAACGTTTCTCCGACAGCAGCCGAACGTACCATATATTTGTATGACAAAACTAACTGGCATAAATATCGCTCGGATATTGACGCTGCATTAGAAACTGTACTACCACCGGATACAGAGGAGAGTCTAAACACAACCATAACCACACTCACGCAGGTCATTGCTACAAGCGCACATGACAACATTCCCACTTATCACGGTAAAACATATCAGCCTGTTTTGCCTCCGCAATATTTGCACTTAGTAAGAAAATCTCGGCATTATTATAGACAATATGAGCGCACTCATAACCCTGAATATCTAACACAGGCACGTAGATGGCAAAGAACTGTGCACAATTATATTGTTGCCCATAAACGCTTGACGTGGCACAAAACATGCAGTCAGTTGAATGAAGAAATTCATCCCACACGATATTGGAAAAAGTTTCATCAGTTGACCGGACAGCAAACAACAACAAGATATCCACTGTTCCAAAACAACGATCCTTTGCATTCAGATCAGGCTAAAGCCGACGCATTTGCCTCTCATTTACAAACTGTGTTCACTCCGCCCGTCGTTCAACATGACAATAGTCCCAGATTCTCAGAAACTACCATCGCTCACCTATTACAGCCATCAACTACTCACACCTTAGATGAGAATCAACCGTTAACATTTTCTATCACCCATGACGAAATACAGACGAGCATCAAAGGAAAACGCAACACAGCGCCTGGTTTTGATAAAATATCCTACCGACTTATCAAAGAATGCTCAGTAAAGTTTTTTATTCTTCTCGCAGCTATTTATACTTTTATTCTCCGCACGGGATATTACCCAGTTGAATGGAAAGTCTCTAAAGTTTGTATGTTTCTAAAACCGAAAAAGCCGCCACATTCTGTCAGTTCGTATAGGCCAATACAACTAACTGCGACACTGGGGAAAGTATTGGAAAAAATTCTTGTAAAACGCTTACATCAATATCTGCATGATCGTCAACTCCTTCCAATTTTCCAGACCGGTTTTCGACCATCATACAGTATTAATGACCAGTTGCTTCGTTTGACGACCACTCTCGTTAACCAATATAATAGATCGCTCCCATCTTGTTTAATTTTAATGGATCTAGAGAAAGCATTCGACCGAATTTGGCATTACGGTCTATTTTACAAATTGCTTAAATTTGGACTACCACTGACATATGTTAGAGTAATTTTCTCATTCATACTGAATCGAATCGCATATGTATGTATCAACAATACCATCTCCCATCCCATCTTTCCATACACAGGAGTACCTCAAGGGTCCAGCTTGTCTCCTCTTCTATACATTTTGTATGCATCAGACGTGCCAGTACCTGCTCCTCCAACTTATTTATTCCAATATGCTGATGATACTGCTTTCCTAACTCTCGGAAGAACTATACAACACATTAATAGAAACTTACAACTCACAGTTAATCAATTTCTTGCGTGGTGTACGAAATGGAAACTTACTGTAAATGAGGAGAAAACTCAAACACTTGTCATCATACCACCTAAATGCCGCAGTAAAGTTCACCGCAACCCTAACCTGCTTGATATCACTGTTGGAACACACCGATTAAAACCGACAAACTCAGTGACATATTTAGGAATAACATACGATAACAAACTACAATGGACTGCTCATTTCCAGAAACTTATGCTCAAAGCAAAAAACAGGCTACAATTGCTTCGCAGGCTCGTAGGACAGCATTGGGGACTAAATTCAAGGCTGCTCATTAACACTTATAAAGCGTTCATGCGTAGCATACTTACATTCGGACATATTGCTTGGTCCCCAGCACAGTCTAGATTCTACAATAGGCTCGAAATTATGGAGCGCCATGCAGTGCGCTTAGCATACCGCATCAAATTACCATATCCTAACCAAGAACTATACAATCGAATAGACTTTCCACCACTTGTAGAACATATCTCACTCTTACGTAAACGATACATAGCCAAATGCCTAGAATCTCATAAAGATATTTTTCTTGACACAATATTCATAGACTCAGAGCAGGATTCCACTTTCAAATATTGTCATACACCGTTAAGCATCTTGATCACACTTCACGTAAACAACCTTCCTATGGATCACTTTCATCGCAGATTCTTTCAACGTCAAATCATTCATCAAGTCATCCCTCATCTTTTTCCATAGCTGCACAGTTCTTCCTCAACAATAATCTGGGCTCCCCATGTCTACATCAGTCTTGAGCCGCCCCAAGACAGAAGCCTAACATGCATTCGTTTATATTAACCATTTCATTGTGTTGTGGCGTATAATGCACTTTCATCTCATCAATCATGCTAATATATTTATAAAAATCTAATTATATTCAACATATAATATTATATCCTTTCAGTTTATCTTATCATAATTTTTCTCGCTTATTCCTTGTTTATAACTTTTCTCATGTTATATCTTTCGCAATGCTCAGTATCTTAATGTTTATTATATGTGTTCATGCATATTGTTCTATTAAGCACTTTTGGTAGTACTTGTTTCATTTTGCACGTATAGTTTTCTTTATATCACATTGTACAACTAATATTATTTATGTTTGCACTTGTTTACAGCACATCACATGCCGAGAGAGAGGGCGTAACCCTCTAGTGGCAGTTCCATATGCAACTAATTAATGATTAATACCAATGGAATGAATTATGCCCTACAAATAAATAAATACTACACCAAAAATAAAATCCTAAAAGAAAACCCATTCCTTGTTCAACTTAAAATCTTCCTATCAAAAAAAAAAAAAAAAAAAAAAAAAAATGCAAGCATCATATATATCTTATACCAGATCATCATCATCATTTGTTTCCATTTTAGCACAATGTCTCAATTCACTACTAACTTTGGGCTTTCCCCGTGTTTCCATCAGTCTCGAGTCGCCCCGAGACAGAAGAACTAACATGCATTCGTGTATCTAACACTATGTTTGTGATTGTGGCGTGTACGCACTGCATTTCATTTTATACTATCATGTTTATTTCATAACAATTCAACGCACTGCTTTCATGCCAAAGTTCCATTCTGTTTTCTACCTGCACCAATTATATAATTATATATGTATTTTGTTTACTTATCTGCTCATTTAAATTTATTCACTCACTTATTGTTTTGTTTATTGTTACTTTCAGCACTATTCGTTTATACAACTGCACTTAGACCATCTTATATGCTAAAAACCCACCAGTGTCGTCAATTCTGTGCCAAAGAGAGGGCGTAACCCTCTAATGGCTAGGGTTAGGAGACACTCTACCAGCATACCTTTTGAAATGAAAATAGATGAATAAAGTTTGAAGTACCAATCCCTAACCCTGTAACCTTTAAAAAAAAAAAAAAAAAAAAAAAAAAAAAATGCAAGCAAAATGCGCGTATTCCCATTTCACACTCCTACTATGGAGGAACCTCTGTTCAACAATCACGCAACGCCGCCATATTGGAAAACCAAATCCATCCATCAAAAACCACAAGTGGCAAAGCTCAATTCTTCATACGTAAGTATATACATATGGTAAGTATTATAGGTTAATTAATATTGACCATTTTCAATTATATAAATAAAAAAGTGCAAGGTAAATTCATAATTAATCTAATAGATAGTAAAAGTATAATTCATAATTAGGGTTTGGTCTCATTACGTAAAAATATATTATAGGTAACTATACGTAGTCTAATCACTGTACGTAAAAGGAAACACTCAATAGCTTACATACAAATTATCGAAAATCTAGTTACCCTTTTTCGCTGCAACATTACAAAAAGAAATCCCTAAAGAAAGGAAAATTTAATTATTTAGGGGGAAAAAATCACTGTAATTATTCTCATTACAGACAACACTGCAATATGGCCATAAATTATATACAATTGCAACAACAAACAACCAGGAAATAGTCAGCAAAATAGCGGGCGTGTGATCAAAGGTAAGTAACTTTCTCTTCTTACTTAGGTCACAATATTAAATAAATATACAAGTGTGCCGAAAATACCATTAACGTCCACGGCTACCGAGCGGCAAAATTCAAAGCGGGCGGGGCTAAAAACTCGTAATGGCAATGGCGCCAGTGCAAAGCTAATGTTCAATACAGTGCGGCAGTCGGTAATATACAAAGTAGACGGGCGGAAAAAGTATAAAGGGAACTCACATTACGGTCAGACAGTAATGGCGCCAGCGGCACCATCTGCCACGCGTTATCACTTCAATTACATACGTTATACTCTTTTCACAACTTCAATTACAAAAACTAATTACTTCAATTACATGCACCATACTCGATCATAATTTCATTTACACACGTCATACTCTTTCATGAGTTCAATTATATACGTCATACCCCTTCATGATTTCAATTACATACGTCATACCCCTTCATGATTTCAATTACCAAAACTCATTGCGCTAGCATACGTGGAAGGCGATATATGCTGCATGTTCCTACTGTTATCTGCGTCCTCCAACTTGTCCATGAAGAAATCATACTAATCTTATTTACTGCCTATTGCACCAATAAACTCACATCAAACGTTATTTACCAATATCATAAAGTGATTTTTTTAAAGGATAAATTAAGTTTGTAAGACAGTATAAAGTTACACAAGTAAACACTGTAATAATAACAATGCAATACAGTTTAGTATTCTATGTCATTCTCTATCTCAACATCTGTATTATCCTGAAGATGCTAATTAATTTAAAAAATGAGATGAGCCTCATTTTTTTCAAAACCAAGCGAAACCTTTTAGAATTCAAAATACAACGGAGCGTAAAGAAAACGAGGAAAATGATGACTGGTTATGGTTCAAAGTGTGTACTGACCATTAGACCGTTAAACTTTACATGCTGCAATGCTATTTTGTTTACTGCCCTATTCCTCGCAAGAGTGCAGTTAGAGCTTTTATTTAACCGACTTTAAATAAAATGGAAGTTTCAGTTTGATTTGTATGCATGTGTATTCGCGATTATATCGAGAATCGTAGGTCATATTTCAATGCGGTTTTCACTAGTCGAGAAACACTATTCACAAATAAGGTTTTTGTGTATAAAATATTTGAAACATTGTGATAATTAATAAATTATTAATTATAATTGTTTGTTTGAGGGGTAGAGAAAAAAGTAAATTTGTTCCATTTAAATTCATAGTATCCTGTAGGTTATGTAGCTCCGTAAGTCTCTGGAGTATTTTTGGTAGTTTACCAAATAGGAACATATACTTTTGACAGAGATCCAGACGATAATAAACCTGACTTCAAAAACACTAAAAAGGATAAAGAAAATAACTTTAAATAAAAATAACTGACTTTAAAAAACAATTCTAACTAAAAATCAGATATTAATAGTAAATATCGAATGAATGAAGATACGAATGAATAATAACCGAGTTCAAATAGAATTCATAGATAATAGTAATGAATCATTTACTCTTTTCAAGTGTTTTATTATTTTTATTATTATTATTATTATTATTATTATTATTATTATTATTTTCTACTTTGTAGTGTTTTTACTATTTCTGATTTCCAGTTAATTTCGTAAGTTTGAAATTTCAATACAGGTATATAAAAAAAGAAAACTTTCTTTACTCTTTAAAATGTCTATTGTCGAAATACCTACCTTCTTATTTTTGCTGAAAATAAAACTTAAAATGAAAACAAAATGATAAATGCAATTCTTTGTCACAATAATTAAACCAACAATTAAAAAGCCCATTAATTTTTCAAGGATTTCTTTATTTTGTATATTACGCGTTACTTTTTTAATTATTTTTTCATAATTTGTTCTTCAAGGTCCACAGATAACCAAAATCAAGTTCAATGTTGCAATCATAGCTCTAAGATGTTATGCTTTATATTGTTTTAGATTGCTCTATACTTAATTAATAGTACAAAGTACGAGTTAACACCGAGGAATTAAAATCCTTGTAGTAAAGACTGCACCTGGTCCCCTGCGTCCATCAAAAACACGTCACAAATTGTGCTAAGTGTAGTTGTCCACAATAACAAGACTGGATAGAGCTCTTCGAATAGAAACAGGTGTACTTTCTCCGAGACGAATTACCACTTTCACAACAACTTTTCGAGACGAGACAACTGTAACTCTTATCTTATGGATAACACTAACACTGATGAGTTTTTCACAAGGTATGTAACATAAATTTTTCGATTCTCGAAAAATTTTGAGAAATTCCAAATGAAAAAATGTAAATATATAAAAATGAGAAAATGTATAGCTAAATAAATATTCATTCAAAAAAATAAAAAGGAAATTGGTGAAGCCCAAGTTTTTCTTGATTTATATATTTCGATTTTGTCTCGAAAAAATCCGAAGTCCAGATTTTCCCACAATAATACTCTAGTGCTTTATACCCGGCATTTCAAAGGTAATCAACTTATTTGACGCCATTTGCAGTTATCCCTTTGCAGGTCCTTTCTTTATATGAAGCAGAAAGATCTCGGGATTCTTTATATGAATGGAGAAAGATCTTGGAATTTTCTCAAAATTTTTGTGTAACCCGTCACTTCAAAGTGGAACAAACCACAGCTGCTACGAATGCAAGATGGTGTGCCCACACATTATGATAATGGTTGCATAGTAACTTTCCAGGCCGTTCGATTGGCAGACGTGGTGCTCATGAATGTGAAGGTTGCAGTTCAGATTTAACACCATATGATTTTTTCTTTTTCATTTCGTGATGGTCTGAGGAAGTTTACAAAGGAAAACCTCTCAATTTAGATGTACTGGGAGTAACAATAGTTAACGTCATCAACGAAGTTCCAGAAAACATTTTGCAGGTTTTGTGTAACGTAACTTTCAACTTTGCGGTTCTATTGTTGCGAAATAAAGGTCGAATCTATTTCCCCCCTCCATATTACATTAGCTAGAAAGAGTGAAAAAAACCTCTACCGTAGCCACCAAGCTTCATTAGCTAATAAGTAGATTTCTTCTTGACAGTTTTGGTAAGCTATAACTAATATATTTAATACTACTTAATCAGACTTGACTTGATGTTGAGTTTAACGTCCCGTTCAGTAGCGAGGCGATATGAGACGTGGACCTACTGATTAACGTGGAATCCGAACCACAGGTCAGGGGAATCGAACCCAGAGATAAGTAATATCTTCAATAATAATATTTGAATATATTTGGTAATTGTTAAAGGAATTCGTACGTTGGAACAACAAACGTAAATTCTGATATTGTAGAAGTTCAAAAAAGTAACTGAACTTTAAACAACTTACAATATGGAGTTAAACTACTTTAGAATAAGTTTTAACATGACCCATTAAATTTTACAAATGAAAGAAAATAAATAAATGCAACGAAATAACCTTATAAAATGAAATCATATAGTGAACTATTTCAAATTAAAACAAATATCAAGAACTATGTAAATACAATATTTAATCAGTCAAAATTATTTTAATAATTATTAGACCCAAATGGAACATGTTAAACCCAAATGGAACTTACATAGGGATAGTTCCTTGCTCTGATTCTTATAGCACTTCATTTCGTATAGACTTTATTATTCAATACAAACATTTACTGTCTTCGTTCCGCTTTTAGAACTCGATCCGCTTTGTTTCCGCTTTTAGAACTATATATGCAATAGAACTATTACTTTGCCCAACCACGAAACCAGCCGATAAACATTCCAAATCAATATTTTGAATGCATTTATAAATTACTTTAAATATCACTCTTATTTCGATTTATATGCGATGTTAATGTGCTACCAATTAGAGGTCTTCACGGGCCGAAGATTTTAGCCTGGGCCCGGCCCGGTCCGGCCCGTGAACTTATAATGTGAGGCCCGACCCAAGTCCAAAATATGTTTTTGCATTTAGACCCGAGCCCGGTCCGAGCTCGTGTGATAATCAAATGAGCCAGAAATAAGCCCGAATTAGAGAAACGTAATAATTAACGTAAAGTTAGGCTCGGAAAGGTCCGAGAAATATGGTTGTATATTTAAAACTTTATGGCCCGATCCCGACCCGGGCCCGAAGTGACATATAATGTGTATCACCGAGTCCAGCCCACAAGTTCAGCCCGAGCCCGTGCAGACCTCTACTATCAATAAAACATATCTATTGTATAGACTTTAGTCTACCACCTTTGGAAATGTGATTCGTTTAAGAAAATGTGTTGGGAAGGCTTGTCCTCATGTCGAGTTGCAACAAAATATCAAAGTAAGCCTCAGTTACTATCTTTTTTAAATATACAGGGAGGTGGCAAAAATATGAAAACCCCCCGTGAAACGGATACTTACTATTAAAGCTGTCTCATAGCGCAGTGTGTAGGTGACACGGTTGTGTTTGCCCAGTTCAACCACTCGTATAGTCTCCTTAATATATGGCAAGGTTCATTTCTTATCGAGACAATGTTCTATGAATTTGACAAGGAAACATGTCAGAGTTGACAGAATTTCAACAAGACCAAATTATTGGAGTTCCGATAGTGGGTGTGCCATCACAAGGTAGCTGAAGTGTTTGGCGTATCACGAGGCACAATATCCAAAATTATACTGGCGTCCAGTAAATCTGGAAAAGTCTCATAGGACAATCACAAGTGTGCACGATTTTTTTTTCAGTGATAGAGAGCGACGAATATTGCAAGATATAGTGAAAATTAAGAAGTTGACAGTAGCAAAAGTGGCAACTGAAGTGAATATAGTGTTTAAAATCTCTATAAGCACCAAAAGCTCCATAAATGAAGCTCCACAAGGATGGTATTTATGAGCGAGCCGCTATTCCCAAACCTCTCATCACAGAGACAAATGCCGTGAAAAGGATAAAGTGGTACCAAGGTTACAAAGCTTAGACATTACAGCTCTAGAAGAAAGTCATTTGTTCAGATTAGTCAACAATTAAATCTGTTTTCCGATTTCTGGCCGAAGCTATATCTGGAAGACGCCATCCCAAGCTTACGATTCAAATTATTTGTTCTACGGCTGGGGTTCCGTCAAGACAGACAGTTATATCATAGTATTCTGTTAGTCCCATCGTTTCCTTGTAAAATCACGTCACTGGCAACGACTGTGTAACATTTTGAGCGACCAGATCGACCTTATGGTACAATGTCTGTTTCCTGATGGTGATGCTGTTTTTCAAGATTACAACGTCTCTATTCACACAGGTCACATCGTGCCGGACTGGTTTTCTGACCACCAACAGGAAGATGCACTCCTGCCGTAGCTTCCTTAGCCTCCTGTTCCCAATGTTACTGAGGAGCCCTTGTGGTCAATATTGAATAGAAATGCTCGAGCACGTTATCAACCACCATCATCGCTAAAGGAACTTACACAGGTTTAGCAAGAAGAATGGCACAATAGTACCCTGAAAACTCTACAGCATTGCATTTATCCATCTCAAGAAGACTGCAAGCAGTTCTGCATGCCAAAGATCACAACAAGCCCCGGTCTCATCTGTTTATATATACTAGCAAATCCGCACCTCCTCTGCAAGCGCAGGACGTCATCTATGTTGAAAATTTGATCGAGATCGGTCAGGTGGTTCAAGAGTTATTAACTTTTATTTATTTTTATATATATTTCTCCTTCCCTTTTCCTATCCCTAGGTTCTACCGTCAAAGGAATATGATTTAAAAAAAACACCCCAGGTCCGAGCCCCATCTATGTTGATAATTTGATTAAGATCGGTTCGGTGGTTTAAGCGTGATGAAGTCACAGTCACTTTTATTTATTTGTTTTTGAATATATGCAAAGGCACCGATCCTGGGGGCCCCGGACCCCCAAAGCTCATGTGGGCCTCCTTATTGTATTTATGAATATACAATATTCGGCATAATTTGAGTGCAATTTGTCTTAAAATCCTCATATATATACCTTCTGCATTTGAATGGGTCCCCCCAAATTTACAGATAAATCGCCGCCCTTGCATACATGTCTTTCCTTCCCCTTCCCTTCATTGTACTGTCGGAGTAAAATATTAATGAAAACATCCCAGTTCCGAACCGTATCTATGTTGAAAGTTTGATCGAGATCGGTCAAGTGATTCAAGAGTTATTAAGTTTTATTCATTTTCATATATTTACCCTCCTCCCCAACGGCACCCCTAAGTTCTAACATCAAAATGAAATAATACAAAAAACTTCTCGACTTCGAACTTCATCTATGTTGAAAATTTGATTGAGATCTATCCTGTGGTTCAAGTTATTAACTCACGAACATGGTCACTTATATTTTTATATTTATTGATTTTTGTATATCTCCTCCTCCTCTCCATTCCCTACGTTGTTCGGTCAAAGTGAAATGGTAAAATCCAACCCAAGCGCGAACGTCATCTATGTTGAAAATTTGATCGAGATTGGTCGTTTGGTTCAAGAATTATTAAGTTTTATTTATTTTGTTATAATTCCCCCTCCTCCTTCCCTAAGTTCTACCGTCAAAGCGAATAGCTAAAAACACTCCCAGGTCAGAACTGCATCTACATCAAAATTTTTTATCGAGATCGGTCGGTTGGTTCAAGAGATTTAAGTCACATAGTCACTTTCAATTTGGATCTGAAGTTTTTTGTTCACAGATATCGCTAGTAGTATATACAGTAGATTTTACTTCAGTTTCGTACAAAAGTAGTCATAGAAGAAAACCTTCAGTATTCTTTGAAGCACAATAAAATTATATACATGTTTTGAAACTTAAAGTTTAATAGTCCTTGTTTATACGAGGGGGAGTCAAATGAAAACCATAATTATTTTTTTTAAATATTATTTATTGGTCACACAGGGTACAGAAGTAAATCACTTTTCAACATAGTCCCCTCCTCGTTCAATGCAAGTCCGCCAGCGCTTCGCAAGAGCCTGAATACCTGCAGAAAAAAAGTCTTTTGGGCGACGGCGCAACCACTCGTGCACCGCGTTATGATGTGCCGATCCATGACTCATGTGTACACATGCTGCAATTTCGTCTATTGTCACACGGCGGTTTTCCAAAACGATGGCTTCAACGGCTGCAATGGTCTCTGGAGTCACTACGCGCCGAGCCTGGCCGGGGCGTGGAGCATCGGCCACAGACGTAACACCATTTGCAAATTTCCGGCACCATTCATAGATTTGTGGCTGTGACAAACACGCATCTCCATACTGAACCTTCATTTGCCTAAAAATGTCAATCGGTTTCACACCTTCACTTCGCAAAAACCGAATCACAGAACGCTGTTCCTCGCTGGTGCATGTGGCTAGTGGGGCTGCCATTTTGGAACTGTTGTTGCGCCGGTGTTTGTGCATCTGCCGGCTGCTGCCACCTAGGAGACATCCGGCATACTATCGTAAACAGGCATGCCAACTTACAGCTCACTGGCGCCATATGCGGATTTTTATTTCTATTTTTATGGTTTTCAGTTGACTTACCCTCGTAAGTTGTGGGGTAAAATATGACATCCGTCTGTCCTGATATCTCGGAAGCATATTGCCAAATACTGTACAAATTTTTCATTCGTAAAATCAAATACTGTACAAATTTCACTGTAATTTTGTAGTAGCCTTATGAATATAAACAATATTAGTGGGCTTTATATTGTATTCGTCTGAAGTCTGATCAACACTGCAGCGTCTTGCTTATTCAGACAATTTATATAGTGGGTAATATATTTTCTTTTCTTTAAAATGAACGGGAATTTTAATTGATTCGTTTTTCAAGTCTTACAAAGAATGAGTAAATGCCCATTGAATAAATACATATATAACATATGCCTCTTGATTTGTAACCAAAGCCATGTCCCCCCAAAAAGATGTTTGAATTACAAAAAGCAAAAATATACACTGTTGCATGTTAAAATTGCAACACTAACAAAGAAAGACACATGTGAGTGGAACGAATTTTTACAATAGATTTATTACTAGAAATGGTTCTGTAATGTACTTCCCAAAGCCAACCTTCCCAATTAATTTGAAGAAAAACATTTAGAAAATCAATTATGGTTATTTATTCCTGTATACGAATAAAGGATACAACACAAATTTTAGTTATTTTAATATGCAGCCTAGAATCCTGATTAAAATACATGATTAAGTCCACGATAGATATAGCAATATAGCATTAAGTTACGGTGCTTGATATTACCCTCTATTCACGTATTTTAACTTACTTCTTTCCAGCGTCCGCTGATTTAAAGAACAGACATTTAAACGCTTGGCCTTACGTACAATGTAATCACACATTTCTTGTGACTGCGAAGTCTTCCGTTTTTTAAGTCCTTGCGAAAAGTGGGAGAAGATATAGGGTGAAACGTGTGAGCTCTGTGTTGATCACGCTCTGGGTAGAAGGAAAGGATGGACTCGGAGGGAAATATTTGTTCTTCGTCTCGCGGGAGAAAGACTGACTCATTGTCTCAAGGCCGAGAGAGCTTCGAGATAGGTTCTTGAAAATTAATGTGTTTATTTTATGAAGCAGAAAATAAAATGCTTTCTTAATGTAGGCTACTTTACGATTTTGAAATTGAATAAGAACGGATGTATGTGAACATTATTCTTCTTTTTTTCTTTTCAAGTATTTAAGAAATGAATGAATATTCTTGAACTAATGTTTAAATAAATTTACCTTTGAAATATTGCTGTGAAAGTATGCACTTGAAACCAGTCAAATATGTATGTGTTACGCTTGTAACTAAACTAAATAATTGTAAAATGACAATTAATCAAAATGTCGCAAAAATTCAAATTTTACAAAGAGACTACATAAAAATGAATTTCTCTTGGTTTTACTAGCTTAATGCTAAGCATTATCGGGGTTCTAAGTCAATTGTCAAGTCATGTAAAATAGGTATAAGGCAGGGAACACGCTCACAGATTCAGTAATTCTGATTTTCGCTAGATTTGCGGGACCTCACGGATATTTTGAAGCTTCTTTATGAATATATAATTAGCAAATGTGCCTTCGGCATAAGATACCAAGGTTCAATTCTCGGTAGGATAGGAGCACGTGTGATTAAAATTCTACTTTGAACAGTATGTCTCCGTCTTAGTAGTGAAAATGATTGTGTAATGGATTATTCATTTGCTTTGGAAACAATCGATATGGAGTGCATACTTGAATTTCACTGCATCACTGAAAATATTATTAGTCCCTATTTTACAAATTGTTAAATATTAACTAAAGCTAGGTAAGTTTTCACAACAACTTATCCAACCGAATTGTTTGTACATAATCGATTAAGAAATTTAAACTGAAATGAAATCTTTGAGTTTTACGTCCCACGCTTATGCCGGCTAGGATAAAGAACACGGTGATTATGAGAAACGAATGGAATGAATAAAGTGGAAGGAAACGGCGAACCCCGAGGAAATCCACTCACACGGTGTTTGCCCACTACAAAATTCACGAGGCGCGAGCTGGGATCGAACCAAGGACCACATGCACCAGAGGTGAACGTTCTACCACTGAGTCAGCGCGGCTCCGATAAATTTAAAGTGAACAAGTGTTTCGAGTAGTCTTGGAAACATAAATTGTTTTCTATTTTCTGAATAACTTGAATTTTTGTGCTAAGTAATGTATTTAAAATTAAATTTGGTAATTCTGTGAGTAAAACATATAGTAATACCGGATATATGATTATGTAATATTAAATTCGTTGTCATTTTTTCTGTATTTTTTGTATCTCACACCAGAATTTAAAGAATGACTTCAAAGTAAAAGCTCACTTCAGGCTCCAAAGTCTGTTTCGAGGAGTGGAGTAAAATCCTGTTTCACTACTACTGCCCTTGTGACTACCATTTTATAGAAGTCTGATGCCGCCGGTGTTCATTACATAATTAAACCAAAATGACTACGAAGTTCAGAAGTATATATCTATCTTGTTAGATCAGTGTTTTGTGAAGCCTCCATGAGCTGCAACTAATGCCTGTATACATCCTCCCATCTAATTATGGAACTTAATCAGAAATCAAACTGCCTGCAGGAGAACAGTGACGAACAAGGTAATGACCAACCATATTCCGCACATGTTCAATGGGCGTCATGTCAGGTAAACGTCCAGACCAGAAAAAAAGTAGCAAAATCAACCGTTAATAGAAGGCTTTCGTATTACACGATACATGTGATCGGAGATTAATTTACTGAAATATGGCATGCTTAGTTGTCTGAAATATGACTCATGAAATTTACTGAAATATGACTCATATGATGTCATCAGTGGAAACAGGTAAAACCATTTCCATCTAAAATTCAGACGCAGGAACCTCGTCCACCATCTTAAAATATTGATCGAAGTTGTTGAGTGTAAACAGAAGTCTTTGTGATGAAAGGACTAATTTACTGAAGTGCTAGTGCTGAGTGCTATACACAGCAAGGAGAACAAACTGCGACCATTACGTTCGTCACTGCGAAGAAGCCAAACGACAGTTGCGCTACGTTCTCTAACAAGTGAAAACGAAAGAAGAAAGCAGCAGTAAAGTGAAAGAAGTGAAATATCACCTTGACAATCCAACATACAACAGAAATTACTTATTATTGGGTAAAGTATTCCTTTACCTGTTTCCCCTTTAAGTGTAGCGGTGTTGTTTTCACCCTCTTGGCTGAATAGACATTGGCTAAACAGGCAGTTTGAGATAAAGTCGCTGCTTTTCCAAATTACAGACTGACATCTTACGGATACCCAAACTATATTCTTCACATCTAAGCACAACTTTCATACATATTATAAAAGCAAAAATAGGACCCCTAGTTATCATCCACACCAATTACAAGAAGGGATTTCTCTGGTCTTTTTTGACTGTGATTCAATTTTTGGAAATGTGTTTCCTACAGAAACCTTCAGTGAGGGCTCGCTCTCCTTCTGGTTCACAGATGACAAATACAGGAAAGTTGGTTAGAACTCCGAAGAAGAGCAAGTAGCAGAGCAACAGTGTAAATGAAGCCCCACTCGATCCCACTATCATTCCTTCCCAGAGTGAGTTGAACAGTGAGCCCAAGAGAATTGAATTGAATAAGATATTGAATTCAATTGAATTGGTGCTCCCACCAAACCTAGCCCAAAGAAGAAACCCTCACATTCATTTGTCATCAGAGGAGTAGGCACAGATTGTTCTATAATCAGATTCAAGATAGACATCACAACATATTTTGAATGGCATGAGGTCACAGCACCCTAAAACTTCTCTTTTCTTCCAAGTCAAAAGAAATAAAGAGACTGATAGATATGAAGGACTACATTCACAAAAGAACCTCCAAGCTGAAGGATCCCGAACTACTGCACGCCAAACTCCCTGTTGAAACTTCTAACAGAACAATCACCTTATCCACATGTGTTCCAATCTCTGCATCTGTTTCAGATGAGAAGAACTGCACACCCAGAAGTGCAATGTAGCCATTAACAAGAATTTCAATAACACCTGCAAGTACAACATACCATCATATTGGTAGCAGCACCAGTCACAGATCTAGCCAAATACTACAAGCACCAAATTGATCCCCAATATCATCAACCTCACGCCAACTGCCACATCCTGCTTTAATCTTTGTAAGGTCCGTTCAAGCCGAAAGCCGCAGAACGCTCCAATAAAATCATAACTGAAGAATCCATTAAAGAAAAAGCAAACATTGCTATTGAAGAAGGCACTCTCTGAATTATGAAGTGAGTAATGGCGATTTTAGCTATCGAAGTGGATCCTCCAATCAATTTACTTACTCATTCATTCTATTCAGAAAACTTCTAATCAAATTTTCCACTCATACATGAACATCATCCTAAAAACTCAAAGTAGCATACCCCATGCCAAAAGAACACACAAATCCTCACCACAAACGGAAGCTCAACATGCAAAATCACAGAAGAACATTAATCCCAATATGTACACACAAAAAAAGACGTACTGTGTCAACACAAAAGCATAACAATTACACGCACACACATAAAAAATATGTTTCGGCTAATATTATATTCACTATAATACATAGGTGCATCTATTACACAGGCATACCTTATGACTAACTCCGCGTCAAGACACATCCTGTAGATGCATCCTGTAAAGTGAAGGAGAGGAGAAAGAACATGGCAATATAAAAAGAGGAATTGAACAACATTGACTGAAGATGAGTGAATGCGGATCGCGGCGACAACGATTACACAAAAAGAAGCCTGAAATTGTCATACAAGTTTTTCACATCTATTTATCCAAGATTAAACACCCAACAGGACAATAAGGCACCATCAACCCAAGAAAATAACACCCAAAGCAAAAACCGTCCTTACAATGTACTGGATGAAGTAGCAAAAATACTAAGAAAAAAGAGTGGCCCAGTAAATAAAGGGTTGTGAGCTCAAATAATTTATAAAAAAACTGAAAATTTCAGGATTTGCTTTTCACGTTATGTGAAGTAACATACTAAAAATTGCGGAAAATCGCATGTATGCGTCATCCTCAAAGTGGCGGACAAAGATGGCGGCCAGTCGATATGATTATAGTTCGCAATTTTGGGCGTAGTTCAGAAACGAAAAGATGTAGATCATTTGAGTAAAATTATTTGAACTCTAGAAAGATCTAATTTCAATTCTAAGTATAAAAATTTTGAATCCAAGAACTTTTAAAGAATTTACATCTATTTAAACTTCATAAATGTGGGGATTTTAGCCCTTACTCTGGTAGTTTATGTAAAGAATACTCTTATGGATACAGAAATAGACGTTAAATATTTTAATATTTTTAATAAAGTATTCATTATCTATAATTTAAGGAAAAGCTCGTTCAGATCGTACGAAAATGAACTGAGATTTTTAATTTTGAAAGAGATTAGAAAAGATGACATTATAAGAGTTCATTAATTACCTTGCCGATTGCATCAGCAAATAAGCCATTGTCATTGACATATGGGTTTTCTAGAGCTGATGTTCGTCACCATCTAAATCAGATTCGTCTTCTGGTTGGCCGTTGGCACAGGAACTTCCTTGGCAGAAAGAATGCACAATACTTTGAACACCTGAGATAAGCTTTTTTACACTCACATGTTGCTCGTTCACAATCCTTTCTTGTAGTTATTATGCACCTACAGGCAAGTAAGCTTAGAACTTTGGCTGAAGCTGGTGGTAGCTCTGCGGGTACTGGAATTCGCAAATCCTCTTTGACACACCAACCCCATTCGGTTGGGTTCATACTTCGACCATTCCACTCCTGGACTTGGAGGAACACTCGAAGTGAATGCTGTGCAGCTGTCGCGCTAGTAGGGGGCAAAGTGGCCAGTTGAAATGTGAAGACAGCTTTCTAAAGACTTTCTCGCTATAACAAAATATGTCTTACACTGACCAGGGAGGACACGCTTCCTCCCCCATACAGGCGAATAAGAAATGCCTCTCTAATCTCGACCGCTTTGTCACGATTGAGATTTGGTTGGTTGAAGACGCTTACTAAGTTGCACAATTCTTTATATTTTTGAAGTATCTTGAATGCTGCCAACTTTCCTCTTCTGAATATAGTCGAGGTCATGTCACAGCCTGTTGTAGCATGAAAAAAGAGAAAGCAGTCTTTTAGTGGTCCGAGAGTTTCTTGAATTTTAACAATTTCGTAGCATTTCCCCTCAGTTTTGCTTCTCTGTGGCCTTAACAGAAACAGCGACTGCTCAGGAAATCTAGCAAGATTGTTAAAAGGTCAGAATCAGATCCAACAACAGCTACAGATTTCCAGTTTATACTTTCTTCCATTGCCGTTGGGCAGGCTAACATATCGGCATCTCCTTCTGCTTCATATACGGCTATCTTTACTTCTTCCAAGACTGTTTTCATCATTTGAACCAATCTAGTTTTGTTCTCTGAGTTTCTCAAGAACTGCGCTTTATCTGTTGTGACTTCCATGGTAGAATCAATGCAGACATTTTCCCAAAGCTCTTTGCTGTCTTTCGGCATTTTTCGTGTCTAATTGTAATTTGTATCCATCAAATACAACGGCACTACAAGGTGAAAAATGTCGCTTGACATAATTCACATACTTAACACAGATTTGCTGGTATGTGTCACTTTTAGCTCATATCATTGCGTGAAGAAGGAATCTTCCATCTACGACGTACGTAATACCTTCTGGTGTTTAAACACAAGACATCAGTAACTGGACTATATTTACTGTAGTTGATTTGGCATTCTTGCAAATGGAGATGTTATCATACAAGGAAGGTGGCATTGGCGCTAATTCATATTTCAAATGCTCACGAAGATCTTCACTTCGCTTAATTACAGCTGCGATTCTGCTGAAGAGCTGCAACGGCTTTATAACAATCGTCTCTTCTTTGATGTTGACAGTATTGTAGGTGGCCGAGATAGGGACGACTGTTTACTTTCTTTCTAGCTTTACGGATCCGTAGAATCCTCCAATCATTCTCTGAACTAACGTTTCCCCAACACTCCTCGCTTGATCGCAATTTGTTTCTTTGTCTGCAACTAGGCATGTAGCAATGTTCTTGAGTAATACCTTTTGAGCTGAGTTTTCGAAAAGGTCGTGAACAGACAACCATTCTGAGAATTTCTTCAAGTGTTTATCATCATGAGATGAACATGAGGACCTTAGCTCAACGTGCCGCTCACATAACACGAACTGTTTTCCACAAAAGTCCTCTAGAACTTCTGTTACAGTAACAGTACTTGGAAATGATAGGATCCATCTTGCTAACGTAGAGTATGTTAATCCCCGATCTTGAATTAATCCAATAGAAATTTTCATAAACTTCATTAAGGATTGTTCGATAAATCATATCAGTGGGAACTCCGCTCCAGAAGGCCTCTTTTCTGTGAATTGTGAAGTATCCTTGAGTTGTTAATTTATTGTAATCCTCTGGTTCCATAGTTGCCTCTAAGGCTTCCATCTGCTGAATATAGTGATGGGCACGCATAGATCTTAGATTTTGTCATCTCCTCAGTGGCTTGTAAATGGCTTTCTAACTGAATGTAAACAGCGAGCAGAGTCAAGAAGTGAGCTCTCAGTGATGTTGAGTAGGCATGACCATTCATCATTTTCACTACTGTTGTCTTAGCGTACAGGATACACAAAAGTTCCTCTATACCGCTTCCTGACATAATGTATCCAATCGTGCCTAGAAATAACATAAGTAAGTGGAAACCTCCTAAGCGCACTACAACTTAGAACAAGTCAGAAATTTCTTCAGCTGCACGTACGATTTCAACAGCTTTCCAGTATAATGGCTGATCGAATGTCACAACACATGTGCTCTGTTCAATTTTCTTGCACTCTTTTACTGCATACAGAAGAGTAGAATAGATAGTACTGATAGTTGATGCTAAATTATTGAAGAAAGACTGAGGCACTACATTGCTTATATCAAAAGGAGAATTTTGACCCTTGTAAATGGCGTGCATTTCACCATTCAACAATGGTTGTGACGTAGCTTTTACAAGATTCATTTCTATTCAAAGGTTGTTTGAGAATTCTTCAAATTTGAGTCCAGGAATTAGAGTCCCATCTGGAGTAAAAACTTGATTTCGATTCTCTTCAAGTCGGTTTTTGCATTCTCTTTGTAAAGAAGTAATTTTTGTTTGCCGAAAGAAAACAATTTCTGCTGCTGGAGTTCGCAGATGCGGGACCAATTTCAGTCCTTACCTCAAAATAAGCAATGTTGTTTGAAATCGAAAGTCGAAGTAGATGCTTTTCTAATTTTTCTCGAAGTACTTTGTACGTTAGCTTCTTCATTGCTTGCGGATTTCTCTTTGGAGTATTTGATTACCTGATTCTCATTAATATAGTTTGTTTTTTTTCGGCAAGTGACATGTAAACGATTTTTTTCAGCACTACGAAAATAACTTTCTAGCCCATTATTGCGAAACACACTAGCTTTGATAGTATTTGGGAGACCTCTAGCAACGGTCACAACCTCTCCTTCCTTGAGTGATGTTTTGCAGATTACACATTCTCTGGATTGCATAGCCTTTCTGCCTAATGACCCCGTTAGGATCTCTGCAATGACTGGGAGACAAGCCGAAGCCCAAGAAAACTGAACTTGATCGGGGAAAAATATTCACATTCACGGAAAAATAAATTTCAACAAATGAAACACACACAAAATATAATTCACTATTGATAGACTTTTCTCTACCACTATACAGTTATGCCATTATATTACTTTTAAAGTCAAAGAAACAATGACTGTGAGAATTGCACATTTGAAAATAAAGCACATTCACAGTTTCAGCTCAAAATCTGAGGAGAGAGGTAGTAATTGCAACTAGAAGATTAACAGAAAAGTCCTTACTTATATCTGTAATAAACCTCCTTAATATTTCGGAAAGGATAAATATATAAAATTTGTGGCATAAAAATCTATCGACCATTCTTTCATCATTGCAAGAGCTTCATTACATTGTTTAAAACTCAAACTGCTTCAAAACTAAATATCTCAGTTAATTTTATCCGGTTTGAACGAGATTTCTTTTATATTGTAGGTAGTAAATAGCTCACTAAAATAACTGAAACGTATAAAATCTATTTTTCAAACGTATAAAATCTATCTATCTTTAGGAAATTTTTGTACAACTTGACAGGGTAAGGGCAAAAATTCCTATATTTTTGAAGATTAGGTGGATGTCAATTTCTTAAAAGTGATTGTATTCAAAGATTTTATAATTCAAAGATTATAATTGAAGTTAGATGCCTTTGGAGTTCAAATAATTTTACACCAATGATCTACGACTTTTTGTTTCTGAACTACGTTCAAAATTCCGAACTATAATCATATCGACTGGCCGCCATCTTTGTCCGCCATTTTGAGGATGACGCACACATGCACTTTTCCGCTATTTTTAGTATGTTATTCTATACAACTTGAAAAACCATTCCTGAAATTTTCAGCTTTTTATAAATTATTTGAGCTCAGCCTCATTTTTGGCCATTTATTTACTGGGCTAGAGGTGGAAAATCTACCTTAATGATGCTAATGAAGAAAAAGAATACAGATTGAAGTTGAACTCCTGAAAGCACAAGCGCCACGTAATTTCCTTTTGACCTAACAATGAAGAGTGATATACAATTACCATCTTTTGGAATCGTTGGATATACATAAGTCTACGTAAAATCCGATATATTGAAACATTTTGTTTTAAAGAAATACGAACCTGCCAATGACTTACATGAATGTGGTTATCGCAGAGGGCAAAGGCAAACTGAAATAACAGCGACTTGTTTTTTAAACTATCAGACAACTTTTAAACCTCTGTCCATACCGCTATAAAATCTGGCACGTACTTGGGGTGTTTCTGTTTCAGAAAATATTGTTGAAGTTAAGAGTTCCTTTTCAGTACAACGGCTATGTGGAAAGTGCATCTATGTTTTCAGCGCAATCTAAACCACCGCAGTGCGTTAAATTCTCTCCCATCCGAAATCGGACCGGGACCATGTGCACCAAAGTTTGAGTGAATATGTATATGTCGTGCACGTACTACATTAATTTAATATGATTGATGCAAGAGGAAGCTAAAGTATTCCCCGTAGTTAAATGGGAGTCGAATTAGATGATTTCCCCAAAATACGTGTATTTTCTTGAACTGAGATATAAAATGAAGCTAGTGTTAGCTATTATGAACTGCAGCTCACCTTTATCAATTGAAATGTATCTCCACTTCGGGAAAAGTTATGTATAGGCAAATTAGGGGAAGCTCATTTCGGACTGTGGTAATCATCTGGTCTACAAATATTTACACAAGATAGTATCAGTACCCATCTACAGTGTTTTGGCAATTATCTTAACTTGGTTAAAATGATTATATTTACCATTGTCTGAGATAAAATTTATTATGGACAGGACCGTAACTTGTGGGGGAGCAGGGGAACATCCCCCCAAGGAAGCTCCTCGTCTTTCGAAGGGGGCCACTTTAAGACAAAATTATCTTACTCCATATACGATACGAACATGAAATTATAAATGAAGCATCAAACAGGTTCAATACATTACATAAACAAAACAGCACACAAAAGGTAAATAAAACAAAAGTTAATCATAGGCTCATTTCAGTAAAAAATATCTACTATTATGGGCCCTAGAAACAATATTTATTCGTATGACTTTGAGATTTGTCAGAATTGTCCCCTTAATTAATTTGTCAAGTATGGAACGCGCCCAGGGGCGTGACTAACTGCCCCGCAGACCTTGTCGTTCGGGAGGGCCCATGGGCTATGGGGAGCCATAAAGAGTAAGAGAAAGATGGAAGGAGGTGGCCCAAGAATTAGAAAAACAACTTTTTCTAGGGGCCCAAATACGCGTATTAATGCTTGCCCCTCCAGAAAAAAATTCTAAGTTACAGCGCTGATCATGGATACTAACCATTTCGATAAAATGTCTCATGTTCCATTCTAAGCTGCGTAAAACATTTTAAATAGCTCTTCATTTGAAGAAAGTGATTTAAAAGTGAATTCG
Source organism: Thermobia domestica (assembly GCF_964235325.1). Lineage (NCBI taxonomy): Eukaryota > Metazoa > Arthropoda > Insecta > Zygentoma > Lepismatidae > Thermobia > Thermobia domestica. The sequence goes on along the minus strand of NC_137462.1, from coordinate 130,729,358 downwards.
ATTTTTTATATAAAAGAAATAACTATTCTCAGCAACGTCAATTATTCTTGCCTAAGTTCGGTGTGCATCTAAGGCTTTCAAGTGTCAGACAGCAATTTACTAAGGTATCGACTCTGTCAAAAGTTATATAGAGAGGCCACTTTTAGGGAGTTCGAACACTTGTAAATTTAAAATTATGCTACCGAGCTTCCTGGGCTAAAATTCGAAATATTAATGAATTAGTAATGTTTTTCGTTAATCTAATCTCTAATCGTCCGAAGAATATATAAATCATGGTTCATCAGCTTCTCACTCAGACTATGATTTCAGACTCTTCGTTGATCTGTATTCAGCTTTCCTAGGAAAACAAGAAAATCTTCTTTAGTACGGAGGAGTATGTAGCACTGAGTTGTTCGCGGACCATTGAATCGGATCAACACTAATTTATAGTGCCGTAGTAATTGGCTCAGGTTCAGTTATGACATCATGACATGAGGTAGGAAATTCTGTAGGATCATGCACCAAGGGAAGGAGGACTCGAGACATCACAAACACTCGTGGAAACGCTGGACTGTAAAGAAGGATACAGTGAGCTTATCGAGTATTGCAGGATTTTTGGGAGATTACCAGTAGACAAAGCTGTAATACGAAGGTCGTCTTGTTTCTGCGATGATCCGTACTCAAACATCGAAAACACTATGAAGCTGTCCAGGATACACAATTGAAATCTTATAAGCCATGAAGTGGAGTTTAGAGGGTATATGTTTCTCCAATTCTATATAAACGGCGGGAACATCATTCAACACATTGTATTTTAAGCGAGTGCCACACTTTTCATGTACTATTTGTTTCATTTCACCATATTCACGCACGGTATCACATACTATATCATCAAAAAGTTCACATTGTAACTAAAAGATATGGACTTTAGTATAGTTAGTAGTAGCATCCAAAATATTCACCACAGAGGAAACACCAGTCGAATGACGGAAAGGAACAGAGTCTGGCAAAGTACGAAAAGCTTGTTCAAAATTCCGAGCTGTATCCAATTTAACATATACATAGAAGTCTTCGTTGTGTAATTGAATTGCAATCACTTTGTTCATCAGATCGGAAAAATGTTCATTTAACCATACATGTATTTCAGCCGGTGACGGTCGTAATTGTCTAAAATTTCTGTCAAACTCAATTTTAACGTGTTTTGTCGAGTGGTACTACTTGGCACAATTTCCAGTAATTAATACTACTACACAGTCCTAAGCACAGGACAAAAAAGAAATAGAGGAAAAAGAAACAAATGAAACACAGGATATGCTTGCACGGAGCTCACAAAATCACCTCCACACACCATGAGAACTCATGGTGAACTTCCACTGAGCAACCGCGCCATAACATGCTGAGACTTGCATGCAGTATAAGAAAAGAGCTGTATTGTTTCAACTCTAGCATCAGCTTCTCGGAAACTACTGCTGCGTCCAGTTAGAACTGTGGCTGTGGAAAGAACTTATTCCACAATGAACCGAATTGTTTGTGTAGAAACAAATCGTCTCACCGCAAATCACAACAATATGCTGATGAAGATTTCAATTGAAGGTTCCGCTATCCCGAGTACGCAGGCTGAAGAAGGTGGTGCCGAAAAGAAATTCCGTAACTTTATGTTAAGAGCATACCAAATCTGGATTATGAACCTACGAAAAATTTGAATTCTGTGATATGCTGTGTATTAGGTTTATAAAATTTAATATTTGTAGTAATGTTCTATTAAGTGTTGATTGATATTGTAGTCTGTAGTTTGACACATGAATCTTTTCCTACATGAAATTTGAATGAAATAGTTTTCTTATTTTAAGACAATAAATGGAGCTTACTATGTGTGCTTATTATCAGGATTCCAAATGGGCCAGAACGAACCGGAACTGCACTCCGATTGTAGAACTAATTAGATTGCTTTAATTTGTAATTGTAAATAGACAATTAATTATAATGGTAGTTATATATGGTGTTCATTGGGCAAAACACTCCAAAAATAAAGATTCATCTTACTGGTTAGACTGGAGAAATGGTTATAGTTCCTTTTTCATTATTATTTGGTCATGAAACAAACGCTTGACATATATCCAACCCCTATATACAACAGTGTCTTGTTGGAATGTATAACGCGTAGGATATGGTGCTTTAGTTTTTTTTTAAATTTCAACGCTTCCAGTGTACCACAAAAATGTAATAAAGAAATAATGGCCATGTTTTTTTTTTTTAATATTCAATTAGAACTGGACAATCTACAAAATATTTCCAATTGATCAGTGAAAATGTCATCTTTCTAGAGCCTGTAGTTTCCGAGATCTCATTGTCGAAAGGGCTGACCACAAACATATAAACGTCAATAACATATAGTTTAAAAGAACTCGGAAGATGGAAGCACAATTCATATTCATTGATTTTAGAGGAGGCTTATTAAAATACAAAGGCTTTGAACAACAATTTTATATCATAAACTTTATGAAAAAGATCTAGTTGACCAATTTATTTAAAGTACTCGTACTTAAAAATGTTTGTGTTTGTTAAACGTGAAATCACACATAATCGTAACTGAAAGATTTGAAAGTCATAGTTATACGTTGGAGCTCGGGGATGATACGGCTTTTCTGGCAACGGCAAATACCATTCAACGCATCAACCACATTCTTCAAACTGCCATCGATGCTTTCCTTCAGTGGTGTGATACGTGGCGCCTCAAGCTTAACGCCAATAAAACTCAAGCCATTATCTTTCTACCACCAGGCAAACGCAGTCGGGTCCATCGCAATCCCTCCAACCTCAGTATTGAGATTGCAGGTACACTACTTGCTGCTAATCCCACAGTCACGTACCTGGGCATCATCTTCGATTCACATCTGAAATGGTCTGCTCATCTGAAAAGTCTTGCTCTAAAAGCAACCAACCGACTGAACTTACTTCGACGCCTAACTGGGACTACCTGGGGACTGAAACCTAACATCCTACTTAACACCTACAAGGCATTTTTACGTCCTGTTTTGACTTATGGCTTTACAGCCTGGCTTTCCGCACCCGAGGCATACTACCGCCGACTCCAAATTCTTGAGCGCCACGCCCTACGCCTTGCCTTCCAAATTAAATTACCCAGCCCTACCCGGGACTTATATGACAGAACACCTTTTCCACACATTCTCTATCACCTAGAAGACCTCAGACTCAGGTACATTACAAAGCGATTCCAGACTCACCATCCGTTGCTCTTTGATGCTATGCACCACGAAGCCACTCTCCGCAAACCATCAACAATTCTCCGGCATTCTCCACTCTCTCTGCTGTTTACTCTGTTCCACTACGTTCTCCCACCAAATAGTCAAGACTTTCAACTTCTTGAAGACTTCCTCACTGCACTCCCCCCACTTTTCATCACTCCATCTCATGTTGCACAGTGACTTCCCCGCACTAACAGGGCTCCCTTCGTCTCCATTGCGTCCAGAACAGCCCCTGGACAGAAGATAACACTCATTCGTCTCTCTAACCCTCTTCTCTGTATTGTATTGTGATGTCAAGTGCACCTCATAGTTTCATTTTCATTTTCACTGATGCCCTGCTCTCTCCACTCTCATGTTGAATTGCTCGCCAGTGTACATTTCCTTTTCCAGACCTGATGATTATGGTTAAAAGCCATAATGTCCTCTAATGATAATGAAGTTCAGATATAATAAAGTTAATAAAATCTCCTTTGCCTGACGACAATAGCCTAACACCTAAAGTTCCTGTCAACTCTGCATCCCAAATAAAGGGCGTAACCCTTTGGGTGGGTGCTAGCTGCGGCTAGCAAAAAAAGCGCTTTTAATTGCTATTGTAGCATTTTAATAGACAGATTGGTGTCCAGGTTTCGCTAAATATGTCGTTGTACCTAGGTATATATGTTTATATTAAGTGCTGGAGATATATGTCCTTGTTTCATTTTTCAGTGTTTGCAATTTGTGAATATTGCGTTAAATGATATATAGATAAAATGAGATCAATCTGATAATGCATCAAACTTTTCCTGTGTTTGGTTTTCACTTGAATCCAAGAACACAATCTTGTTTCAACCAATCATATGTATAGTGAAGAGTGACATGACAACCGAAATTTCATTACATCCTAAATAGGGTTGTAAATAAGAGTATATTCTGATCCAAGAATTCTGACACCCAACAAATATTTCCTCATGCAGTAGACGTATCTGCCACTGAGTCTCGACCTGAAGGATAAGAATCGCTTACCTAGAGGCGATTTAAATGTTTTTGTATTACAAAACAAGCAACAAGAAAATTTACTTTCGTTGTTTAAAAAGTAAACATATGTTTAAGTGCATATATGTTTGAAGGGCACGTATCTTCCCTCCTTTTTTGTTAAAGGGTTATCTTAAAGGCATGTATGTAAAGAGACTGTGCATACATACTATTATATGTTCATTGATATGGGAAAAGCAGTTGTTTTACCAATGTTGAATACATACAGTACTTTCAAGTAGTAAAATGTTTCCTTCTACATACAGTTATCATGTCAAAATACATATATACTTACTATGTAAGTTTTCTCTGAAAAACGTAAAAAGCAGGCACAATGCTCAGTCGTAAAACACTCACAATGCGATTGGTTCCTTGTTCGATCCTAGGACATGTTAGTTTATGGAGACATCGTATTCCAGGGTTCCCAGTTCCCTTTCACATTCTTATTTCACAAATTCTTACATAATTACTCACTTCCATGAACAATCCGTCCTATTTAGTCTAAAGCGAAAAGATATGGGCCATTAAATTAAGATTTTAATTTTAATTTTTCAAAAAGTAGAAACGAAAACAGCTGTGAGTATATTGTAAGTATCTTTATTATAAAACAAGACTTCTCAGTCTGTCAATCACGCTTCTGAAAGTTCACAGTCGTTCTAATAGTTACCGCTAGCTGAGTTGCCACGTATGGCAAGATAGCCCCCCCACTTTAGAAAATTGAAACAACGACTAGGTCATTCGTTTGTACTACGTTTGTACCGTTTGTACCGAAAATATTTTCGTTTGTACCATTTTCCTTATAGGGTTACTTGAGAGGTCGACTGGGGGGGCTATCTTGGCGCCAAGATAGCCCCCCCGTATCACAGCACAAAAATTTGAAATACACCATTCGAAAGCAAATCGTTTGTACCGTTTGTACCGAAAAAAGTTTTGTTTGTACCCTGATAGTTTTCGAGAAACAGGGATGACAATCGGGGGGGCTATCTTGGCGCCAAGATAGCCCACGTATCACAGCACAAAAATTTGGAATACACCATTCGGAAGCAAATCGTTTGTACCACTTGTACCGAAAAAAGTTCTATTTGTACCCTGATAGTTTTCGAGAAACAGGGGATGATATTTTGCGCGGGAGACTATCTTGGCGCCAAGATAGCCCCCCCGTATCACAGCACAAAAAATTGGAATACACCATTCGAAAGCAAATCGTTTGTACCGTTTGTACCGAAAAAGTTTTGTTTGTACCCTGATAGTTTTCGAAAAACAAGGGATGACATTTGGGGGGGGCTATCTTGGCGCCAAGATAGCCCCCCCTATCGCAGCCCAAAAAAATTGGAATACACCATTCGAAAGCAAATCGTTTGTTCCGTTTGTACCGAAAAAAGTTTTGTTTGTACCCTGATAGTTTTCGAGAAACAGGGGATGATATTTTGGGCGGGGGGCTATCTTGGCGCCAAGATAGCCCCCCCGTATCACAGCACAAAAAATTGGAATACACCATTCGAAAGCAAATCGTTTGTACCGTTTGTACCGAAAAAGTTTTGTTTGTACCCTGATAGTTTTCGAAAAACAGGGGATGATATTTTGGGCGGGGGGCTATCTTGGCGCCAAGATAGCCCCCCCCTATCGCAGCCCAAAAAAATTGGAATACACCATTCGAAAGCAAATCGTTTGTTCCGTTTGTACCGAAAAAAGTTTTGTTTGTACCCTGATAGTTTTCGAGAAACAGGGGATTATATTTTGGGCGGAGGGCTATCTTGGCGCCAAGATAGCCCCCCCGTATCACAGCACAAAAAATTGGAATACACCATTCGAAAGCAAATCGTTTGTACCGTTTGTATCGAAAAAAGTTTTGTTTGTACCATGATAGTTTTCGAGAAACAGAGGATGATATTTTGGGTGGGGGGCTATCTTGGCGCCAAGATAGCCCCCCCCGTATCATAGCACAAAAATTTGAAATACGCCATTCGAAAGCAAATCGTTTGTACCGAAAAAAGTTTTGTTTGTACCCTGATAGTTTTCGAGAAACAGGGGATGATATTTTGGGCGGGGGGCTATCTTGGCGCCAAGATAGCCCCCCCCGTATCACAGCACAAAAGTTTGGAATACACCATTCGAAAGCAAATTCGTTTGTACCGTTTGTACCGAAAAAAAGTTTTGTTTGTACCATGATAGTTTTCGAGAAACAGGGGATGATATTTTGGGCGGGATCACAGCACAAAAATTTGAAATACACCATTCGGAAGCAAATCGTTTGTACCGAAAAAAGTTTTGTTTGTACCCTGATAGTTTTCAGGAAGGAGTGGATAGCATTTGGGAGGCTATCTTGTACAAGATAGGCCCCCTAATATGTACTTTTTCCATGCCCATTAATAAGTATTATGTGCCTATTCATGTGAATTTATGTGTATTTAGAACTCTTGTTGTACATATCCAAATAAAAAAAGACTTGTTGGGAATAACGCAATGTTAAAATTGAATCGGCGAGTGGGAAAGCAGTGTGAGTTCTAAATAAGCCATTTTGAGTTAAAGGCGAAAATAACACTAAAGATGTAGAACTACAAGTTGTAATGAAGAGTAGTACAATTTGGAAGACCTCACACGTTATAGCAGATTGCTGTAATGTCGACTGTACATTTGTGGCATTAACAAACGAAAGTTCTTTCTTCAAATATCTCAAAATTCGTTTTGTGGACTAGTACTTTTTTTCCGCTCAACGATTCAATTAAATTTTCTCTATTTGTGCCCTTTTCCGTAAATAAATACCGTAAAAAGGATAACAAAGTGTGTACAAATTCAAAAAGAAACTGGATTTACAGAAATAATCTTAAACAAAGAAAACTAAAAGATGAAATGTTTGCTCACCTAAACTGTGTCCTTCCACGTTTCAGCTTTACACCAACAGAAGAAATTAACTGCTTAAATCTGTCACATTAACGGCTCGAGAAGTTTGCCGCTTTCATAGACAATAGACGAAAGCAAATAGGCCATTGCTGAATAATACGTATTTACTTAAGGAAAAGGTCAGAAATAGACAAAATTGAATTGCATCGGTGAGTGGAAAACCACTACTAGTCCACAAAACGCATTTTGAGATATTTGAAAAAATAACTTTATTTTGTTAATGCCACAAATGCACAGTCGACATTATAGCATTCTGTTATAACGTGCAAGGTCTTGCAAATTGCACTGCTCTTCACTACAACTTGTAGTTCTATATCTTTAGTGTTATTTTTGCCTTTACTTCAAAATGGTTTACCTTGGACTCTCACTGTTTTCCCACTCGCGGATTCAATTCTAACGTTGAGTTATTACTGAAAAACTCATTTTTTATTTTGATATGCACAACCAGAATTCTAAACACATCAATTCACATGGATAAAGATATAATACTTATTAATCGACATGGAAAAAGTACACATTAGGGGACCTATCTTGCGTACAAGATAGCCCTCAAATTTCATCCCCTGCTTCTCGAAAACTATCAGGGTACAAAGAAAACTTTTTTCGGTACAAACGGTACAAACGATTAGCTTTCGAATGGTGCATTTCAATTTTTTGTGCTGTGATACCTGGGGGGCTATCTTGGCGCCAAGATAGCCTCTCGCCCAACATATCATCCCCTATTTCTCGAAAACTATCAGGGTACAAACAAAACTTTTTTTCGGTACAAACGGTACAAACGATTTGCTTTCGAATGGTGTATTTCAAATTTTTGTGCTATGACACGTGGGGGCTATCTTGGCGCCAAGATAGCCCCCCCAAATATCATCCCCTGTTTCTCGAAAACTATCAGGGTACAAACAAAACATTTTTCGGTACAAACGGTACAAACGATTTGCTTTCGAATGGTGTATTCCAATTTTTTGTGCGGTGATACGGGGGGCTATCTTGGCGCCAAGATAGCCCCCCCGATTGTCATCCCTGTTTCTCGAAAACTATCAGGGTACAAACAAAATTTTTTTCGGTACAAACGGTACAAACGATTTGCTTTCGAATGGTGTATTTCAAATTTTTGTGCTGTGATACGGGGGGGCTATCTTGGCGCCAAGATAGCCCCCCCCCCCCGATTGTCATCCCTGTTTCTCGAAAACTATCAGGGTACAAACGAAACTTTTTTCGGTACAAACGGTACAAACGATTTGCTTTCGAATGGTGTATTTCAAATTTTTGTGCTGTGATACGGGGGGGCTATCTTGGCGCCAAGATAGCCCCCCCAAATGTCATCCCCTGTTTCTCGAAAACTATCAGGATACAAACAAATCTTTTTTCGGTACAAACGGTACAAACGATTTACTTTCGAATGGTGTATTCCAATTTTTTGTGCTGTGATACGGGGGGGCTATCTTGGCGCCAAGATAGCCCCCCCAGTCGACCTCTCAAGTAACCCTATAAGGAAAATGGTACAAACGAAAATATTTTCGGTACAAACGGTACAAACGTAGTACAAACGAATGACCTAAACATTGTTTCAATTTTCTAAAGTGGGGGGGCTATCTTGCCATACGTGTGTTGCCTCCAATGTGACTTCCACAGACATGAATAGTGTGCAGGCAATTATTAGACGAGCAAAGGCTTATGGGTATCAATTATTATATTTTCTGAAATTTAAAGAGGCAATTATTTTCCGTAAGTTACAGCGTACTACTGAAATGGTGTACAAATATTTCGTAAAGAGTAGAATCCACATATATAACTTCTATTGATGGTGAATGTAAATTTTAGATTTGATACATCTAACTAATTCCACTTGACAGATTCTGCATCAAAATTCTATTGCCACAACTTATGAGAAGAAAATCCACTCATCTACCATTTGCTTTAGCTTAATGTCTCACGATTATGCTTCCAGACTAAAGGAGATGGTCATCATAATGATAATGGAGGAAATAGTGAAATAAAAAAAGTGAAAGAAAACAGGAAAGTTGTGAGGAAACCCACGCACATGGTGTTTGTCCAACCCAAAGTTCATTTATCTTAAGCTGAGATCGAACTAGGGACGCTCTACTGTCGCGATTCTTGTATAGAAAAATTAGTACGCTATTCGAGACCTTCTATCCAGCCCGCAGCGATAAAAATTCGAATTTTCACCGATGTGTCTTCCCTCATATATTCCAGTCATAATATGAAAATTAGTTGAAAAAATCCTTATAAGCATGGGACTTTCTAAATAGATATAATAAGTTGCATTGAAAAACATACTAAAAGTCCCCAAAAATTGCAAGTGTGCTACGGCCGCCATATTGGAAAATGATCGCTACAAGATAGGAAAGGGTTTTAAGTTGTGATCAGTTTACAAAAATACTTATAAGCATAGAGCTTACTTTATAAATGCATTTTGTTAAAGTGAAAACCATACTAAAAGTTAGAAAAGAATTCCAGGTGTGCTAAAGTCTGGAAAATGGCCGACACAATATGAAAAATTCGTATCTTGTCTTGGAAACTGCATATGTTTCTATTGAAAGAGTTTATCTTGTCTCGAAAAGTGTATTTGTTTTTATTTTGAAGAAGTTCTGTCTCGTCTCGGATTCTATTAGAAGAGCCCTGTTCGACTTAGAAGGTGTATCTGTTTCTATTGGGAAAACACTATCTCGTTTCGGAAAGTGTATTTCTTTCTATTGAAATAACTATGACTCGTCTCAGAAACTGTATCTGTTTCTATTAGAAGAGCTCTCTCTCTTCTCGAAAAGTATATATCCTTTTCTATTGAAATAGCTCTGTCTCGAATCGGAAAGTGTATCTTTTTCAATTAGAATAGCTTTGTTTCGTCTCGACTCGTGAGGAACCCTACACGCACGAAATTCTGACGCAAAGTGCGTCATTGATAATGTAGCGGCCGAGAAAAGTCAGTCACTAAACGTTGTGTAAAAACTGTATAATAGACACAAGGTTTTAATCAATGACTATGGCAGATTAGAAAAATTGAATACAATCAATGGTACAGCTAGTAGGAGAAAACAAAGGCAAAAGGATTTGGACAGGGGGAGGATTATGCTCTAAATACTAGAGGCACCCTTGTATTCAAGACAAGCATATTTACTGGGAATTAGTCTTCCCCGATCGTCTAGTGACTACCAACCATGCCCTTTGTCGATGGGTCCCGGCTTCGATTCTCGATGGAATACCATTAAAATTTGAATGCATTGCTATGGTTCACTTTAAACTGTATGCACCAGGTAATTTCACCTTAAACTGTACGTCTACTTTTCATACAGACGATACTGAAAAAGGACGCTGAGCTTAAGCAAACAAGTAAACATCTTTCGGGAATTGAACCCGGGATCATACTAACAAAAAGCATAATTAGATTTATGGTGCGATAGTAAAGAAGACAATTCTCCCATTTATTTTTCTCTTCAACAAGATTTACTTAAACCACTTACATTACTGCATTGTGTTAAAACATGTTCGTAAAACCTTGAAGTGACAACTTGACACACTATTATTAAGTTCATACAATCAAGATAGATCGAGCAAAAATCACTCAGCATCGAATTACACATGCATTTTATTCCCGTTACATGAAGTATGCATTTGACAGGCCAGTTTCTCCCTGCTACTGTAAAGAAGAAATGGATGTTACTTTAGAAGGGAAAGCGCGTTTACAAGTTGTTGTCCAGGTGGATATATATATTTTTCATTTATGGGTGTCACTTTTACGAATGTAAATGAGGAGAATGACCACTCACTTACTCTCTATGAAAACTAAATAAAAGAAACTTACAAAACTGGTATAATTTGCTTTTATAATTTATTCTCTTATTGCTCTATTTAATAGATGAACTTCGGTCTTAAATTTTTGGTACCACGGTTATTCTATGTACACTCATGTCCAAAATGATTGTCGCATATCTATAACTGCTTTCTTGTAAGAATATAAGTTGATAATTACTTTGCAAGGTACTTTTAATACCAATACTATGTGTATAATCGGGAAATGTATATTTGTGGTAAATTTCATAGGAAAAGAATTATAAATACGAAAATTAAAATAAGTAAAACAAAATGTTGCTAAATGGACAACAAAGTTTTATTTTCGTTTTATTGTTCTTATTTACTGCTCTTATGACATGAAATTTGCCACATACATGTCTTTGTCGATTATACACATACTAACATTATAAGAAATACCAAGCGAATTCGTTATCAAATTATATTCCTACAACATATTTATAGACATGCGACAATAATTTTGGACATGAGTGTACATTGAGGACGACGGCTAAATTTAATGGTACAGATCATATTCGGTGCAAAGCGTGAGTCGATTCATCTTAGTACAAACTTAACGAATATGAGTGAGCAATGATCGTATTAGATAATGGCACTGGCGGAGTCCTGTAATCTTGTTGTCTAATTAATTAACTTACCAACTAATTCTATGGCCTATTGAACCCGGAGATTCAACGCCGCATTCACAGAAGATCTCTATCGATTTCTATCCTTATTCAACTGGATTCAGTTTCTACTTTGTATTCCTATTTCTGCGAGATCCATCTTAATATTGTCCTCCGATCTGCGCATAGGTCTTCCTAATGGTCGTTTTCCGATTGGATTTCCCGTCAAAACTTTGAAAGAGTCCCTACTTTCTTCCGTTCTGGCTATGATCTGCCTACCTGAACCTTCTAGATTTGATGACCCTAACAATGTTTTGTTAATGGTATAAATTATTTAGTTCCTAGTAATGAAGTTTCCCCCATTCCCCAGTACCGTTCCTCTTGGGTCCGAATATTCGTCTCAGGATCTTATTCTCAAATACTTTCAGTCTGCGTTCTTTCTTCAGACCATGTTTCGTAACCATACAGAACAACAGACATGATTATCGTTTAATACATTTTCTCTCTCTCTCTTGGATCTCGTTCTCTTGGAGGCGAAATAGCGTGGTGCGGAATATCATATAGCTATTATGAATATTGATATCTTGTATAATGATCTATGTATCCAACAACTGTACCAATTTAAGCCATGATTTTGGTTTGGACGCATCGTTAATAGTAAGTTCTGTCCTTTATAAGAAGGACGCGAAACACAAGAATTAAAATTCAAATAAACATTCTTACTTTTCAATCGGAAGGTTCCGGGTTTTGAATCTTGTGATATCTATCCTGATGTTTTTTTTTTTTTTTTTTTTTTTTTTTTTAAATAAGGCCTTCTTAGTATTACTAAGTAATTGCTAGAATGACTCATAATAGCGTATACTTCGTTCCCCTTTTCATATTTTATTGTCTACTTATTCTATATAAAATGACTTGACAACTATATCTGGGATGGGACACGGTGGCTTAGTCGTAGAGCGCTTACCTGTGGTGCGTAGGATCCCTGGTTCGATCCCCTACTAAGTAAGTTTGTGGTGGACAACATCGTTCTTCTGGGTTTTCTCGGGGTACTTCCATTTCCTCCCACTTTCTCATTCAACCAATTTTTCCATTGTCATTCATTTGGTTTAATCATCGTCTCCCTTAGCCTAACAGTCATAATAGTGGGACGTTAAACTCAGTTTTCATTTCATTTCAACTATATCTGGAACAAAGATTTTTTTTAAGGAAACATAAACAATAAATGTGAGTGTATGATGGACATCATGGAAAAGAATTTTCTTGAACTCTTTCGTTTTCTTTAATAATTTTGATTAGAATAATTATGTCATATTTATTATTCATTTGAATTTGTGTATTATCGATCTTTGTGTAGCAAAAAACATAACAGTGAGACCCCTAAGAAGATGTCAACAAACTCTAGTTACAACCTGTTTCTGAAAAACGGGGGGGGGGGGAGGGATCAGCTGTCCCTTTGATATTTTGAGAAACATAAAATAGATCTAAATTTTTTTGATCCACCTTCCCATTTTTCTTACCTTGAAGACAACCAGACGGAGCACTCCAAATATCTTGGAACAGAATTTCCTTGTCCCCTTATGATCAGCATATTTACATACGGCCAAGTGTGGTCACAGATTTAGATCCTACTTGGGGCATAATGTCACAGATACAAACTCTGGTCTTGGTTTGGTATTACCTTATTGTTTCAATGTTTTATTTGGTCATATTTTTGTTTGCTTGTTAAGACCAAATCTTGGAACTTAAACTTGCAACTTTGAGATCTGAAATTTTGTAGTGATTAGTAAATCTAATTACAACACAAGACAATTCTCACTACAGCCTATCATTTTAATGTAAAATTAATTATTATCAAATGCTGGCTGCTTGTTCAACTAAAATCCTCACAGAAATATCCTTAAAAAATAAATTAATGTTAGTTCATACATTGAAATCAAGCAGTATTTTAAAGTTAAAAAAATAGGAGTTTAATAATTCATAGATCAGTAAAGATTAAAGTGTAAAATTTAACTGTAAGTAATCGTCACAAGCCCTGAATATTAGGAAGACCGCCTAATGCTTTGTCTTAGTTTTTTCATTGTACCCACTAAAGTCTCTATTTTAGCGTACTCTTCAGTAAATGTTATAAAAGCATTCGTTTAGAAGTTTCTTTTCAGAGCGTTTATTAGTAAATTTCTTCATAACTTAAAATTTACAAAGGATAATTAATCATTAAATCAAATCACAAAGTCTGAAAAGTAATTTGCAATGTAGAAGGTTTTTACTCACAACTATAAAAAATACATTTTAGTAGATATCATGTGTATATATACTATACTTAGGTATGTCATCTTTTTACATAGTTTCAACGTTTTACACGAAACTTGAATTAGAAAAAAGAAAGAAAGAAAGAAAAAGGTGGAAATGCATAACGTAGTGGTGGTTCCAAAAGAATTCCGTCAGGGGGATACATTCAATATGTGATGCGTGAAAAACAGTATTGTGCAAATACTGATAATAGCATTGAAGATGAATGGACTCATAACTCTATTTGAAATTTCCTATTTAATGGTGGGTGAAAAATTTTCCTCTCCCATCACATTCTGAAATAAACATTAGCGGAATGAATCGGATGACTCCTCACTAAGGGGACAAAAGAGACCTTTTAATTTCGATGTTACTTATACTGGTAAATAATCCAAAATATTTACGTATTGTTTTCTTCATGTACGAAGTAAAAACCTACAAATTGCAGTTTCTGCACCTTTCCTAATATAATTCCCAATATTTGAGAAAGAAGAATTTGATCAAGTAACAAAATACTGTTAATTGTACATAATAGTCGAAACCGTGCTTTTCAACCGTTCTAGAAGTCCTTAGAATATATATCTAAAAATAGCGTTTGTTTGGTTTTGACAATTCGAACACGGAGTGATTATGTTTAACTATATGTACACCTGAGATCTTATGCAACCCTTTATTCATAATTATCTTTTGGGTTGCATAACCTCATGGACATAGACAAAATCGATAATTGAAGATCTCGGGGAAACAATGATGACCCTCATTTTAAAACCAAGTGAGTTAGTTACAGAAAAACCATGATAACACTGACGTGAGCTGAATTGTCGAAATAGTTCAAGTTTGAAACAACAGCATATTCATTATGCTATTTTTTCTATCTTGAATTGTTTCCGCAATTCAGCTCACATGAGTATTATTATTGCTTTCCTTTAACCAACTTACCAATCTTTTAAATAAGAGTTAACATTGTTTTTCCCCGAGGTTATCAATTATATACATAATGTGTAGATTTTACATGCTTTATTTTGTTCGTTGAATTGGGGAATTAGTGTGTTTCATAGGGATGCACGCGAGACGCGAGAAGTCTCGCCTCGTCTCGCGTCTCGTCTCGCATTTGCGAGACGAGACACGAGACGAGACTGAAAATTTTATGCGAGACGCGAGACGAGACTAAACCATGCGAGACGAGACGCGAGACGAGACTCAGTTAAGTCTCGCACGAGAAGTCTCGCGAGACTTCTCGCAGTCTCGCAACATTTATGAATTACATGTAATTATATATTTAGTGATTTTACATTTATTGGATTTTCTAAGTTGAGCGTTAATGCCTCCAGGAACAAAAAAGTGATTGGCGCAATAGACAATTTATGATATTTATTATTATTCAAGGTTAATTTTCAGAATTAAAGCCTTCTTTAGTTTTTAAACATCATTAAAAAAGAAAAGCTTTGTAAATTGGAAATTTATTACAACATCGATTTAGGACTTTATTTTACGACACAAACACATACACGCGGGCGCGCACGAATACATGAACTTCTGTTTTTTGGTCTGAAAAGCGAATAAGACTCCCTATTGCTGCAAAATGTGATATTTTTGTTGTTTCTGTCTTTTTCACATTACTACTAGCGATTTATGTTGGGGGATGGCGGGGAAATCCCCTCTCGTCAAAGTTTATCCCGGGTCCGGCTCGCAGAAATAACATGATATTTTTACATGGAATAAGTATTTTCTTTCTATATATTTATCAAAAACATCCCCCTCTAGTTCTGAATTTTAATTCAAACACTGGTTTGGTATAATGGCCCTATAGGTTTAATGCGAGATGGTAGGAATGGCCCTATATCTGTCAGTAATTTTATTTTCTAGATCTGGCAACACTATATAAGTTGAACGCGAAAGTTGATAAAATGCGATAATGCAACATTGCTACAAGCGCGAACGAACCAAAAGAATTGGGTCGTGTTGTGTTGTGAGGAGTTCTTTTGTTGTCTACAAGCGCTTTTGGTGGTATAAAATCTTTATAATGGAAAATCCAAGGAAACGACCAAAACGTGTAAATGTTGATAGTGGCGATGATATTTTAGAAGAGCCAAATATTGCTGGAGACCTCTAAGCTGGAAAACAATGTTGGATCCATCAATAATTTATGCTGGTTTTGCTGTAAATTATGCTATTAACCCTTTGGGGATCCCATGGTACAATCTGTACCATACGGGGTGTTTCATGGTACATTGCGTTATAACTCTCCTATTTGAGCTTTTTCATTCGTTTTTTTTTTGTTTTGTTTTGTTTTTCAAGTCCAGAGGCATTGTAGAAGACCTTACGTATGGTTTCACACCTTCCTGCGTCGAGACATAGGAGGTGATGACGTCATAATTCTAAAATATATATTTTCTTTTAATATTGTGGGGCCGGTCTATGTTCATTATTTTTTGGCGGGCTTATTTTTACACGTAGAAGATTGAAATTTTGCACAAACATTCAGTCCACCGAGTAGTATTTACCAGATTTTTTCAGATTTATGCGTAAAACAGAAGGGGGGGATCCAGAGGGGCAAAAAGTTGAAAAAAGGGATATTTTACCAAAAAATCCCTTTCTTCACGATTTTCCCGCCTTAAATACATGATGGAGACAAGTGAATGGTACCGCCTGAAAGGCAGTTCTATTCTGAAGAAAATAATGTGCGACACATGACCCTAGGGTAATTAGGGAAGTGTCAGGGAATTTTTATAAAAATATACTTTTGTATAGGGGAATTTTGGACATTTTCGATATTATTTTTGCGGGCTTATTTTTGCACCTAGAAGATTGAAATTGTGCACAAACATTCAGTCCACCGAGGAGTATTTACGAGATTTTTTTCGTACTTCTGTGTTAAAACATGGGGGTACAAAGGGGCTAAACATTGAAAAAGGGGAATTTTTACCAAAAAATCCCTTTCACGGGATTTTCTCGCCTTAGATACATGATGGAGACAAGTGGATGGTACCGCCTGAAAGACAGTTCTATTCTGAATGATCCTAGGGTAATTAGGGATGTCTCAGGGAATGTTTAAAAATTTTCCTCTGTATACGGGAATATGGGACATTGTCGGTATATATTTTTTTTTGGCGGGCTTACTTTTGCACCTGGAAAATTGGAATTCTGCATAAACATTCAGCCCACCTAGTAGTATTTATCAGATTTTTTCAGATCTCTGCGTTAAAACAGGGGGGTTCAGAGGGGCTAAAAGTTGAAAAAAGGATAATTAGACCCCAAAAATCACTTTTTTTCGGGATTTTCTCGCCTTAGATACATGATGGAGGCAAGTGGATGGTACCGCCTGAAAGGCAGTTCTATTCTGAATGATCCTAGGGTAATTAGGGATGTCTCAGGGAATGTTTAAAAATTTTCCTCTGTATACGGGAATATGGGACATTGTCGGTATATATTTTTTTGGCGGGCTTACTTTTGCACCTGGAAAATTGGAATTCTGCATAAACATTCAGCCCACCTAGTAGTATTTATCAGATTTTTTCAGATCTCTGCGTTAAAACAGGGAGGTTCAGAGGGGCTAAAAGTTGAAAAAAGGATAATTAGACCCCAAAAATCACTTTTTTTCGGGATTTTCCCGCCTTAGATACATGATGGAGACACGTGAGTCATACCGCCTGAAAGGCAGTTCTAAGCTGAAGAGAATGATGGGCGAAACATGACCCTAGAGTAATTAGGGATGTCTCAGGAAAAATTTTGAGATCATAGTGTTTTACGGTAATTTGGGGCATGGTGGGAATTCCTGATAAAATTTCTCCCGCCCTTACTATTCAAGATAAAAACTTGAAATTTGGTACACACATTTAGTATACCAAGTACAATTTATCAGATTTTTTTAGATGGCTACGTTCACACAGGGCCGCTCCAGAGGGGCCCAAAGTGCGAGAAAAAAATCCCTCCGTAGTTTTCCCTTTGACATCATTTTTCTCGCTCCTAGTATATGGTATGAGCATGCAAGTGGTACCATACGAAAGCCAGCTTCATTCTGAAAAGAATGAGGTACAAACCATGATCCTAGGATAAATAGTGCCGATGCAGTAGCTGCTTGACTGAAAGTCTAAAAAATAGCCCAAAAAGCCGGGTACCGGAGAGGGTTAATTTGACGAAAATTAATGATCCAGGAATCAAATTCCAGCACAACTTTTCTTTTAATTTGGAGCGGAGGGGACACAAGTTCGGATACCATGTTGAACTCTAGGTTCCGTCTAATTAGGATGTTATGAATATTCATCCCATGGAAAGCAATGAGAAATCACCAAGGATTCAGCTTGCCAAGGGACTTTTAGGTCAAATACCTGCCTTCGGACAGAATATCACATCATCATTCATTAACAGCCATAGAATAACACATTGCAAAATTTTGACCAGAATATATGCGAGACTGCGAGACCATGCGAGAAAGTCTCGCGCGAGACGCGAGACGAGACTCAAAATTTTATGCGAGACGCGAGACGAGACTTCACATTTGCGAGACGAGACGAGACGCGAGACGAGACCAACATTTGAGGCTGCGAGACGAGACGAGACTTTTCAATTTCTCGTCTCGTCTCGTCTCGCGTGCATCCCTAGTGTTTCAATAGCGTGGCTGAGTGAGACGGGGACCTACAGTTTAAATTAGAACCTGACCCACTATATTGCATTCTAATTTCAAGGCTCTCTCAACAGGAACAACGTATCTGGGTGCTCTATTGATTCTATTCATTTGATGTTGACGTTGGTATCATTAATTTATATGTAGTTAATTGTCTTCATTTGATTTCATAGCAAATTCCAGATTAATACACAAAGTTATTCATGTTGTAAATTAGTAAAAAATACTTCATTTGCCTTAATACGCTAATTTACAAAAAGAAAGTGATAATTTTTGTAAAAGGACTTTCTCTTGTAGTTTATAGTAACCTACATTTATTTTTCATTTAGAAGTAAGTCATTTCAAATAATTATTTTAACATCTCTTTCATCCTAAATACTAGGGAAAGGTTTGCGGATACGAAATTACTTGAATTCATTTAAACTGTATTAAAGAACTGAAGGAAATAAGCGTTTTCTTATAATTAGTGAAATTCTAATTGTTCGTAAAAATCTTTTAGATTTTATTTTTAATATTTCCTGTACAATTTAAACTTTTTTGCTGTTTCACGTTAATTTCGTGGTTGCTTAGGATTTTTTTCTTTTTCCACCCCGTTTTTTCCCCTTAATATCCAGTGATATAACAATGGTCTTGAACAGTGATGACCAAATGCCTACCTGAGGGGATTTTCATCCTTTCCGAGAAGAGAAATTGAAAGGTATGATTTATTTTTATTAATTAATTTATTTTTTACTATATGTATATATAACTAAGCGTTTAGCCTGTTAACTGCTTAAATATTTTCTTTAGGATCTAGTGTTTTGGCTACTAAGTCCATTTTGCAAGGTGACAATGTTGTTGATACTGCGCCGATATTAAAAACAAGAAATAAAAAAAAAATACAGTGGTATTTTTAAATGTTAGTAACTCAATGTTTTAATTAACCTTGACTCAAGGAACAACACGCAGGGCCCCAGACTGGAACAAGAATTCAGAAATTGGATCACTTTTGCACACATTCAGCGACCTGTCGTCTCAGAGGATGGGGGAGGAGAATGAATTCAAAGCATGGTTTGTACTTTGTTCTGGCCCACAGCCCAGTATAAATAGCCCATCAGTGGTCTAAGAGTATGACAAAGGACTTTAAATTATACTCTGACTTTTTTTCTTTTGTTGGAAACTATTTGAGTTGAGTTGATTTTAGTTTAGCGTCCCTTTCAGCTTTCAGGCTATATGAGACGTGGACCTACTGATTAAAGTGGAATCCGAACCACATGAGCTCCCGCCGGGAATCAAACCCGGGTCTCTCACGCCAAAGGCGCGTACGCTAACCGTTTAGCCACGGAGGAGCTCTGGAAACTATTTGAAATTAATACTTATTCAAATGAAATTTGTCAGTTTAAAGTTCCATTATTGTGTCCTTTGGGCTAAGAGAGACGATGATAGAGGCAAGTGAATGATGTTTAAATAACTGATAGAATGAGAAAGTCGGAAGAAATGAGAGTACCCCGATAAAACCTACAAACATGATGTTTTCCTTCACAAGCTTACTTGCTGGGAATCGAACTAAGGACCCCACACACTAGAGTTAAGCGCTCTACCACTGTATCACCGCTCCCTAATTCATTGAAATGAAAGTATTGTGCTGCTTAGATTGGTAATTTAATATCTAAATAATCACTGACAGATAAACAGTCAGCTGTCAACTTCTGCTTAGGCAAAGTATGCACCTGACTAATGTTCCAACCTCGAAGTGGGTCCAAGGTAATGAAAAAGAAACATAGAACGCATTGACGGCAGATGATAAACAAAATAAAGTATTCTATGGAATATAATGATGTCATTCGTTTCTTTGCAGAGAAGAAAGTTCGAAGCGTGGTAATGTAATCTGTAATTACAAAATTTGTAATGTGTAAATAAAATAAATAAAGTTGGTACTTGTCTATTCCATTTCCAAATTTAGTTGTATATTTTCTAGTCAAAATTCCTTGAATAAATAAATAAAGTTTATTATTATTATTATTATTATTATTATTATTATTATTATTATTATTATTATTATTATTATTATTATTATTATTATTATTATTTGCTTAATTACTTAAAAAGAGGTCTGTAGGGGACTTCGAACTTGAAGCTTGGGCCTGTAAACAATATGTATAAGGATTTAAAGTATGCATATACCTTGTAGATAATAGACATCAAATTCTGCGGCAAGTATTTTCGTGAATCCTACAGTTGCAAAAATACTTCTCTAAAGCTTTATCGCGAATGTGGTTCTGTATTACATCATTGATAATATGGTTTCCACCTTTGTTTCTTCGTTCGTGTTGTGTGTGAATTGGTCCATGTAAATTGTTATAAACAACGTGGGACGAAAACGTTGTATTCATTTAATGATACCTTGAACATAAAGGGATTTAACACATTAAGAATGCCGTTTAATTAAACCCTTTATACTAGTACGTGTATTTCACAAGTGAGAAGTTATGGCATATATTTAAACAATTATGTTCTTTTTTTCATTCTCTGAAAGAATACACAAGGAAATTTAGTAATATATATTATACGACTTATTTATAACAGAAAAAATGAAAACTCCGTAGATATAAAATATTGGAATTTACAATGTCACCTTCGGACAATATTATGTATATACGAGTATACAACAGAGTAAAGATTTAAAATACTGATTCGGATGATTTTTTCTCAAACAAGTCAACATTATTTCTTAAACAATAAGATTAAGTAAATAAATATTTTGATATCTTAGAGATAATATACTCGTAAAATCATGCATTATCTTTTTTGTAACATATATTACTTACCTTTCTTATTACACAAGAAGATGAAATGCCTCAGCGCACAAGTTAATTCATCCTTATTAAATTGTTCTGCAGAATTGAACACATATTTAAGAATTTTTATGTTACTTAACGCCTGCAAATAACAATGCATGGTTCAAGTAACATAAATCCACACACATACGTACTTCCAAATATGTATCTTGGATGTGATGTAGAAATTGTTTCATGATTACAACTCGCTGTATATTGTAATTAATTACTCTTTCTAAATCCACTGTATGAGGAGTGGACAGCAAGACATTTGTTATACTAAAATGTTGTTAAATTAATCTTGAATGAAATAACTTGGTTACGATATGCGAAGCTGAATTGAGATTTTTATAATTTAATCTAATATTAAAATGTATAAGGGAGTACTATACATTTTTCCTAGAACGAAACACATTCACTATATTTCCTTCAAATATCTAACACGCCGTTGTAGGGCATCCTTTACCACTACATACGAGAGAACCATTTTTCTGGTATTCCTCATTCTACAGTCTCTTTCGTGTTCTTACAACACGTTGTTTTTGGATGTGTTACCAGAACACATCTACTCCTGTCAATTAATGTTGCTAGAACAAAATTGTAGAAATTAACCTCTCGATCATACAATTAATGCGTGGAATGAAAAGAAGGAAATGTATTATATTAGAATTTATTACAATTTTGCGACACTCTTAATGTCACTACGAGATACCCCAGAGTGTCACAATACTCAGGTTGGAAAGTTCTGGTATAAATCATAAAAATTGCTATAGCACGTAACAAAAAATAAATAAAATAAAAAATAAATACAAATTAGCCAAATAAGAATTGATAGTTTTTATTGGGATGAACAAAGTGACATGAATGCAAGTAATGAGGTTAATCCTCATGCATATTTTCCAAGAAAAATGGCGGAAATGAACTTGTATGGCGCTAAAAAAAATGTTATCAGTGACCAAGAATAGCAAACTAAAAACACGGCACATAATTAACTGACACTATCACATGCCCCCTTCAGTCTCTTTTTTATGACACTAGTAAGAGAACAATATCCTCTGTGATTAATGAAAAACAATAAAGCTAAGCTTATCGTTTAAATAATTAATATTTTTCTGACCAGAGTATGTACTTCTCTTTCTCAAACGTTAATATGTATGTTCATATTAATGTAGGTAATGGAGACATCATAATATTAAATCACTTACATACAATTTTAATTGTTGCTTATATAATTTTTAATTTTTAATATAACAATAAGATATTGTTATAATTTACAGTTTTATTTCAAAATTTTATATTAGAATTGTTTCTATTAATCAATTAAATTCTCAAATATCCTTGAATTTTTATTCTAATATTCTTTCTAAGAAACAATCCCACTTTTAATTTAAATTTTAATATGAATTTAATATGAATAATTAATATACATATAAAATTTAAAAAATGAAACGATAAATTATAACAATATCTTATTGTTATGTTCAAAATTTATAATTATATAATAAGCAGCAATTAAAATTGTATGTAAATGACTTAATATTATAATGTCTCTACTACCTATATTAATGTGAACATATATATTAACGAGAGAAAGATAACGTTACGTTATGGAACTGTTACGAAATATTTTAATTTTTAATAAAGAAGTGCATACTCTGGTCAGAAAAAATATTAATTATTTAAATAATAATTAAAGGTCAACATGGAGGAAGTTAGCATTTAACTTTAATTTTAATTAATGTTTTCAGAGTTTTACGTATTTCTTGTAATATTCAGTTTGTCCGCAACTTGTCCATGATAATCTATCTATCTATAAACATATATAACAAGTGGAACACAACGGAACAAACTCAGAAACTCCCGGTGTGCAAATTTGGTTTCTGGACATCAAATATAGCAATCTTTATTCCTTAGATGATGGGCTATTTGGCCACCAAAGTTCCTTCAGATCCGGCCAGTAGCTACCGAGGAATAAAGTACGACACACACGGTGACTCAAACCGAGCCGTGCGCGTCCTTGGATGAATTTGATTACCTAATATAGTGATCTTCCTTATGCGATGGGTTAACTTGCTCATCAAATTTGGTTCAGTTCTTGCTAATAGTTACCGAAAAATAAAGTACAAAATACAAAGCGAGCGGAGCCTGTTCCTGGCCGAGTTTAGACACCAAATACAGCAGTCTTTATTTCCTAGACGATGGGCTATTTGCCCAAAAAATTTCGTTCGGATATGACCAGCTGTTACCATAAAATAAAGTACCACATACAGAATCGAGCCGAACCTGTTCCTGGTCGAGCCACTTCATCAAATATAGCAATATTTATTCCTCAGGAGACCAAATTTCATTTAGATCCGGCCAGTAGTTACCGAAAAATAAGGTACCTAAAAACATGTATAAGCTTTCGTATGTTTACGCCGGGTGTATGTCCACTCCGTATTTATATACATACATACATACACCTGAAGCCTTAGGATCCCTAGCACTCTAAGAAATGGGAAAGAGTGACACGTAAAACTGATCTTAAACGATGGATATTGTTCCTGAATCCATAATTTTCAAGGTTGCTAAGATGAATAATCAAATTTTCGTGCCGTTTGAGTACCAGTTTAACCCTCATTAGCAGGGAGGGTGAGATGGGATATAAGATAATATGTTCAAAATCGTTATTTGCTGCATTCTTATCAGCATCCCTAACGCTCATACGGCGTTAAATTTTAAAATAATGGAAAAGGATCGATATTAGTTTTTTTTAATTTTTTAAAAGTTTAATGTCCAACGATTATGCAGTGAGTCTAGGGAGATGAAATGGATAATCATTGTGAAATAACGAAAGTGGGACCAAAACCGGGAGACCCTCGATAAATCTTACGCACCCACGTATACCACAAAGTTCATTTGGCCTAAGTTGGGATAGAACAAGGTACCCCATTGGCGCTACTCTATCACTGAACCACAGCCATGGTTTTCATGGTTGCTGAGACGAATACTGACATTCCCGATGCTGTTTAAGCACAAGTTCATTCCCCATCGGTATGGGGTGAGATAGAGTGCAAAATGTTCAGAATAACCGAGATTAGTATCGTATCGATAATTTTCGGGGTCGCTGTGCTGATCGGCGATAAAGAATCTCAAAACAATTACCTGTAAATAAAATGACTTCGAACTGGATAAATGCAATTACCTTTGTGTTAACTTTGAACGTTTCAGGATCATCATATGTAATAATACAAGTAACAAAATAATGAGACATTTATAAAAGTTCATGCAATATTTTGCGTTTTTAAAAATTATCTATCGTTACAACCTATGACAAGTATGATGAAGAAGATAATTTCTAATTTACGGAACTGAAATTAGAACATCGTTTGTAAAGTGAGATTAGAACACCGCTTGCAAGCACCGTTACTTTTGGCTATCTAATTTCTCACTTCTTAATTTAATTCACCTTCCAGTTGCATTACAATGTTGGATTAGCATCAAAAATTTTATGTGGGAAGCTGAGACCACGCACTGTGCCATTCTGTGATGTGAAAGATAACAAGAGCTGAAAAAAGTAAAACATAGACGGAAGTAATAGTATTTTCTGAAAACTATGAGCATTTGGTATATAAAATCAAACATATATCAACCAGGTAGACATATCTCAACATTATTATTATATTTATTTTCTCTTATTTATTTTATAAATGTGGTACAATAGCCTTGGTCATTACATGCAAAACAATAACAATTAGTAAATGTCTAGAGCCGTATAGGAACACAAATCATTATGCAGAAATGTTAATAAAAAAAGTTTGTGTATGTACGGTGTGAATTATTTATAATGGCACATGCACGTGCACATACATATTTGAATAATTTCCGCTTCTCCCACAATTAATAGCACTATAATTTTTCTTACTTCATTTAAATATTGTGAATTACATCTTATTTTTTCTTCATGGGACTTTCTTTTCCTGTGTTTCTTTCCTTTACATCATAAATGGATATTGCGTTGGGTTTTTTTTTTACAATTTTAATGGCGAGTTAATTTCCTTTTCACCTCATGAGAACAATTTCTCGTGTATTTTTCCAGTAAGGTTGCATATTTACGAAAAGTTAGTTTGTATATATCATATATATAGTTACATATTTACGCTAAACAGGGGAAGTACGGCGGCTCAGAGCGCTTAATTCTGGTGTTTGGATCCCAGATTCGATTCCCGACCAATTAATTTTGTAGTAGACATCATCGTGCACATTGTTGATTCTGAGGTAAATGTTTCCTCCCACATTTGTCAAATTCTCCCGGTATCGAATTATTTCCCCACGTACCTTTTCCTCAAGCCTAGAAAAAGTGGAACATTTCCTCCAGTGCCTTATCTTGATATTGATCATGAACTAGGAATCTATGACAGGAGTAAAAATCTTGGCTAATAGCCAGAATGGGGGAATGTGATTCTCATACGTGATAAAATAAATGCAGTATTGGCACTCATCATCGTAGATATTCTGCCATTATTGGCAGGTCACTTGCCACAATTGAGAAACTTCCATGTACCACGGTCTTCGGTTAACCTCTTTATCTTTACGTACATTTTTTCTGTTTTGATATCGTCTATCAATTGTGGTTTATTTCGCCTCTCCCTCTGTTTTCTGCCATCATATCCTCTAGCACAACCTTCATGATACAGCTCCTTCTTAGAATGCCCCAACCAGCTTCTCTTCCTCTTCTTGATATTATCTGGCATTATTCTTTGCTTCCCCATCATTTCTAAGACCTTCTCATTCGTTTCCTGCTTGACCCAGCTAATTCTCTCCATTCTTCTCCACATCCACATTTTGAAATTTTACAGTCGTTTTTTTTAATCATTGTTGCGTAATGTCCATGTTTCTGCCCAATACAATATCTCATGCGTATGTAAACATTGAAAACTTGAAGTTGCTTTGGGCACCATTTCATATTATTCAATTGAGTAAATTTTTCTAATGGGTTACTTTCATCTGATACGAATTCATTTTAGGAAGTGAGACTAAAAAGTTCATAAATCGAAAAAGAAAGGCCCACCCTAAGTTATACGATATATATATATTACGGCATCATCTGCAAACGCACAGAAATGATACAGCGCCACGATATGTATATAACACAGTCTGTTGCTAAATTAGTGCCACTTCAGTGTGTTTTTAATGCTTCTCTATGTTGTGGTCTATTGGGCCTATATTCACGATATATTATGTAAGTTAATTGTTTTTATATTTAAAAAATATACTGTGAATTAATTTTATCAAATTGATGGACGAGAAAATATAAATTCCGTTCTCATATCAGCTTCCGAAACATTGTTCATAATTTTGTTATGTGCTAACTTTTTTCAAATGTATGCTCTAATCTTTTGAGCGCCATGTCTGCGGAGCCGAATTTGCCACTCCCGACTAGACCACGTTGGTAAAAAATTTAATAAACAAATCGAAAAGATATTGCAAAGTTGAATAATAATAAAGATGACTAAATTAATAAAGACATTTTCATATACTGTTTCGTAATACCATTTTTTTTCTGTTGCATTGACTTTTATGATTTTAGTGTGAATAAAAAAAGGTAATATTGAACAAGGTGATTTTGTTTCTTGTAATTATTTTTTTGTATTGCAGTAGGAGCGTAAATTTCATCAATTGCAACAATTATTCTGTTAGTTTTAGTGATAATTTTAGTGTTTGAGTATTCAAATTATTACGGACAAAATTTCAAAACTAATTTCTTTTATCACTACACTAGTGCAAATTGTATGTTAAAGATACGGGCCACTGCACAAAACTTCCTCGCTTCATTTTTCTTAAACTAAATTATGGTATGCTGCAGCTGTTACGGAAACATTTATAAGTGAAATAATAACAAAATTATAAGGTGTTTTTGGAAAACATCGTCCGAATAAAGCTTATCCCCGAAAGTAAATTACCACTAATTATTAATTTCATGTGAAATTACTTACGCCATATATTAGGGTTATTAAGGAAACATTAGTTTATAAAATATAAGCAAAATCGCTTGGAAAAATTATATCAAATAAATAATATTAAATAAATAAAATGAAAACATTCCCCACTAAGACTAAACTACAAATGGGGATATTTTCATAAGATGTGATATATACTATAGAATATTACTTCTCACTATAAGATAGAATCGTTAATGTAATGCTTGTTTATGAAATATGAACAAAATCACTTGAGGTATTTTTGAGAAAATTGTCCGTAAAGGAGTTTACTCCCAAGAGTAAATTGTCCGATGTGATAAGTTATATTCGTATTGCCAAGTTATTAATGAAGCATTTATTTTGAAATATGAACAAAACCATCCGAGTCATTTTTTGAGAAAATCATTCACATAGAACTCGCCCCAAAAAATACTCATTGTGGCTCTTTCAGGATAAACAAGTTAAGCGATATAGTCAAGTTATTAATAAAATCTTTATGTCTGAAATATGAACAAAATCGCCTCAATCGTTTTTTGAGAAAATCATGCGGTAAAACTCAATCCAAGAGTAAACTATCCCATTTGTGTTTTACCTGAGGAATGACTTAACCGGTATATACGTATGACAGTATTGGTTTGTTAATGAAATATTGATGTAAGAAATATAAACAAGATCGTTCGACCCTTTTCGAGAAAATAACGTTTTCCTATTTTGACCCTTCACTAAACTAGCCTTATTTTTGGAAGTAGGAAGAATATTCGAATATTTCCCTGAGGAATCTTATGAAAACATTAAATTTAAAATTTGGCGCCAATACGTCAAACAATACAGCATCTAGACGATGAACACATTTACACCGGACGAATTGGGATCTGAATTCATTTTCTCAGAATATAGAAGCCATAAAATGTATACGAGGTAAATCCATGGTAATCATGAAATCGTTTAGTTTCATGATCACTATACTCTCTTCTCTCCTATTGTACTCAAAACCGAAAATGAATCATTCTCTGTAACTTTATTAAAGAATCGGAAATTTGTAATAATCCAAATCTTTCTTAGCATTAGATTTAAAACAATTCATGAAAATTTAAGAAAACGTTGAAATAAGGGTATGGATAATATCAATAAATAATATTATATAAGTTTGTTTATCGTATTTTATATTGTATTAATTTGTTTACATCTTGGTAGAGGGCGGCAAACACCTTTTGGCCTAGGACAGTAAAACATTAAATACGGCCCTGCATGTCTGGTTACATACTACCGCTACGTATTCTACAAATACTGTTGGATTTATTTGGAGTCGAGCACCAACGATAGGCCAAATTTGCATTATACTACACTGGAAATTTGCGTGATTGTTCTTAAAAAAAAACTTTCCTGCTTATTATCTTCCCATACATTAAGACATACAAGTTACAATTTTTCTTAATTACTTGTAAAATCTTGTATAAAATGGTTCAAGTGCCCCAGGATCTGACGGACTTCAGTGTTGTACACAGCAAAAAATAAATCAGCATTCGAACATGTGTTGGATATTTTTCGAAAATGACTTTTGGACATTGTTTACGTACAAAAATGTCATGAACTGTTCTATCATAGTGAACAAAAATATCTAATGGTAGAACATTTTAATTCAACAATATTAGGACCCTTTACACAGTTATAAGTTGTTTCTGCCAGTATAGTCATTCTCATTATACACATAAGACGTTCAGGTGCATTTTGAACTTTCTTAGCGCGATTTCTCCCATTGTTAAGATATTTCATTAATGAAATACTTTAGGACATTTTTGGACACTTCAGGACATGTTAAATAATAACTACAAGTTTTTAATAAAATATGATTTAATTTTGCAGTGTATGTAGTTTGTGTACCAAATAAACAATAAATGTGCATTTGCAGGGTTAAATCGAACCAATTATCATATATAACTGGTAAAAGAGGGTAAAATTCGCTTTCTAGTCAAAAGGGCTGAATCTAATAATTATAGCATGTTCTACATTTCTTTTAAGTAGGTACTCGCTTGAAACTGTTGAAATTTTTTTTTTTAGTATTTCATCAGTAGGAGAAAGAATGTACGGATGTACAGTACAACATGTGACATAAGAAAGTAGGCACATTTTATATACACAAAGTACATCCATGATCGTACTTCAAACATCCGTCTGGGAGAGTGCAAGAAGTTTGACAAGAATAAGAAATATTCACACAGATTGAACAATACATATTCAGCTGGAAAATAATATAAAAGATGTGTGAGAAAGTAAGTTCAAATTACATACACCATCATACAAATTTTTCAATGAAAAAGACGTTTAATATAATGGATGTTTCTTTACCCTAATGTTTATGATGGATGTTTCTTAATAGTAGAAGTTGCTTATACACAGTATGTGTTATCAGATTTTATTTTTCAAAGTACTAATAGTAAATGTAACAATAATTCCTCAGATCATATTCCAATGAAATGAATGTTTCTTTATAACCTATTAACCTAGGAAAGCTGCTCCTTTTTTTCTGAAAGATAATATCTGTGAGAAAGGCGATTTCAAGTTCAATTTCTCTTCTTATCATCTTGCTTTGTGTACACTTATAAGAATCTCTCCAAATGGCTTTCGTTTATCTTACAAAGTGTTAGACAACACGTGGACTAAGTTTACCACATTTAACTGAAACATTCCTTATGGTTACAAGGATGCGCAAGTGGGCCTATGTACCGTACATCATTGCTCTTACGAGTGTATATCCTTCACGATTACGAGTATGTAGTATGTCAGCGTTAGGAGACAAACAATATATACAGGGTGTTCATTTATTATGCAGCCAAAATCCACTGGTGAAATCCTCACACTTAAACAATAAAAAAGTCCATACGAACATAAGGCGAAAATAGCGTTTTTTATTTTCAAAGTTACGAGATGCCGAAATCGAGAAAATCGTAACTTTGAGGCTGCTTAGCTCGAAAACTATGAGAGATTCCAACGACGGTTAAAGAAATATTAGAGGAAATAGTACGTTAGTCTATCTAAATAACCATCCCCATCAGGATACTGCCACCTATAGTCGGACAATTTGTCCATGCCCACCAGATGCGGTGATCGTATTGCCGGCGCCGGACACCGGCGTCTTTCCGCGCGATTTTCGACCGCGACGAATAGTTGCCTTGCCAAACATTCGGCAAACAGCCGGAAATGAGCATTAAATGCGCCGGTGCAGCCGTCGGAAAGTTGCCTTGCCGAGCAGTCGGCAAACAGCTGTAAAGGCGCACTAAATGAGCCAGCGCAGCAGTCGAAAAGAGGCCTGCATAAGGAGTCGGCAGAGGGTCGGAAAGAGGCCTTTCCGACTGTTTTGCCGACTCTGACGGTCGGCAACAGTCGGCAAAGAGTCGGCAAATGCCATTTTATTTTACGATTTTCGACCGCTTGCCGATTCGGCGAAAGGTCGGCAACTTTGAACAAGTAGATCGGCGTGCCGCCGCGGGCGGGTGCCGGCTGCCTCCGACGGCCCGCCACCGTCGACGACGACAATCCCTCTTTGCGACCGCGGCTTCCTGATGGGGATGTCCATAACAGAAATAATTGTTATGGAAATTGAGACAAAACGATACTTCTCTAAAATTCACGAGACGAGTCAAACTTGATTTCTCGTCTCGTCTCGTGAGCAATACTAATGAGAATTATGACCAAGCATGTGATTCTGTTCAGTTTGATGTGATATATCTTATTTTTGTACAATATTAAACAAATTTAAACTTTAATAATTGAGTTCAGCTGATTTTGAGTTTAACATCCCTTTCAGCAGCGAGGTTATATGAGACGAGACCTACTGATTAACATTGAATCCGAATCACATGAGCTCCCACGGGAATCCAACCCGGGTCTCCCACGTCAAAGGCGCGTACGGTGACCGCTTAACCATGAAGGAGCTCCTATGTCGTTAATCATATTTTGTATTATATGCCGGTACTGTTAATATTATAGTGAAAAGCTTCATGCGGGTAAACTCCATTATCAATTGCTTCGTAATATGTGACATGGTTACTGTACTGCATCGATTTCCAGGCTTACAAAAGAATCGTTTGAGTCGATTTTCTTGAAAACTTTGCATGAGAATTTACACTCTCACCAGAATCATTTTGCTTAGCTAAATGAAATCTATGGATCTTTGTATGCTTCTTCCTTGGATATTTTTGAACTGAAACATTTTCTATAATCTTGATAGTTTAATTCAGATTGTGTAAGTAAGTATTCTATCTACCTTCCTAGCTACACACTATTACAAAGAAACTGGCTTAGTACATTTATAAAAGTGTCTGGACAAATTTTGCAGGGTATGCTAGACGTTCTTCTATTCATGATTGGGGGAGTAAATTTAATATGACGATGATATTGATTTCTCTTGTTTCTTGAAGAAAGGGTCCAGTATTCACTTCTACACTTTTAATATATTGTCCGATAGTCTCTCCTTGTCTACAGGTCGCTTCTTTCTTTTGGTATCAACCGCTGAATGACGACAATGGAGGAGCTATGAGTCCACATGTTTACTAGGATTAAACTCTGGGAAAGACAGTTTATTAACCTGATGAACAACAGTGCAGAAGTTGCTCGTATAAGCAAATGTAACATAGATGAAATTACTATATAGGTACGTATTTGTCGACCTTATGACCTTCTTTAGCAGGTGTGGATTCAGCGGGGGGTCGATCGGAGCGATCTTCCCCCCTAGAATAGGATTCTTTTATTTTAAAAATTAAAACTATTCTTTAAAAAATTCACCTTTGTATTATAAATGTAAAATAAAGCCAATTGACTTCGAACGACCGCCCCCAAACACTCAACCTGGATCCGCCCCTTGTTCTGACTGAGCGGTAGTAAGTTGAATTGGTTGTTTAGTCTATCAGGTGGTAGCTTACTATGCAGTCAGTGTAAAAAATAAAATGTGACTTGTGTGAAAAACACGTTTATACGCTTTAACGTGCTAGAAGAACGAATTCAGCAATTTTGTATCAAAGTTATACATAATTAAAATCAATTCATTGGGCATAGTAGAACATACTTAAGTAATAATAATTAACAGTTAGTCTTCAGGGGAAGTAATGTGTAAATAAGAAGACGACGACTTTTCAAAGCAGTCTTGTTGATAGAGCAAGTTTATGATTACATAACATAAAAGTATAAGGGATATTTCTATGTTTTTAAGACTATGATGAAGTAAGTTGTAAATACAAAGCCTATATAGCAGTCTTTACATCCAATTCTCTCAGTCCTTAAATCAACTTAAATTAAAAATACAAAAGCTGATAAAGTAAACACACAAAACAAACTCATAATTATACTGTTTTTCATTGCGTTATACGACGCATCTTTGAGCATCGTATTTGCAGTTACAATTAATTACTTAGTGAAGACATCTAGAATTGTTTATCATTTATTCCTGGATTTATTTGTAATAGATAATAATGCCTAATCTATATAATTTGTTTTAGAAACTAAATGATCTAACCTAATATTAAACATTCATTCATAAGTCCTACTTGGAGACGGTCCAAATAATTGTATAGAATTTTAGAATAAAGTTAAGGGATTGAGATGGGAAGATATGTCCCAGGTAAAGCAAATTTTTAGTACATTAAAAGTGTAGTCAGGTAACTGTGTATTTCGTATTTAGAACACTAATTTTTTGAAGTTTTACAAATATATCTGAAAGAGACATCTATGTAACAATAGAAGTAAAAAAGCAGTACGTCAAGTTTTTATAAAATATAGTTGGTTTGAAAGGGACCAGAATCTACGAAATTTTTCAAGCTTGCAATGTACATACATTTGCATTTAGATAATTTGCAACCCTCTCAAGTAAGAGAACTTGTTTCTTAGACAAATGCTCTTTTCTCTCATGCTTTTTTTTTTTTTTTTTTTTACGGAGAGGCCTACATATTTGTAACAGAGTAGAGCAATTGTACTGCAAAACAGGCCAGTAGCCAGCCCCAAAATGTAGGGGGGCTCATCCAACCACATTACAGTTCATCACCATATTGTCCATTTGCAAGCCTACCGTGAACATTTTAGAAGGGGCCAGCAAAAATTTAGGGGGGCGAGCGCCCCCTAGACCCCCCGTGGATACGGGCGTGCTGCAAAACACATTTGAAATAAAAAGTCCAGTGGTTTCAAGGGACACTATTGCTCTTCAATTAAATAGTTAACCGTCTTTACACCTAATATTTCAAATTGCATTTACCGTTCAACTTACTCAAGAACTTACTCTGTACATGATCAAAGTCAAAACCCCGACGGACTAGCCATTTTAGAATTACAAAGTATCAGTGGTAGCATCAGGTGCGTCATTTGGGAAGAGCACAGATTGAATTGCTCCAATGAATTTGTGATATGCATGCTTTTTTTTTTTTTTTTTTTTTTTAATAAACTGAATACTTATATGCTAATAAAAACGTGAACCACGGTGGCTTCGTGGTAGGTCGTTTGACTCTGGTTGCGTGGGGTCTCTCTTTCGATCTCGAGCCAAGTAAGACTGTGGTGGAAAGCATCGTGTCGATGGGTTTTCTTGGGGTACTCCCATTCTATTTCACTTTCTTATTCCATCACTTCTTCACTCATCATTCATTTGCCTTAATTATCGTCTCCATTAGCCTAAAGGGCATAATTACTGAACATTAAACTGAAAGAGTTCATTTTCCGTCCCTTTTCCTTACCTCGTACATTAAATATCAAGTAAAATAATTATTTTTTTTTAAAAAAAAAAGAGAATTTGCTTTCTTTAAAGAAATACTAACAAAATAAAGTAAATAGTACTATAAAGTAAAAAAGCGTCTTGATTGATTTGATTTGATTTTAGCGCCCCTTTCAGCAGCTAGACTATATATAATTGTGAACCTACTGATTAATATGGAATCTGAACTCTCTCCAGGAATCGAACGGGTCTTCCATGCCAAAGACTCGTACGCTAACCACTTAGCCACAAAGGAGCTCTATAAAATGTATGTCTTCAATATAATACCGGATTATTAATTTTCTATTTATGCATGACTAAAAAGAAATGATTGGGAGGCTCTATTACATATTATAAATTAATTGCAGGTATATGTTAGCGCCGCTCTTCTATTTAGTCATGCATAAATAGGTGTTGAAAGGGGAAATATTTTTTACTTTTTAGTACGAGATTTGTAGGGATGCGCAAGAGACAAGATTTGTGGCTGTCTAGCCTCAAAAATGTGCTGTAAAAGTGATGTCTCGGCTCGAAAAATGTATATTTCTCTATTTGAAGAGCCGTGTCTCGACTCGAATTTTGTCAGAAAAATCCTGTCTCGACTCGCCTCGTGCGGGTTCCTAGAGATTTGTTTTATTTTGTTTCTTTTTAAGGAAGCATGCTATTAGAAATATATATATTTTTAAATATTTTATTTTCAACTTTTTAACCTTAATTAAATACATTTTCTATCATCGTAGGAATTTGTTTGTTTCCATTTGTGCATGCTTGCTGAGACTGGTGTCTCTTGACACTATAGTCTACCGGAGGAAGAGATTCAAAAATTATACAACGAAATTGTGGACGAGCTTATGCGCAAACGAAGAGGAGAAAACCCTCGATCTCAACCGGAGATATGGAGGAATAATGGGAAGGCTGGTGCCCCTATATTTTGCGAATTTTTGCATATGTAGCGACAGTACAAACAAAAGAGACTTTTATAAATGAAGAATTCCTTTATCCATGATACTTTAGTAATACGCCGTCTTAAAGATGAGGGTACAAAACCGAAGAGTCCATAAAAATTCTAGGGGAAGAAGGTTTTGGAGGAGGAAGGCGAAATTAACGGAGTTCCATTGTTGCCTGAAATAGGCGTATAAGGTGTCTATGTATAGGTTTTTTGGTGCGCTTAATCAAATAAGAGCATCATCGGGTCAAATATAATGAAAAATGTAAAAAATAGTGGCCGTCCGAACTTTCCATTGATCTAGCGTTTAAAACTTTGTGTTGTTTCACAAGGTATGTTCTTACGACTGTATTAGGAACTACTTTACTTTGTGACGTCAGTGTTGTTTACATGCAACAACTTTATGTGATATATAGTATATCAGACGAACAGGTTTTCATTTTTTAAGTGGAGGATACTATTTTTTGTTTATTGGTTCATACTTTGCGTTTTAATATATCTCACACAACTACACACTGTAGTGCTTACGATTGCAAAAATATATGTTTATTTTTCATATTATTTGATTTGTTTTTTCTAAAGCGCTTTTGCACAGAATATGATCTCGTGTTTTTGTTCACATAATAACGTCCCTGATCCTTTGGCAATATAACATCTCTGATCCTTTGGCATTTTTCTCATTATCTATGGCCTAAAGACATGATGTATTAGAAACTAATATCACACAATTTTGAAAAAAATGAAATGAAATCTTTGAGTTTTACGTCCCACCGTTATGCCGGTTAGGCTAAAGGAGACGGTGATTATGAGAAATGAATGAAATGGTGGAATGAAGAAAGTGGGAGGAAACGGGAGAACCCCGAGAAAACCCACGCACACGGTGTTTGTCCACCACAAAGTTCACTTGGCGGGAGCAGGGTTTGAACCCGGGACCCCATGCACCAGAGGTGAACGCTCTACCACTGAGCCACCGTGGCCCGTTCATACAATTTTGTTCATCGTATCAATGGCGTTTATTATTCCTCATAGCCTCTTCTTTCTCCGGCCCCGGGTAAAAGCTACGCCACTCACCTCAACATGCAACACCACTTTATATTTGCTCTGATGCATCTTTCTTAACGTTTAAACGCAATTCTAAAAAAATATTCACCCGCAATACAGCCGAAAATCCACAAAATATCAGAACACCAGCTTTCCCTCTATATATCCGGAACGATTGAGGTCGAGGGATTTTTCCCTCTAATGGAAATCATTGTTCACAAAAACACTTCGATTGTGCTTAAATTCGTCCACAATTTCGTGTCAAACTTGAATCGGTTTCCTTGTAAGATGATAAAAGCATTAAGTGCTCATGGTGGTTCGCTCTAATCCATTATAACAAGTATTCCCCAATGCTCTTATAGTCTTATATCTATTTCTTCATTTGACCCACAAAAAAATTCCCTTCCTTTTTTTTTTACATAGGCGTATATTATTAATTATAAAAGCATTCTTTATATTTCAAGTATGTTATCTGATTTACGAAGATCCCCTGGATGTTATACTGTAGAAGGTGGTTCGTAAGTTCAAATTTAGTAATCTTCAATATAATTCAAACGTTTTATCACTCTCTTAGCTGATTTTTAATATTCAAACATGAGAAGCATGCATATTTAACAAGATGCCTACATACATACGCACTTATTTACTACGTTTCCATAGCAACAACTCTTTTTTTTTCTAGTTAACAATTACAAAAATAATCTCTCGATATCTCTGTCTTTCTTTTCTTTATATATAATACTGCTCAAATAATTCGCCTCTGATCCCTTTTTATAAGCTGCACAGATTGCTAATATTATATACAACGTTATCGTTGTAACTGCACATGGCACCTCCGGAAATTTTTCGTTGCATAACGTAACAGGATAGATAGTTAGTAGAGAGCAATCTAATATAAATAAAATAAAGTTTGTGTGTCTGCTTGTCTGTCTGTCTCTCTGCGTGTCTATGTGTAGCCTGAGGACTAGACGAGTAGACCGAGAATTACCAAATTTTGGTCACGGGTACTTTGGTCCAGGCCCCAGACCAAAATGAAGCATTTTTTTCAAAATTCGAACCAAGGGGTCGCAAGGTGCGTTTACCGGCATATTTAAAAGTAGTAGAAAATAACCGATATTTGTGTCAAATTCATAGTTTTCGAGGTCGCAGAGGTCAATGGTGAAACTTCGATCTCATTAAACTTCCAAATTAACCCCATTCGGCTGTGGGCCGGGGATCACCGGTGGGGATACCGAGACATGTAAAAATAATCCAAAATAACCGATATTAGTGTCAAATCCATAGTTTCCGCGGTCGTTGTGTTCAATGATGTCACTTCCATTAGCGATGACTTTCAAATTCACCCCATTCAGTTGCGGTCCGGGTATCATCGGGGAATACCCAGACTTGTAAAAATAATCCAAAATGGCCGATGTTAGTGTCGATTCCATAGTTTTCGTGATCACTGAGATCAATGATGATACTTCAATTAGCTATTACTTTCATATTCAGCTACCATTGAATGCGGGCCGATGGTCACCTGCAGGGAGGGGGGTTACCGAGACATGTAAATATAATCCAAAAATGACCGATATTAGTGTCAAATCCATAGTTTTCGCGGTCACTGAGATGAATGGTGATACTTCCACAGGCGTTGACTTCCAAATACAGCCCCCATCGGCTGGTGTCCAGAGGCGTTTTTTTTTTTAATTCGAACTAGGGGGTCTCAGGGGGAGTATATCGGGATATGTAAAAGTAGTAGAAAATGACCGATATTTTTTAGTAGAATACTGTTTTGTTACCCGATTTACATCGCTATGTAAAAGTTCATCATTGATTAGATGTCGGAAAATGAGTCAAATTAAGATTACATTATTTGACGACATGGTTGAACGATTGTTAGTTTAACAAAAGCACGTAAGAGCTCTAATACGTATTATTAATCATTTTTAACGGAAGTGCATCTATCAAAATTCATGTAATCTTAAAGAAATCCGAGATATAAACATCTTACTATAGTCAATCCCCATCTCCCTCTTCCACGTTGAATTACTCAAAAAAAAAAAAAAATCATTAGTGGTACCTACATCGTATATCTTAGGCACTGTCCAAATTTCAAGTCTCTAGCTTAAGCAGTTTGGTCTAGGCGTTGATAGTCAATCAGGACTGACGAATTAAAGTGCTGGAGATTTAAAGTGGATCTATTAAAAAAAAAAAAAAAAAAAATGTTATGGGAGTAGCTACACAGCGGGACATGTTGTCTGAATTTGTTTATCACTAAGCCGAGTACAGTGAACATTATTTAGAATGACAAATATGGTGTGTTATGTTGTGTAATTATGTGCGTTACATGCATATCATTTCTTTCATCTTAGATACTTTGACATAGAAAACTCGTATTAGACTGGAAGCTATGTTCATATGTGAATGTATTACATTAATTTTTTACACAAATGTATGGAGTAATATGAGTGATGATATTTTCTGAAACATATTGGAGACTTTCTTCTATAATGGATTTTTGTATTTATGTACCTTACTTCACATTAAAGTTTTTGTAAGTAGAAACGCAAAATTTTGTTTTTTCTCGAAAACGTTTAAATCTGGGGTACGTTAAGTTCCATTAAGGCCCTCAATTTTATATGAAGTGGATAATTTATACAATAACAGTACGTTTTATGTAATAACGCGTATCCAGAAGTGGAAAAGGAAGCCAGAGCTAAGCACAAATTGCTTTGTTTGGGAACATGTTATGATAAATAGGGGTCTGTCTTATGAACCTTCCCGTGATATCACCCCTGAGGCTACCACAGAGTTTTAAGAAATCAACGAAGGATCTGTCTTCTATGAGTTGGTTCGTAATCAGTGCTAATTTTACACATTTCTTGCTAACTCATGTTAAATTTCCTTTGCTTTTCGAAAATAAATTAGCATTGTGTATAAAAGTAATACTACTTAAATTAAATTTGATTATGGATTAAATTACAGAACAAAGAATAAACGATCATGCCACTACTAGTAAGAATTGTCCAAGTCTGGATAAATTTTTAATTTATATAATAATCATTTGAGAATGCTGATTCCAATGAAACTATTTTTAAAGATATTCATGCATAGAGTCATGAGGGAAAAAAGGTACCTGAAAATTGAGATAGTTATACTTACTTAAATCGTTAATTTGAGATCACTTTTCTAGGCACCCAATAGGATCTTATGTTTAAAAATATTTTCATTTGATTTATCGTTCAAAAATTAGTGTAAAAAGTGGAATTGAAAATGTATCCAAGCGTGGGTACTTCTACTATTGGCATAAGCGGTATGGACACTTTTTATTAATGGTATGATAGCTAGTTCTTTAATTTTGAAAAAAAAATAGTGAAATTTAATGAGATTTGACGAAGAAATCAGTCCATTTTGTTTCAAAGAAAACACAAAAATAATTCCTCATGTAAGTCATTAGACTGAAAAATGAAGATGTCGCATCTAACATCTTTTTATATCTCGTTCATTTAAGAAAAAACATATGCAATTGTTAAATGTTTACAAATTGTCTGTGATTCGTATTATGAATCTGCTTGACTTAGAACGCACGGGTAAAAAGACCAACAGCATGCTCGAATAATAAAAGAGAAGAAGAAAAAGATAATTTGCAAGTCATCATAAACAACCAGAAAGTGTGAAAGTGGATTCAGCTGCACCTTCCACCAAGTGAGAGAAGTAAAATAAGTTAAATGCATTTCAGAATTTACAGCAGAATACTAGACATAATTTCTTGAACCGGACATGTCTTCTAACAAGAACTGGAATGAATCATGAAATGGATGTATTTTCACTCTATACACATACAAGTCACATTCCAAACCATGCTATTTGAGCTCTATTATTATTATTACTGTTATTGCTCTACGTGCTTGAAATATTACAATAGGCTCAAGAGTAAACCTACTTATAGAGTATATATATTGCAGTACTACATTCTTTTCCGAGTTTTCGTCATAGGAATTCCAACCTTTAAAATCTATGTATAAACTTCTTATATTTTCTTAACGAGATGGAATTTCAAACTTCTTTTATTCAGCAATGAAACTTCTACTTCATTTGAAGATCCTGATCATGTCAAAATTTTAGCAAGTTCAGACATTTATATGCGCCTAAGATAAAATACGATGTAGCTCAACAGTGCATAGCTCATGTTATATACAGTGAAACCTGTCAACTTGGCCACCTCTCTAAGTTGGCCACCTGCTTATCTTGGCCTAGTTCGTCTTGAACCTGCATTTTCCCATAAGACATTCGTTACTTACTACTCTATAAGTTGGCCACCTGTCTATCTTGGAAGTTGGCCACACTGAAGCAATGTTTATCCTATGATGATAATGATAAATTTACCTGCGTATCTTGGCCACGAAAAATACATTTTTGTTATTTTTCTTAACTCTTTCGAATTCCCATATGAGAGGCAGATATTCTGTATTTTTGACTGGTCACAAAGAAGCATAGATTCGCACGATTTGTCCTTGGAGGTCAATGGCCAGAACACTACCCTCATAAAAGGGTGGCGAAGGAAGATGTGAATAAGAAAAAGCACGTACAGGAATTCAGGAAATGGTTGTACGTATTTGTTTACCCTGTCTGTTTTGGT
This sequence comes from Thermobia domestica, assembly GCF_964235325.1. NCBI lineage: Eukaryota > Metazoa > Arthropoda > Insecta > Zygentoma > Lepismatidae > Thermobia > Thermobia domestica. The sequence goes on along the minus strand of NC_137462.1, from coordinate 130,688,747 downwards.
AAAACCATTAGCTATATCGGCTCCTTTCATCAGTGGGAAGCTTTAGTGATTCCGGAAAATTCTCAAGGTTAAAGCTCAATTGTCATTTGTTGGCACCTGACTGCATGTCAAAAGGTAGTGGAGGTTTTGAGATATGAATTCCCTCAAGATTTTCTGAAAACATCTTTTGCTCCGAGGAAAACACTTGTAGCTCATTAACAAGAGGTAGTTAACTACAATATTAAAATGTGTATATCTGACAAAAGGAATAAAGCAAATATGTCTAGAATGAACCACCATTCAGTAACAGCTGAAAAGAAATCATGTAAATTGCATATGAATTTCTCAATTTATAGCTTAGCTTTTCTTGTTTTCAATCTGAATAACTCAGTTTGCTATAATATCAATTTCAATAAACTGCGTACATACACTTCTATATCATGGTTGTTTGTGTTATTGTGTTTCCAATCCGAATAATCTAATGTACCAGGCTAGTTTTCAGGAAGAGAAAGGTATGCATATATATTAAACACACTAAGAGCGTCGATCCTGGGGGGAACGAAAGGGCCCGGGCCCCCCAAAGCTCATGTGGCCCCTATTTCATATATGAGTATACAATATTTGATGTAATTTGAGTGCAATTTGTCTTAAAATCTTCATATATATACCTTCTGCATCTGAATGGGCCCCCTCCCCAAATTTACAGAGAAATCGGCGCTCTTGCATACTATAGTAATATTTTCTAGTACTGTATATTTTTATGATTACTCTATATACATTTATAAGTAGCTGTTGTGCCACTGCTTATTAAAATTTTACAATCAAGTAATACTAGAAATCCTATTCTAAAAATACACAAATCACACTTATTTTCTGTAAGTTGGCCACCTGTCTAAGTTGGCCACTTTTCGATGGAACCGATGGTGGCCAACATAGACAGGTTTCACTGTATATGGGCCTAATGAGGTCGTATAGAGACAAATGAACTTTTATTGAAGACAGGAAGAATTATAGTTGAATTTGTAAACTTTGTGATGTTCTTTCTCAATATAACATACTTTTAATATGAGCACAGTCTTACACTATACAGGGCACACTCACGGGAGTTTCTATCGGGTCCGATCCGAACTCCCCTAAACTTCCTATCTCAACATACATTTGTACACTTTCTCAATAAAACTGTGTTTAACAAGGAAATAATTGACGTTGCATGAAAATTTGATTTTACACTTCATCTGTAGTCTTTCTCTTATAAAAGCAATCTAGTTCTATCAGTTTCTCTGAAAATATAGGTAGAAATATTTTACAATTACTTATCGTCTTTTCGGATGCAAAATAATACCTGTTCAATACTACACAGACGTAGTGGCTTGTAGTACTGGAACCTCCCAAAACTTGGACTTCTACCAACAGAAATTCTGCGCAAGCGCCAGCACTATTACTATACAGAGTCCATCAGGCTCTTTATGGGCCTAAGGAGCCTGTGGGCCCACCCGTACGGCAAGGTCTGCGGGGTCGTTTGTTAAGCTCCTGGGCCCGTTCCATACGTGACAAATTAATTAAAGGGACAATATTGACAAATTTCAAAGCCATACGAATAAGTATTATCTCTAGGGTCCCTAATAGTACACATTTTTTACTGAAATGGGCCCACGTCTCATTTTTGTTTTATTTGTATTTTGTGTGCTGTTTTGTTTATGTAATGTAGCGAACCTGTTTGATGCTTCATTTATAATTTCATAGTCGTATCGTACATGGAGTAAGAAAATTTTCTTTTAAAATGGGCCCCCTCGAACGGTGGAGACCTTCTCTGCGAGGACAGTTACCCCCCACAAGTTACGGCCCTGCTCTTTGTCATCCTGTATTAGGATAATTGCATTGACAATTGTTCTGAAATTTAAGTATGTTGTAGTATGGTTTGTCGCCCAACAGATGTCGGCATTGTCAATTGGTTTCAGTTAAAATAATGTTGTAATACTGTTTCTTGCTCAACAGATGTCGGTACTGTCAGCACGGCAGCGTTGCCACACTTGGTACAATCGCACCAAATTCAGCTCTTTTTGTCAATCATCGGCCCGTTGGTACCACGCTGGCATTTTCAGCCCTTTTGAGAACAAGTTGGTACAATTCTACCCAATTGAGCACCAGGCCCGCAACCAGAGGGGGGCTGGGGGTCCTGGTCCCCCTAAAGTTTTCATGGCCCCTCCAGACCTCGGCCCCCCAAACCTCTGTGGCTGGTTTCGGGCCTGTTCAGCACCATTTAACAAATACTTATCACATTTTCAAAATCGACAGTAAGACTTTTTCTACATCTCACGTTACCCATACTGTGTGTTGGACTCATAAAATATTGTGTTAAACATTCATGCTGTGATGTTGCTCTGCATATCGCTACTAACTTTGTGTACAAAAATTCTTAATTCGAAATATTATACTGGGAAACAAACGACGCTAGACGGGCGCATCCACGCCGGGCATGAAGGGGACGAGAAAGAAGCAGTGTGGTGGAAATTTTGGATTGATTTTTTTTTTTTTTTTTTTTTTTTTTTTTAAGAAGCACACACACGTTGAATCAAGTGTTGAATATTCTGAAGAAGACCAGCGTGTGCTCAAGTAAGTCTATAATTTATGTGTCGTTGCAAAATTTTACACCAAAACGATGTTCGGGGTCCTCCGATTTGGATGTTTTTAAAAAGTAAATTTTAAAAGAAACACTTTTTTGATTTGGACTCTTGGAAGAGGAAGGAAGGGGGAGTGCTCTAGAACTTGATCTCTTTTAGTTTCGTGTTATTGAACCATATATTACACTTATATAAAATAATGAATTCGGCACTTTTTGTTTGAATTTGTTACTATTTTTCAGCCCACTCTAGAGCTAGGACTGTAGCAACACTGCAGCACGGTTAGTGAGATAAGAAAATGGCAAGAGCACGCATGATGTTCGAGCAGCGTAAGTGCGTTTTGAAGTGTTTTACCAGGTTTGGGAATACCATCGAAGTGCAGCGTCAGTGGAGAAAGGAGTTTGGTACTGAACCACCAACCCGCCTAATAATCAAACGCATTGTTGACAAGTTTGAATTACATGGAACGATTTGCGATATTCACAAAAGAAGATCGGAAAGAACGTCTACAGCAATAAGTTCTGCCTGACAGCACCGACATCGGTTGAGCGTAAAACCGTACTACAACATAATTTTAAGTGAAAAGAAACGATAATGCTTACATCTGTTGGGCGAAAAGCTATACCGTAACATACTTAAATTTCAGAACAATTGTCAATGCCAGGACAAAGAGTGTAAACATTTTCCTGGTGGACTCTGTATTCCAAAGAATACTTATCTTCAACACAGGTAGTCTATTTTAGCATGCTGTCATGTTTAAATCATTGATGGCAATCCTATTCTTCTTTCCTCATTATACAAATAAATCTAAATTGTATCCAAATATCAAAGATTATATTAAAGCGGAACAGATATAATTAGACGGAGTTCTCAAAATTGGATACAAAGACTCAGCGTAGGTGACACATACAGTGCCGTGCTTTAGAAAATCAGCGCTCTGGGCGAGAGTAGGCCCTATATGACGGCACTACCCCCTCCCCTGTACATGAGTGAGATCGACCGACAAGGCACGAAGTGCCACCATAGGAAATTTTCAAAAATAAACCCCGCTTTTCCATTATTCTGAGCACTTTTTATTACTTTTTCCTTCAAATATATATATATATATATATATATATATATATATATATATATATATATATATATATATATATATTCTTTTTTTCACCCGAATTTTGCGATCATTACTTCAGCAGGGGCCGTCCCCCCGTTCGCCCCCCCTCAGGGCACCAAACAGGATCCATGAAAGATCGCCAGTGAACAGTGCAACTGACAGAATTTGATATTCGGTTCAGATTGCCTGTAGAAAAAAATGTCTTAAATATGCATTTCAAATCATACCATCATGTCAAGATATTTAATTACAAGATGAAGGGAAAGACGGTATGATAGTTGACAATTATCACGACTTATTAATTTACGGCTTAACGGAAATGAAGTAAAGTAAAATATACAAGTGAAATTTTATTTTATGTTATAAATTCCATGAAGAAAGTAGATACAAGACATGCACTTCAAAATTAATGAAACAACAGTACATAGAGTAATATTCGGTGACAAACATAGTCCGTACTAAACTATTGACGATGCACCAGAAGAATACAACAAATAAAATTATTCAGGAGTCCCAATATCATAAATGAGAAGTATTCTGAGCAGTTTGGAATCAGAATAATAATAGAAGTTGAAGACAAAGGTATGTAAATAGGAGGTAGTAAGTAACCTTGTGGCTTAATGCTAGAGTGTTCTCCTCCAGTGCTTGGGGTCCCTAGTTTGATCCCAGCTCGCGTCATGTGAACTTTGTGGTGGACAAACACCGTGCTTGTGGGTTTTCTCGGGGTTCTCCCATTTCCTTCCACTTTCTTCATTCCACCATTTCATTCATTTCTCATCGTCTCCTTTAGCCTAACCAGCATAATCGTGGGACGTAAAACAAGGATCTCATTTCTTTTTTTTTTCGATATACGTGATAATTATTCAATATACTAGATCTTCAAATACAAATATGGCCTTGACGTACGTAGAAGAATAGCAGTAGTTGTTACAGGTCCGTAGCCAGGGAGGGGCTGCTGGAGCTGAAAGTGTCCACCCTAAATTTTTTCTTCCTTTCAAAATAGAACGTTGTAGAAAATGTTTTAATCGAGTGAAAAGCAGATTTGAAATTCACACATCAACACTCATTAAATTATAATTTTGACAAACAGGTATAATCATGCTAATTTAACAGAAACATATATAACAAAATACTTTGGTTTGTGTAATATTTACCTGTACCTTGGGCAGAAAGTACTCATACATGTGCACTATGCTTAGTAGAATGTTCATTTCATATTAACAAAAGAAGAATGTTTTTAATATATGTAAGAGATTATTATGGGATAGTTGTTGATATGGACATGTTTTATGGTTACCTAGTCAGTGAATTTGTGTACTTAACAGTTTGAAGAAAAGGATACTATAAATTATATCAAATAATAAACCAGTTTAACATCGTTTATAGACGTTGTCAGTTTTATTAAAAAGGTGAGATTAATGGTATTTAAAGATCGAAGTTAATATTTTTAATGTCAAAGAATTACTACCACTTCGGATTTTTATCTCAGCAAACGAACCAGGTTTACGACTATCTTTTTGATAAGTCGTTATACATACAATAGCATTCAATTTCTTCTTTCTAGTAGACATAAATGCACTACAAATATGCTCAATTTTATTTATATTTCTAGAAATTTCATTATGTTATTTCTATATCTATAGTCTTTTTATTGTGCCACTAAGATTGTGTATCTACTACTTACACTTTTATTTACGAAAATAAATTCAGTTTAGCACAATTCGTCGACAGCGTCACAAAGTGTCGTATCTCAAAAAAATCGAAAATTGAGATATTTTACTATGTAGTTGCATACACTGACTTCTACAATTTCCCAAAACGACACATGTGCGTTGTTTTGACGGTGGTGATGACGTCACTGTGTCGTATCTTAAGATGAAGCATATAAACCATTTTCACAAACAGTCGTATCTTGAGTTACGACAGTTTGTGAGCAACAGATCTTTCGCAACTGGACAGATACGCCTATATTCAAAGCAATTTGTTTATATATACAAAGTGGCCCAAAAGTAGGTATACAGTCCAGTACTGATCAACTCATTGTCTTTTATATCATTTCTTATTATTATCCATCAGGTAGACTTAGTTTTTTTTTTTATCATTTGTTCCTAATGTATTTTTATTTCTATCTTAAGCTAGGAACAGCCGAAGTAAATAAACTTATAAGCTAGAATTTATACTTGATCAATGCGGGGCTGTATACATATATATTTACACGGCATGGGGCGTCCTCAAATTGCGGATCGACATGACATGACATTTTTGAGTTTTACGTCCCACGGTTATGCCGGTTAGGCTAAAGGAGACGGTGATTATGAGAAATGAATGAAATGATGGAATGAAGAAAGTGGGAAAAAACGGGAGAACCCCGAGGAAACCCACGCACACGCTGTTTGTCCACCACAAATTTCACTTGGCGGGAGCAGGGTTGGAACCCGCGACCCCATGAACCAGAGGTGAACACTTTACCACTGAGCCACTGCGGCCCCAGGTTGCGGATCGAGAAGAAGGTCTTTAGATATAGTGGTTAGCTGCGAAGATACTCAATAAGCAGTCGCGGGCAGACAAGGAGTGGCCCTCCAGCTGGGGGGGTTTGGGTGAGCCTAACAAACTCATCCTGTAATAGAAAAAAAAAATACACTTTTTCAGAAACAATCACAGAAGCCTCGGACTAAGACTGATAATTTGGCACGACATCTTCCAAAGAAAATGGACATGAGATTTGGAGCATGGAATATTAGAATTCTTTATAGGGAGGCGCGTTAAAATCCGTAACGAATGAGTTAGAGAAATACAGAAATACCTAGTAGGAGTTCAGGTTGGTTGCTATTATGGGGTATGCGGTGCAAACACGTAAGAACATCAGAGAAATTTCTCTCCGATTCTTTGAATCTAGGCATGGACAAAATGAGGGAGATTCAGTCCACAGTGCTATAAGCACATCTATTAAGCACTGTGGCAGTAATTTTGTACCCTCGCAACTTGAACCGATTGTTAAACTGGCAAGGATAAAGAACCCATATACCGTTCATTGTATTGACAGAAGCGATGTATGAGACTAGATCTCTGTCCCAATGTCTTTGTATTCTGTCAGTTAGACGTGAAGAAAATGGAGATCCAATCAATTGGGCGGGCGGAACTGCGCGAAGTGAAAATGAACAAAGACTATCCAAACTGCATTCAGTTTGACAAGTCATTTTGAGGACACTTACATAACTATTTCCCTGAAAAGAACGCAGATTGAATCCACCAGATAGAAGTTCCCACTTTGCAGACTTGTCAAAAATTATCGCTCCAGAGAAGTACGAGGACTCGTTTTGATTGATTGATTGATTTTAACGTCCCTTTCAGCAGCGAGGCTATATGAGACGTAGACCTACTGATTAACGTGGAATCCGAACCACATGAGCTTCCGCCGGGAATCGAACTCGGGTCTCACACGCCTACGAGGACTCATGCAGGGGTGTAGCCAAGGGGGGGCCCATCGGGGCCTGGCCCCCCCAAATGGTTTCCTGGCCCCCCCAAATGACCAGCTTTTAAAACATCATAGTAATATTATCTCGCTTCATTCATTTAAAAGTAACAAATTTTATTGACAATTAATAATTTACGGTGAAATAGTATGGAGAAGCATTGTTTTTCCGTACCGATCGAAAAATAGTATAGTATCTCTTCCTTATACCGATCGAAAAATATGATACTTTTTTGTGACAGCAGATTACACAATTTATTGCGATTTATATTTGACAGTTTGAACATAAACATTTTAACAAGGTACTACAAATACAGCCATAAAACAAGGGTACTAAACTGATTTGTAAGTACAGTATATTTGTAAGTACAGTACAGCACAGGTGCTTTAAAAGACATAGAGGATGGAAAATTTGGTGAGAAACAATGTTTTTATTCAATTTGGATTCCATTTGCTCTCTCTTTTATTTCTATTCAGTGTAATAAAATAATTATGTTTTTTTAGTCACGAATAATAAGTATTTTTGTCAGAAAACCGTAAAGAAATTAAGTGAAATTTCAAAGAAAATCAATCTTGTGTAGATAGGTTCTGTATACAAGGTCTTAAATTTAAATATAATGGCAAGCAAGAAAATTTCTGTCGCTTTTTCACCCACCACCTTCAAACATCGATATGTCATCTAACCTGAAAGATCAAAAATAGTCCCCATCAGCATCGACGATCTTCTGAAAACGTTCTGGAAAGCCATGTAATCCATCGCGATAGAACCTGGTGGGCCGTGAGACGAAGAAGGTATCAAGTGCATTTTGGACTTTTACTAGGGATTTGAACTGGCGTCCTCTAGGGTGATTGTCCAAAGAATGGAACAGGTGATAATGGGACGGTGCAATACCCGGGGAATATAATGGTTGCAATATTGTTTCCCATCCAAGGCGGAAAATGGTGTCCTGAGTCATCCTAGCCACGTGGGACTTAGCGTTGTCCCGTAAACGAGGACCCATTTGCAATCCAGAAGTGATGGCCCCAGAGTTTTGAGTTTTCTTGACCACAGCTCAACTGCTAACACTACACAGTTGCATTGATAGTCTGACTAGCTGGTAGCAATTCCCGATGCACGATGCATCAAACACACAGAAGTACCTTCTTCTGGTACAGTGCTGGGGATGCTAACCAATGATGACGGCGCCGTGGAGCTTCGTATAGGACCCACTTTTTATGACATGTCAACGCCCTGTCCACAAATGGCTCCGAAACAGTAAATAAACACAGGCGACTGCCGCGTTGCCTTCTGGCCCGGAGTCAAAACATTTGAGACCCATCGACCCAACTTATAGTGCTTCCCAAGTTGATGGATGTGCTGCCGAATGCTTTCTCCACACACTGAATTGTAGTCCCAGTTCCTCTTTGTACATGTGTTGGTCTTCTGGTACGTGGTGTTTTCGGGTGTTTTGTCATCGTCCTTAAACTTGTTAAACCATCGCTGCACTGTCCGCGTCGTCACGACACCCTCAACAAATGCCTGGCATATCTTCTGTCCCGCTACAGTGGCGTTTGACCTCCATTTGAACTCGTTCAGCATACATACTCTTATGACGCTCTGTGGATGTCCCATGTTTCCTCTGTCTTTATGTAAGTTCACTGTGTATCTGAATTGCCACAACCAGGTAGTATTTGGATATACCCACACCAACAACTGACGTTCGCCTTATCTCCACTCGCATTCAACTCACGGTGTGAGGTCCAATTGATCACAGACCTCCACGAAAAGGGACAGAACTTTCTTGGTTAGTACCTTTATAATTATGCACAAAAGTATAGCGTTTGGTCCCAGGCAGTAGTTCTTGATTGAGCATAATAAAAACTATCTTGAATATAATTGATGGATAATAATAATAATAATAATAATAATAATAATAATAATAATAATAATAATAATAATAATAAGCTAAAAGAGTGTTTTCAGTTTTCCAGAAGGAAACCAAAATTTTCCTTTCTTTCCGGCCTCAAAAACACTAGCAGCAACACAGTTATTTTTTTGGCTTTGTACATTGTAGCTGGCCCCCCTCAAAAACGACGGGCCCCTCCTACACAAACCTGCTGGCTACACCCCTGGACTCATGATCATTGTGTCCGGGCCCAACTCCAATCATTCGAAACCCTAAACATGTTCAATTTTACAGAAAATTACCACATTAGCCATCCTTCTCAAGTGCAATATCAAAGCATGCAATTTGCAAATTACTTTGCAAGATTTTATATTCTGGCAATGACAACTTGATAGCATTATTTTATGTTATGGTTAGTATGCTCTTAATATTGTGTTTCTTGTGTGTTCTCAGGAATTTCGTTTCACCCTCAAGAATCTCAGGAAGCATTTGTTAAATTATTTTGTGTAATAAACACGAAGTTTTTCAATAAAAGTGCAATATATTCCGATTGTTCATCTATAAAAAATATGCGTCGTATCTTTCATACAAGATAGTATTACCATCGTCACAAACTGTCGTATCTTTTTCCCGCCAAATTTTCCACAAGCTTTTACAGGCAAATTCAATAAAACTTTCTACACTGATTTCTTATGATTTAAGTTATAACTTGGTAAATTTTCTCTCCTTTCGGTAAAATAGATTTTGAGTTATGACTGTTCAAAGTTGTGTGAAAACCTAAAAATCGCTCTCCTGAAAAGTTTAGAAAACTGAGATACGAGAGTTTGTGACGCTGTCGACGAATTCACTCATTTCTACGTAAAATGCTATGCTTCTTGTTAGACGAACCAAACATCTCCCATTGGTCTTTTCTATTTCAAGAATTTCAGACCCTAGGTTCACTATTATTGCACCAAGACAAGCGTCCAAACCGAGGAACCAGACGTACTTCCAAAGAATATTTGCATCGAGTTTCACAACGTTAATTACGAACATAAATTGTAGTCTTATTTATTTTGGGAGGTGGTAAATTGAATGCAAGCAGTGGATAAAATATAGACTTTTAAAGTCACCTGAAGTTGCTATAACATGTTTAATACTGAAGTTCTTAATGGATGGAATACTCTAATGTTAATGATTAATAAGAAAGAAAATACATTGCAATGCAACTTCTAATACCTATAGAACAAAGAAAACTTTACGATTTCGATTATGCATAGGTCTATATATTATTATTATTATTATTATTATTATTATTATTATTATTATTATTATTATTATTATTATTATTATTTTGTATTAATAAATACTCGTAAAAGCGCTTCGTAATAAGCATTTCTGTTTCTATCATTTCAGGACGTTAATGAAATTAAACTGACGTAAAGTAAGACAAAGGTGATCGATATAAAGTTACAAAGTTTTTGTTTAGTGTAAATGCAGTGTAAATGTAATAGCAAAACCAAATTCTTTTATGTATTTGTATGATAATGATGAATCTTTGTAGTCTTGAATTTTTTGTAAATATTGTTCAATGTAATAATTGTATTCTTTGTCAAAGGAGCTACAGCTTTATTACATATTCCACAAATAATAAATATGTAAACCGTTTTGTGATCTTTCTTTATGTCTTTGAAAATACACCCTCAATATTAATCTTGGCCACTCTAAGAAATCGGACTGGCTACAGGATTAAGTTATTATTGCTAAATAAGTATTAAGTTCATAAGGTTTGTTATTAGTTATTAATTATTCTCTTTGTGTTCTTTCAGATCTGAAGATACAATTCTTGAGAATAGTCCTGCAAGCGAATTAACCCATCAGAGATGATACAAGTAGAAGTATTAACTATATCTTTGATAGTTCATGTTTATCAATATTAGTTATTTTATTTCATGCATAACTTATTTTACTTTCTTTCCTTTTTACATTTTATATTCATTATTCTTTGTATAGAGGAAGTTCGGGTATTATGGAACAGTCGGATAATATGGAATACCTCATTATCTCGCCTGTGATGTGTTGCTTCCAAGCGGAGAGCAAAGAAACGACTACTTCACGTTCCCATAATGCTCTACAGTCAGTCTCCTTGTGATTGTGACATTCGTTGTGTTGGTAAACGTCAAAATCTAATATCTTATTCGTGAAAACTTATACGGGTAAATGTTTTACAACCTGTATTTTCCTATTGAAATATAATAGAACAACAATTTTTTATTTACTATGACGTTGGATATACAGAGCGATAGTTTGATAAGCGCCATTATTCGATATGCCTTCAGATGCGTTTAAGAGCTCTTTCGTTTCCAAGATGGTATGGAGGGCAGTATGGAATACCCACAAGAAAAGCACGGTATTCCGTATTCCGTATGATATTCCGATTACAAAAATATCTATCGGTATTGGGCAATCAAACATACATTTATGATGACAACAATGCTAAGTGTATTTTTTGTTACAGCAAATTTTCTGATGATACAAGGGTGAGATTTGGGTCCAGTGTTCATGTTTAATGTGAGCACACAATGACTATGCCGATCCAGAAGCAGAGTATTATATTTATGACTTTTCAAAGTAATCACATTCAGTTATGGCTTGGCATTCAGAATTTTCATGTATAGTCACTGTATTCTTTGTATGTTCAACAGAAAACTCATTTCTTTCCTATATAGCATTTGTATTCCGTATTATCCGACTATTTCATATTTACCCTCCAAAGTGGTTTCTTTACAAATTATAATTTTTTCCCAACTCTGTAACGAAACTTCTTTATCAAGATACCCATAAATAAAGCCAAATATGTAAGGTATATACTTGTTTTACTTTTTGTTTCAATGTGCAATTATTAACTGAGTTATAAACGAAACAAAAATGGTATTCCATAATACCGGAACTTCCTCTACTTTTGTACTATTTAATAACATAACATTATTTTATACGTAGCTTTAAGTATTTTTAATTAACTTCCGTTTTTTTAAATTATTACCTACTTCTTTTTATTTTTTTAAAAATTGCTATTTACTTCTTTTCTACTAAAAGGTCTTCTCTAAAATACTCAAATTATCTACGTACAACGTGGATTAACTGTATTAACTCTGTACGTTCAACCATCTTCCAATATAAATTACTTCAGAACTTATAATATATTTTCGTCAGCTTAATTCCCAACCGAGTATGAAATATTAACGAATGTACTGCACATGACGTACTAATATCTCTCCTTGCCTATTTAGTTTTTAATTCCTTCATCTGGATTAAACATTTTAGCCTTGGTTGCCAAAATATGGTGTAGGACTAAACCTGTTTAGTAACATAATGAATTTACACTATTTTTTCTATTATTATGGCATAGGTATAAATTCTTAGTCTAAGCAATTTACTGATATAACATCTGAATATGTGTGTACAAAATTTCAATCTTGGTGCAAAAGTAAGCCCGCCAAATAATAATAATAATAATAATAATAATAGTAATAATAATAATAATAATAATCCCACAATATTCCGGATTCCGTATAAAACAGGATTTCGGGTAAACATTTCCTGAGACACTACTATTTATCCTAGGATCATGGTTCTACACCATTCTTTTTAGAATAGAACAACCTTTCAAACGGTACCATTCCCATGTCTCCATCATGTATCTGAGGTGGGAAAATCGCGAAGAAATGGATTTTTTGTTTTAAAAAATATCCTTTTTAAAATACATTTTTGCCCCTCTGGACCCTCTGTTTTAACGCAGAGATCTGAAAAATCTAAAAAATATCAAGGGGTGCACTGAATGTATGTGCAAAATGTCAATCTTCTAGCTGCAAAAATTATGCCCGCCAAAAATTATAAAAATAAGCATAACAAAAAAAATCAGTTATGACGTTATTACATTCTATGTCTCGACGTGAAACCATATGTAACATGTTCTACAATGCCTCCATGTTCTAAAAACAAAGAAACAAACAAAAATTAAAAAGAATTGATACTTTTTAATTTGAATAATGAAGACAGTACGTTAGTATCTAAGATTAGACACTAAAACTTAAAAGGGTTAACAATAATGCAAACCATTAAATAGATTGCTTACACAATATTTATTACATCTTACTTTGATATGCAATCAGAATTAAATTTCTTGCCATTTGTAGTACTCTGCAGAGATGGAGATTTATAAAATATCGCAGCTCCAACAACTAGTCATCATCAAATATATAAATTTCTTACAGTATTTATTTTACAGAAATAATTTGAAATGGAAATTCTTACTCAATATATTTCATAGCTTTCATTTCCCATGCACATGCAGATTTTGTATGAAACTATCGGTCACACACGAATCAACTTGACAATAACCAATAATAGAATTAGATAAATAACAAGAAATTAATAATTAGCACACAGAAACTTATGAATATATAAAATTGGTTGGAAATATGAACGAAATTCAACATAATCAGTTATGCACGAAACCACATAAGCGAACGGTAGCGCGTAGAGGCTAGTGGTGGAGTACAACAAATTGTTCACCACAAATTGACAACAGAAGTGATATGATATGTTATAGGTTTCAAAGAATTAATTTTAATTCATTTATTTGTCGAGTGTCCAGTTTTGAGCACCGAGGTTATATGAGACATGGATCTACAACTTAAGGTGGAAGAGGAACCATCGTAATATGTCTGTCACCAGGAATCGTACCTGGGACCCCATGAACCAAAGGCGCGCAAGCGTTAGCCACTACACCCGCTGATAGGGCTAAAAGTTTGAAGAAACCATTGGTGTAGTGCTGAATTAAGCGAGCAAATATAAGTGGTTTGCTCTCTTATTTTTAATTCCAAGATTCAATTCTCAAAATGCGTCATCATTTGAGGAGGAGGTTCAAGTTTCAGTCAATTAAAAACTTCCAGGAAATGTTTAGGTAATTACAGGTTTTTCGTGTAAGAAAAACTGTTAATTTTTTTTTCAAAAAATTAAACTTTAATAGAAAACAATACCCTGCAGCACAGAGTAGAGAAATAGAAATGGTACAGATGATGGTGAAATATTTTTTTTTTTAGATTGATTGATTTTGAATTAAGCGTCCCTTTGAGCAGTAAGGCTATATGAGACGTAGGCCAATAGCTTAACGTGGGATCCGAACTACATGAGCTCCTGCCGGGAATTGAACCCGGGTCTCTGATCCGGGTACGCTAACCGCTTGGCCACGAGAGAGCTCATGAAATAATATAAAATTGATGAACTGAAAAAACTCAAGGGCACAATATTTGTAAATCGGGATCAAGTAGCGACGCTGGGAACAAGTATGTTGTCCGATTACTGGCAAGTTCTGTATTCCGCTGAGAACGATGATGGTTTGTCTTGAATGATAAAATTCTCATTTTAGCATTAGACATACATACGTATCTCCAGGAAATTATTGCAGTTTCTCTTTTAATAGAACAATATGTTGCGTATTCATATTTAAGCTCTGTCATGTGTGAGGTGCTAGGTGGCCAGAGCCGAAGCTTCTATTTACCTAACGACACCAACACAATAAATAAAAAAAAAATGTTGAAGGTGAGTGGCTGGGAATATTTAATTAACTGAAGATTTACATGAAATGCAAATATCAGAAATATTATATTAGTAGTTATATATTCCCTCTTGGAGATCAGGATCTCTCCAGTTAGGGCCGCCACTCCCTTATGAATTCGGTAGAGCAAATATTAATATTCATGTAGAACAGCAGATCTCAGGGCCATCTGCATAACAACCATGTTCAAGGATGCTATAAATAGTGAGTCTGTAATAAGTTTCAAAGTTATGTTTAAAAAAAAAAACAATCTATAATTTAAATTTTACAGGTAGCAGCCTGTAAATGATCTCACTATTTCATGGTTGTTAGTTGTTCTTTTGGGCAGTATTCTCTCTCTGAGCCCCATGCAGAGAGATGGTCAACATACACAATCAAGGGGAAACTGTCTCCTTGAATCACACTCCTGAAACAAAATTGTCATTAGTGCAGGTACTCACCCTACAGCAATTGAATACACAGTTGTTCCGGTAAGAGCTGACAGATTTATTTTCCATGAAGAAAACAGGCATCTCAACCGTGGTAGATGAGATGATATCACTCATTATACACTATTTCTTTTCACCTTTTTAGTGCACTATCACATGAAACACATAACTTATTATTTGATATATTTGATATTTAACACACAAAAAAAAAAATAAAATGAATGAGAATAAACTGATAAACTGCAAAGGTCTGTCTGACCTTAAAAAAAATAAAAAAAAAACTTTTATAGAAAATATTTATACAATTATTTTTATCTCCTCATAATTATCTAGTTTCTCGTCTCTAACAGTTCTAGAGGAGAGATGTATTAAAATGTCGAAGTAACATATTTCACTATTATTTGTTACTTAAACCACAGAGTGAAGATAAAAATAAAGAGAATTTTAAATTCTGACGCACTGTTCCAACATGTTACTCGACGTACTCAAAGTTCCAACTCACTGACACAGTCTCCTCCAAGATGATCATTCCACCACGTGAAAATGTTCTGCTAGAAGATAAGTTACACTGAATGTGAAGCATTCTATAAAGGAATGTTCAGTAGCTCCAATTTTAAACAAGCAAATGCTTACTTGTAAGCCTTGTTCTAAAACGTCCAAGGACAGGCTCAGTATAATGGCGTTACTGGC
Source organism: Thermobia domestica (assembly GCF_964235325.1). Classification (NCBI taxonomy): domain Eukaryota; kingdom Metazoa; phylum Arthropoda; class Insecta; order Zygentoma; family Lepismatidae; genus Thermobia; species Thermobia domestica. Next base: position 130,672,958 of record NC_137462.1, on the reverse strand, counting down.
CTCTATGTTGTATCTCTATTTGAGATATGTAACGATATATAGATTTCTCCCATATTGGGGAAACTGCAATTGTCCCATATTAACTCTGGGGTTGTGAAGAGATTTTAAAGTAAATGATCTCCACTGAGAGTCCTAAGAACTCAGAGATAGATGAATGTTAAGAATGATTTAGAAATTAAATTTCCATTATCACTGAAGAGAATAGCACCACTGACGTATAACTAAAATAATAGGTTAAGTTATACTCTGTCTGTCACTGTACTATTTCATGTGCTTTTGAGTAATTTTGTACAACTCACTCGCGATACTGTAGTTCACAGGACAAATCCCGGGGAACCGAAACTGTTCTCACCGCGTCCTGGGTCTTGAACTCTGTACTGGAAGTCGGATGACTTCCTTTAACACTGCAAAACTACCTCTTGTTAGTTCACGAGTCTAGCTTCAACTACCCCGTTCTCCACAGAAAACGAGTATATGTTTCGGGCAAAACACAGGAAACGAAGAAACTCGCTTCTTCCACCACCCTTTGACAAAGGGTTCATGCCTTGCGGCGAATATTGCGGGTGGTCTCCCGTGTCAATGCCCTTCTTCCAGCTACCATCCGTAGCCAACTTTACCTTTCTCGGCTGATATGTGCTGCCCCTCCCTGATAGCGGACAACACGGAAGCTTAATGCTCACAGCAGAAACTATGGATGATTTCCGCCTACTTTTGTTTTCCTTTGCTAGTTACATATGAATGAAATACAGAAACATATGATATTTCACATAAAAATAAAGTTTAACATACAAAGATTACATATATATACAATTTATTAACTGTCATCTCCCTCAGAAGCAGCATTCTACCCAATTACTGTGGTAGTCGTTCAAACCGTCTGCTTACTAATGCAGCCATGCTTCTTGGAGAGAGATTGAAGGAAACATCATTGTAAATAATTTAATTTTCACAAAACAAGATCTAAGTGTCTTGTTCGATAAGGGAAACACGTTGTTTAAAAATAAACGTAATTTTATGCGGTCTTTCCAAGAACGATTATAGCTTAGTACGTAAATATTAATATTAAACACAGAAAATGAGTCAAATTAAAGTATACATTTTCAAATTGGTGTTGCCTACTGGGAACCTAGCAAGAGGCTCGCTAGCCAGGTTACTGGTTTTTGGTGAACAAGGGGGGAGGAAGAGACGCTGACGCTGGATGCAGTGGAAGTCACACGTATAGAAACCAATATTTTCACATGTAGACGTGAAAAAGTTTATGGCATTTTAAACAATAAGAACTCCGTGTTTCAACACATTGTATCAAACCCAGTGTAAATTCACCAACGGAAGTCTCTAGGCTACTTCCTGGGTATACAATACTTATTTAGTTTCTATTCTGGGTGTTTCTTTCCGTGTTGAGTTGAGATAGACCTCCCAACCTGTAGTATAGGCGACAGTCAGTCGGGAAAGAAAAAAAAACTTTTTTCAGCTCTAGCTCTCATCCAAGCGTTCTGAAAATCAAGTATGAAACTTATAGATTCTCCTCATTTCCTCTTTAATTAATCCTTCATATCTGCTTTATATTCATTATCTTCCAGCATCCCCTGTTAGTTATGCATTATGCAACAACGATGTAATTATCTGCAACCCATTAATACATTATATAAGGCTATAAATGGAATAAAACACAATGAAATAAATACAATATATTACAATATTGTATTAATATTTACGTACTATGCTAGGTGTTTCACACTTCATTACTAATAATATCCAATAAATATGCACAGAATATGCTAATATTCAGCAAATAATTAAATCACAAATTATCATATTTACATATACATATGCAAATGTGCCCCTCATCTGCATTTTGATATGCAGATGATGTAGACGGGCATCGGCCCTCTACATAAATTTCCCCCCTATGATTCTAGGTGCTGTACTTTCTAGTACAGGACGTAGATCATACGGAGGGCACATTTTGTTCCTGAAATGTTAGAATTTCACAATACATCCAAGGTTAAAAAAAAAAATATAAAACACTGTTAAACACACAATAAACATAATAAATGCAAAACAATAATCAAAAGCTAAATAAGAGAATTCAGTGTTCCCTGAATTACATGAACATAAATGACATAAGTTCCCAATACATACACTTACACTAATACACTGAAATATACACTAACACTATCACTATATACACTAGTTGTCACTTCCGGTTGCGTGATGCATATATGTGTGATTTGTGTCTTCTCTATGTACCAGTACCACTTTGATCCTTCTCGTCTCTAGAGATGTATGGTTTCAATAGAAACGCATTCCTTGTCATCTTCACTTCTTTAGTCGCTGGATCCCCTAGTGTGTACATGTTTCGACCAGTGGCGGCGACAATCTGCCACGGTCCCGAGTACAAGAGCAAGAGCTTCTTTGACACACCTGCTAGAGCATCCGACTTGGGGAAAACTCTAGTTAGTACAAGATCACCCACTTTGTACTCTACAGTACGGTGTGACTTGTCAAAATTGCGTTTTCGTGTAGCAGCATTCCTTTTATGGTTTTTTCTAGCAATTTCTACATAGTACTGCACGTCATGGCGCTTATCCACTTCTGGGATATCAAACAGCCTGGCTATGTCTCTTGACATAGACTGTCCAAAGTGGCACTCAAAGGCTGACACGCCAGTGGTCAGGTGTTTGGCGGAATTCAAGCACTTCTCTATCTTTTCCAAGTATTTGGGCCACAATCTTTGGTTATCATGGCACAATTTACGTAGCAAACGTACTGTAGCCTTGACAGCTACCTCTGCCATTTCTCCTTGCGGATAATATGGCGTCGAAGTGATGTGCCTGATACCAAGATCTGCTAATTCTGTTTTCCAGCGGTTAGACTGGAAAGGTGACCCTCTGTCTGTTAAGACTAGTTCCACACTAGGATTAACCTTCAGATACTCCTTGAGTTTCCTTATGGCAGTGGTAGTGTTTGCCTTTCTGCATGCATACAATCCTATTAGTTTGGAGAAAGCATCATAAAATACTAATACGTAGTGGACTCCCCCAATTCCCTTGGTTAGAGGCCCTAACCAGTCAGCACAGACCAAATAGCCTGGCTTCTCAACTACCACGGGATTCAGTGGTCCCGGACGATAACATTGAGGGGGGTTGCTTTTCTGGCACAGTTCGCAGGAAGCACAAAAACGCCTCACACTTGCTCTCATTTTTGGCCATACGAAGAATTCTGTTAGAAGCGGAAGTAGTTTACTGGCCGACAGGTGCCCTCGATCTGAATGGTAATAATCGAGCAGTGGAACTACTAACACTTCTGGGATGCAAATTCGGACTCCTTCCCGGTCACGCTTACATAAGCGCCCGTTCAACACTTCAAAACGGTGACAAGCACCGTTCACCTTTGGTGAGTCCGTCTTCTCTTCGACGTCTTTCTTGATCTTGCCGTAGACAGGATCTGAAGACTGCATCTCCGGTAGTATGGCTATCATCTTCCTCAACTCACATGGAATTTCCGTCAGGATGGACATCAGCGACTCCTGGAGGATAGGCTTCCGTGCAACACTGAGGTCTTCTTCTGTGTGAGGAGGGTACCTAGAGTGATAATCACTCAGATTCTCATTTGACTTGACAAACTGGAATTCAAAATTGAAATTTGAGAGTAACATCGCCCACCGGGTGATACGCTGGTTTGTAAGTCTACAATAGAGAATAAATTTAAGAGCAAGGTGGTCACTGCGTACTATGAATTTAGTACCAACTAAGTACTGCTTAAGCTTAACAACGCCATCTATGAGTCCATAAAATTCCTTCTCCGTTATAGAATAGTTGCGTTGTGCGGCATTGAACACACGTGATGTAAAAGCAATGACACGGATGTCATCATTGTCATCACGCTGGTACAATAGCGAAGAACACGCAATATCACACGCATCACATTCGAGAATCAGTTGCTTGTCAGGCAGGACAGTTTTCAGAACTACTTCCTCCTGGAAGATCTGCTTAATCCTGTCCATAGCTGCCTGATGTACTGGTTCCCATTTGTATCTAACATTCTTCTTTAGCAGTTGGAACAACGGATGGAGAACTTCCGAGTACTTCCTACTAAAGCAACGATAGTACTGGCAGTAGCCAATGAAGGAACGCAGTTCCTTGACGTTCCGTGGTGTCCTAAAATCTAACACCGCCTTCACTTTCGCCGGATCTTTGCCGATACCGGATTGCGAAAGATGGAAACCAAGTATGTTAAGTGATTTTCTCGCAAAATTACACTTTTTCAGCCTGAGAGTTAGGCCGCCCGCAGTGAGTAAACCCAACACTCTGTCGAGGTGTACCAAATGATCTTCGAAGCTCCTGTCGGCTAGAATTAAATCATCTACATAAGCGCCGCAGTACTCTCTAGCCTCTGATCCAATTATCATATCTAATGCTCTTACGCAAGAAGCAAGGCTCTGTTTTGTCCCAAACGGTAGTTTTTGAAAAACATATGAAATGCCTTCATGTAGGAAACCAAGATACTTCTGGTCACTTTCCTTGACCTTAATTTGTAAAAACATCTCAGTTGCATCCACGCAGCTGAACCAAGAGTTGTCGCAAATATCTTGGAGAACAGATAGGGGTGGCATAGGTCTGTCAGAGAGATCCCCTGAAATTTTAGCCAGAGCTCGGCCATCTATACAGACACGAATACGTCCATCGCTCTTCGGTGTCACTACCAGAGGGTTTATGAAAGCGGTAGGCATCTTCTTGATCACACCCCAGGCCTCCCAACGCGAAATTTCATTCGATACTAAATTTCTGAATTTCTTTGGGTAAGGATACAATTTAGTTTTTATGGGACGTTCGTCCGTTACTCCAACCTCGTGCTCGTAGTTAGTTATGCAACCTGGCTTGATATCAAAAAGCGCCTGGTGCTTTAAAAGAACAGCTTTCAAACTCTCTCTTTGTGAGGCTGAGAGATCTGAGTAGTTCGCGACAAAATCTTCAATATCTGAATGGGAGGCACGTGTGTTCACTTTACGCCACTCTTCTGGTGGGAATACATGAACTGCCATTTCTTGGGCACTTGGGAATCTCCCATCATCCAAGTTAGGGGCACGAGCAGCCTTTTCTCTGCAGGTCTTATGCTCATCCTGTGCGCTAACCCGTATGGCCTTCCGTCCTTCATCTGACGGGGAAAAATTACATTCAAAATTATCTAACTCCTCAATGAAACTATATGGTTTCTCGCACTCACCATTCAATTCTAAACATCGAACCACTAGATCCTCAGTCTCGCAATCTACAGATCTAAATTTGACTTCTACATCATGAGGATGTTTGAGATGTAGAAGGCCAGTATCATAATCTAACACGGCACGAGATTCTGTAAAGAAGTTGGAACCTAAAATCAAAGATCTATTCAGACCTGATATAATGATGCCTAATGTATGAAATTCCTTCCCATGTATCTGAATGACTAACAGCGTCTGGCCTATGATCGTCGCTGATTTACTTCCGAAAGCAGACGTAACCCGTATATTCTTAGCACTCAAAAATGCGGGTGTGGGGTGGCTATTTGAGACGGAGTCCCAAATTTCTTTAGAGATAGCAGAACAAGTAGCTCCTGTATCTAATAATGAATTAACTTCCTTTCCAAACAAAAGTACATTAATCTCTGGTAGTGAGATGACGTTATTACTGGGTAGTTCTTCATCACTTGAATCAAATAAATTCTTAAAAATGCCATTGGCCTCTTCATATACAGCCCTATCTAAATCAATGTGTTCTCCTGTCCTACTTAACAAGGTTAACTTACTTTTGAGCATGCCTTCACTAAAATGCTTCTTTGCTATTATATCTGAACAAATATTACAATTTTCTTCTTCTTTTTCTAATACATTTTCAAAAATCTCTTTCACTGCGGTTTCACACGTATTATCATATAAATGAATATTTTCTACATTTTCTTCTAAATTACGCACATACTTGGAATTTTTATTTGTCAACTCAGATGTACTCGTGTTCTCCATAGTCATCCTACCGTTGTCCAAAGTACATGCGGACAATCCTCATTCTCTGGGAGCAGAAGAAGAGGATTGGCTACTCCTGGGCATGTTATGGTTCTGACTGGTAGGAGGAGGCGCTCGGTCATAGTGCTCCAACAGCTGGATTTCCTGGTCCTCGTGACGGAAGGAATTTCCCTGCTGTCTATCCGTTTGGCGCATCCCTCCCCTCCTACCTCGGGCTCCACGAACGTTGTTGTTGTGAGAGGAGTGGGAGTTCCCCCCACGTGACCAGCCAGACGACCCACTTCCGCTGCTCTGGTGGTGAGGCGGGGATCGCTGGTGGTTGTTGTTTTGGTTCGTGTTTTGCTGTCTCTTTCTCTGGTAAGGACGCTGGTTTTCCCTCGTTCTATTCTTTTTACGAGCAGCGTGTTTACCACTGTGGCCAGAGGGGTTATTGTCCTCGTTTTCGATGCTCACTTGGAGCATGTTGACCCCTTTCCTCTGGTTACCCTGAAAGAACTGGTCGCGATTCGTCATCGACGACTGCAGTTCCTGAACAAGATTTAGAAGCTCGGCTATTGTCTTTGGGCGAGAAGAGACTATCGCCCTAAACAGCCAGTTAGGGAAATGACGCGGAAGTACCTTTAACAATGTCGCGTCAGACATCCTCGGCTCTAATATATAGGTTTTTGTGTAACAAATCCAGCAGATACTCTGCTGGGGATTTGTGTACACGAGTGTCAAAGTGGGAGGTGAGGATCGTTGCCCTTAGATTTGCCAGTCGTTCTTCACTCAGATAGCACTGTTTAAAGTTATGCACAAATTCTTCATAGCTGTGAATTTTGTTCCTGTTAACTTGAAACCATTGGTAGCAAGTATTTCGGATCGCTCGCGGTATGAAGCTGAGCCTCATCTCGTCCGGTACTCCAGTGACCTCAAAGTACCGGTCGAGATCTTGGAGAAAGTTGTATGTTTCTGTCTCAGATTCGTTCCCTGAATATACTGGTAAGGTGACATCCCTGTGTATTAGTCCAAAGGCTGTTGCTAGGTGTTGTCTCGTCTCATGATTGCATGAGCGAGACGTCGACGGGACAGGTTCTGTCTCGCGGGAAGTAGCGAGGTTCCCAGGTTGAGAACCAGGCAGATCGCGACTCGAGATGTCATTTGGTGACGTTGGTCTTTCCTGTGTGCCGGAGACAGAGATGTTAGCGAGTCTCCCTTCTATCACCTCACTGGTCTCCTTCTGGATGGAGCTCTTCCACTCCTCCATCTTCTTCTCGAGCTGAGCACACACGTCATGAACGGTCTCTTGCATCTGTTGGATGCTGCCGTTACATTCTGACCTGATCTCATCGAGTGGCGTTTCCTGGTCTAGTTCCCCCCGGATCCTAGCTAGTTGGGAAGTGAAATTCACTTCCACTCGCCTGACCTGATTATTTAAGGTAAGAGTGGTCTGTTCGACGCGAGACGAGACCTGTCTAACACTCTCAGCAAGTTCGGTGTAATTCTCGTCTAACTGTCTGGCTAAGCTAGAAGCGTTCTCTTGAACTTCGTCAATCCTGCTAGAAGTTTCGGTTACACGCGCCGACAGTTCTTCTCTAGCCTGATGTATTTCCCCCCTAAGATCTGCAGTCGTGAGCTCAAGACGCTCCGTCAGCTGACGCTCACTTTGCTCCAGTCTTGAACTCACAGCCTCCATCTGGAGTTCAAGACGAGCATTACTGGTCTCAACCGCCTGTTCTAGTCTCAGATAACTTGATTCTAATGTGTTATTGCTTTCCTCTATTTTCTTTTCTAGCTTTTCCAGACCCTTTGAACTTTCTACTAGCTTTAAATTCAAATCCTCCCTTAGGCTTCTATTATCTTCTTTTAATTCCTCCTTTAGTTTCCTTACATTCTCTTCTTGTTTTAACAAAATCTCCCTGAACATAGCTGCAATAGTCAAATTATTTGAATTATCTATGGTGCTACTCTTATTACTGGCTGTGCTAACCTCATTTTCATTTCTGCTGAATTCTTCGGTTACCTCCCTTTCCTCCCTCAATGGTACTTCCGGTTCCCGACTGTGAACTGGTGGAACGGTTTCTACCGCATCAGCGTCTCCCACAACGCTGACGGGACGCTCGCTAGCGCTCTGCGCGTCAATAACATTACTATCCTCTGAGAGCTCCCCAGCTCTCTGAGCGAACTCTTCAAAAACGAACTCGTTATCCATTTTTCTAACTCTTCGAGCCTGTGCTCGCGTTATCACCATTAAGAAAAACAACAAACGGGCTTACAAGATTTCTTCCCCCCAAAGTTCAAAATAACTGAATTCTCTATTAATGTTAAGACAAAAATATTCAAACATAAACAAATTTCAAAACACAAGACACCTACGTTCTTGGAAATTTTCGGGGAGATAAAACAAACATATACCGAAATTTTACACAAGCCGTATGTTGACCATTTTAGTATATAGAATATACTCACTTGCCCTTAACGCTGAAGGCGCCACTATTTTTGTGGCGCAGAAGCGTGAAGAATCGTGCCCTGCAGCTGGGTAGCCACTTAATATTGTGGCTAACACAGCACGTGAAGTTCCAGCCCGATAGCTGGGTCGCCACTTAATTTGTGAGGTGCTAGGTGGTCAGAGCCGAAGCTTCTATTTACCTAACGACACCAACACAATAAATAAAAAAAAAATGTTGAAGGTGAGTGGCTGGGAATATTTAATTAACTGAAGATTTACATGAAATGCAAATATCAGAAATATTATATTAGTAGTTATATATTCCCTCTTGGAGATCAGGATCTCTCCAGTTAGGGCCGCCACTCCCTTATGAATTCGGTAGAGCAAATATTAATATTCATGTAGAACAGCAGATCTCAGGGCCATCTGCATAACAACCATGTTCAAGGATGCTATAAATAGTGAGTCTGTAATAAGTTTCAAAGTTATGTTAAAAAAAAAAAACAATCTATAATTTAAATTTTACAGGTAGCAGCCTGTAAATGATCTCACTATTTCATGGTTGTTAGTTGTTCTTTTGGGCAGTATTCTCTCTCTGAGCCCCATGCAGAGAGATGGTCAACATACACAATCAAGGGGAAACTGTCTCCTTGAATCACACTCCTGAAACAAAATTGTCATTAGTGCAGGTACTCACCCTACAGCAATTGAATACACAGTTGTTCCGGTAAGAGCTGACAGATTTATTTTCCATGAAGAAAACAGGCATCTCAACCGTGGTAGATGAGATGATATCACTCATTATACACTATTTCTTTTCACCTTTTTAGTGCACTATCACATGAAACACATAACTTATTATTTGATATATTTGATATTTAACACACAAAAAAAAAAAAATAAAATGAATGAGAATAAACTGATAAACTGCAAAGGTCTGTCTGACCTTAAAAAAAATAAAAAATAAAAACTTTTATAGAAAATATTTATACAATTATTTTTATCTCCTCATAATTATCTAGTTTCTCGTCTCTAACAGTTCTAGAGGAGAGATGTATTAAAATGTCGAAGTAACATATTTCACTATTATTTGTTACTTAAACCACAGAGTGAAGATAAAAATAAAGAGAATTTTAAATTCTGACGCACTGTTCCAACATGTTACTCGACGTACTCAAAGTTCCAACTCACTGACACAGTCTCCTCCAAGATGATCATTCCACCACGTGAAAATGTTCTGCTAGAAGATAAGTTACACTGAATGTGAAGCATTCTATAAAGGAATGTTCAGTAGCTCCAATTTTAAACAAGCAAATGCTTACTTGTAAGCCTTGTTCTAAAACGTCCAAGGACAGGCTCAGTATAATGGCGTTACTGGCCTCTATGTTGTATCTCTATTTGAGATATGTAACGATATATAGATTTCTCCCATATTGGGGAAACTGCAATTGTCCCATATTAACTCTGGGGTTGTGAAGAGATTTTAAAGTAAATGATCTCCACTGAGAGTCCTAAGAACTCAGAGATAGATGAATGTTAAGAATGATTTAGAAATTAAATTTCCATTATCACTGAAGAGAATAGCACCACTGACGTATAACTAAAATAATAGGTTAAGTTATACTCTGTCTGTCACTGTACTATTTCATGTGCTTTTGAGTAATTTTGTACAACTCACTCGCGATACTGTAGTTCACAGGACAAATCCCGGGGAACCGAAACTGTTCTCACCGCGTCCTGGGTCTTGAACTCTGTACTGGAAGTCGGATGACTTCCTTTAACACTGCAAAACTACCTCTTGTTAGTTCACGAGTCTAGCTTCAACTACCCCGTTCTCCACAGAAAACGAGTATATGTTTCGGGCAAAACACAGGAAACGAAGAAACTCGCTTCTTCCACCACCCTTTGACAAAGGGTTCATGCCTTGCGGCGAATATTGCGGGTGGTCTCCCGTGTCAATGCCCTTCTTCCAGCTACCATCCGTAGCCAACTTTACCTTTCTCGGCTGATATGTGCTGCCCCTCCCTGATAGCGGACAACACGGAAGCTTAATGCTCACAGCAGAAACTATGGATGATTTCCGCCTACTTTTGTTTTCCTTTGCTAGTTACATATGAATGAAATACAGAAACATATGATATTTCACATAAAAATAAAGTTTAACATACAAAGATTACATATATATACAATTTATTAACTGTCATCTCCCTCAGAAGCAGCATTCTACCCAATTACTGTGGTAGTCGTTCAAACCGTCTGCTTACTAATGCAGCCATGCTTCTTGGAGAGAGATTGAAGGAAACATCATTGTAAATAATTTAATTTTCACAAAACAAGATCTAAGTGTCTTGTTCGATAAGGGAAACACGTTGTTTAAAAATAAACGTAATTTTATGCGGTCTTTCCAAGAACGATTATAGCTTAGTACGTAAATATTAATATTAAACACAGAAAATGAGTCAAATTAAAGTATACATTTTCAAATTGGTGTTGCCTACTGGGAACCTAGCAAGAGGCTCGCTAGCCAGGTTACTGGTTTTTGGTGAACAAGGGGGGAGGAAGAGACGCTGACGCTGGATGCAGTGGAAGTCACACGACGTTTGTCAAGTCAAAATCGCCACTTACTAATAATTAAATGAAAAATATACTAATCGTTAGTACTACGTTAGTACTGGTTAGTACTCCAAGCACAACGTTAGTACTCACACCCATATAAAGTTATTAACGAATTAAAGTGGCGATATTCACTTGACGTCAAGCCAGAATCGCCACTTTTGTAAATCTTCTCCAAATTATACAAAAGTAGTGTCAATCGTTAGTACTACGTTAGTACTGGTTAGTACTCCAAGCACAACGTTAGTACTCACACCCATATAAAGTTATTAAAAAAATTAAAATGGCGATATTCACTTGACGTCAAGCCAGAATCGCCACTTTTGTAAATCTTCTCCAAATTATACAAAAGTAGTGTCAATCGTTAGTACAACGTTAGTACTGGTTAGTACTCCAAGCACAACGTTAGTATTCACACCCATATAAAGTTATTAACGAATTAAAGTGGCGATATTCACTTGACGTCAAGCCAGAATCGCCACTTTTGTAAATCTACTCCAAATTATACAAAAGTAGTGTCAATCGTTAGTACTACGTTAGTACTAGTTAGTACTCCAAGCACAACGTTAGTACTCACACCCATATAAAGTTATTAACGAATGAAAGTTGCGATATTCACTTGACGTCAAGCCAGAATCGCCACTTTTGTAAATCTTCTCCAAATTATACAAAAGTAGTGTCAATCGTTAGTACAACGTTAGTACTGGTTAGTACTCCAAGCACAACGTTAGTACTCACACCCATATAAAGTTATTAAAAAAATTTAAAGTGGCGATATTCACTTGACGTCAAGCCAGAATCGCCACTTTTGTAAATCTTCTCCAAATTATACAAAAGTAGTGTCAATCGTTAGTACTACGTTAGTACTGGTTAGTACTCCAAGCACAATGTTAGTACTCACTCCGATATAAAGTTATTAACGAATTAAAGTGGCGATATTCACTTGACGTCAAGCCAGAATCGCCACTTTTGTAAATCTTCTCCAAATTATACAAAAGTACTGTCAATCGTTAGTACTACGTTAGTACTGGTTAGTACTCCAAGCACAACGTTAGTACTCACACCCATATAAAGTTATTAACGAATTAAAGTGGCGATATTCACTTGACGTCAAGCCAGAATCGCCACTTTTGTAAATCTTCTCCAAATTATACAAAAGTAGTGTCAATCGTTAGTACAACGTTAGTACTGGTTAGTACTCCAAGCACAATGTTAGTACTCACTCCGATATAAAGTTATTAACGAATTAAAGTGGCGATATTCACTTGACGTCAAGCCAGAATCGCCACTTTTGTAAATCTTCTCCAAATTATACAAAAGTAGTGTCAATCGTTAGTACTACGTTAGTACTGGTTAGTACTCCAAGCACAACGTTAGTACTCACACCCATATAAAGTTATTAACGAATTAAAGTGGCGATATTCACTTGACGTCAAGCCAGAATCGCCACTTTTGTAAATCTTCTCCAAATTATACAAAAGCAGTGTCAATCGTTAGTACAACGTTAGTACTGGTTAGTACTCCAAGCACAACGTTAGTACTCACACCCATATAAAGTTATTAAAAAAATTTAAAGTGGCGATATTCACTTGACGTCAAGCCAGAATCGCCACTTTTGTAAATCTTCTCCAAATTATACAAAACTAGTGTCAATCGTTAGTAATACGTTAGTACTGGTCAGTACTCCAAGCACAACGTTAGTACTCACACCCATATAAAGTTATTAACGAATTAAAGTGGCGATATTCACTTGACGTCAAGCCAGAATCGCCACTTTTGTAAATCTTCTCCAAATTATACAAAAGTAGTGTCAATCGTTAGTACAACGTTAGTACTGGTTAGTACTCCAAGCACAACGTTAGTACTCACACCCATATAAAGTTATTAACGAATTAAAGTGGCGATATTCACTTGACGTCAAGCCAGAATCGCCACTTTTGTAAATCTTATCCAAATTATACAAAAGTAGTGTCAATCGTTAGTACTACGTTAGTACTGGTTAGTACTCCAAGCACAACGTTAGTACTCACACCCATATAAAGTTATTAACGAATTAAAGTGGCGATATTCACTTGACGTCAAGCCAGAATCGCCACTTTTGTAAATCTTCTCCAAATTATACAAAAGTAGTGTCAATCGTTAGTACTACGTTAGTACTAGTTACTACTCCAAGCACAACGCTAGTACTCACACCCATATAAAGTTATTAACGAATTAAAGTGGCGATATTCACTTGACGTCAAGCCAGAATCGCCACTTTTGTAAATCTTCTCCAAATTATACAAAAGTAGTGTCAATCGTTAGTACTACGTTAGTACTGGTTAGTACTCCAAGCACAACGTTAGTACTCACACCCATATAAAGTTATTAACGAATTAAAGTGGCGATATTCACTTGACGTCAAGCCAGAATCGCCACTTTTGTAAATCTTCTCCAAATTATACAAAAGCAGTGTCAATCGTTAGTACAACGTTAGTACTGGTTAGTACTCCAAGCACAACGTTAGTACTCACACCCATATAAAGTTATTAACGAATTAAAGTGGCGATATTCACTTGACGTCAAGCCAGAATCGCCACTTTTGTAAATCTTCTCCAAATTATACAAAAGTAGTGTCAATCGTTAGTAATACGTTAGTACTGGTCAGTACTCCAAGCACAACGTTAGTACTCACACCCATATAAAGTTATTAACTAATTAAAGTGGCGATATTCACTTGACGTCAAGCCAGAATCGCCACTTTTGTAAATCTTCTCCAAATTATACAAAAGTAGTGTCAATCGTTAGTACAACGTTAGTACTGGTTAGTACTCCAAGCACAACGTTAGTACTCACACCCATATAAAGTTATTAAAAAAATTAAAATGGCGATATTCAATTGACGTCAAGCCAGAATCGCCACTTTTGTAAATCTTCTCCAAATTATACAAAAGTAGTGTCAATCGTTAGTGCTACGTTAGTACTGGTTAGTACTCCAAGCACAACGTTAGTACTCACACCCATATAAAGTTATTAACGAATTAAAGTGGCGATATTCACTTGACGTCAAGCCAGAATCGCCACTTTTGTAAATCTTCTCCAAATTATACAAAAGTAGTGTCAATCGTTAGTACTACGTTAGTACTAGTTAGTACTCCAAGCACAACGCTAGTACTCACACCCATATAAAGTTATTAACGAATTAAAGTGGTAATATTCACTTGACGTCAAGCCAGAATCGCCACTTTTGTAAATTTTCTCCAAATTATACAAAAGTAGTGTCAATCGTTAGTACTACGTTAGTACTAGTTAGTACTCCAAGCACAACGCTAGTACTCACACCCATATAAAGTTATTAACGAATTAAAGTGGTAATATTCACTTGACGTCAAGCCAGAATCGCCACTTTTGTAAATCTTCTCCAAATTATACAAAAGTAGTGTCAATCGTTAGTACTACGTTAGTACTGGTTAGTACTCCAAGCACAACGTTAGTACTCACACCCATATAAAGTTATTAACGAATTAAAGTGGCGATATTCACTTGACGTCAAGCCAGAATCGCCACTTTTGTAAATCTTCTCCAAATTATACAAAAGTAGTGTCGATCGTTAGTACAACGTTAGTACTGGTTAGTACTCCAAGCACAACGTTAGTACTCACACCCATATAAAGTTATTAACGAATTAAAGTGGCGATATTCACTTGACGTCAAGCCAGAATCGCCACTTTTGTAAATCTTCTCCAAATTATACAAAAGTAGTGTCAATCGTTAGTAATACGTTAGTACTGGTCAGTACTCCAACCACAACGTTAGTACTCACACCCATATAAAGTTATTAACGAATGAAAGTGACGATATTCACTTGACGTCAAGCCAGAATCGCCACTTTTGTAAATCTTCTCCAAATTATACAAAAGTAGTGTCAATCGTTAGTACTACGTTAGTACTAGTTAGTACTCCAAGCACAACGTTAGTACTCACACCCATATAAAGTTATTAACGAATTAAAGTGGCGATATTCACTTGACGTCAAGCCAGAATCGCCACTTTTGTAAATCTTCTCCAAATTATACAAAAGTAGTGTCAATCGTTAGTACAACGTTAGTACTGGTTAGTACTCCAAGCACAACGTTAGTACTCACACCCATATAAAATTATTTAAAAAATTTAAAGTGGCGATATTCACTTGACGTCAAGCCAGAATCGCCACTTTTGTAAATCTTCTCCAAATTATACAAAAGTAGTGTCAATCTTTAGTACTGCGTTAGTACTGGTTAGTACTCCAAGCACAATGTTAGTACTCACTCCGATATAAAGTTATTAACGAATGAAAGTGGCGATATTCACTTGACGTCAAGCCAGAATCGCCACTTTTGTAAATCTTCTCCAAATTATACAAAAGTAGTGTCAATCGTTAGTACTACGTTAGTACTGGTTAGTACTCCAAGCACAACGTTAGTACTCACACCCATATAAAGTTATTAACGAATTAAAGTGGCGATATTCACTTGACGTCAAGCCAGAATCGCCACTTTTGTAAATCTTCTCCAAATTATACAAAAGCAGTGTCAATCGTTAGTACAACGTTAGTACTGGTTAGTACTCCAAGCACAACGTTAGTACTCACACCCATATAAAGTTATTAAAAAAATTTAAAGTGGCGATATTCACTTGACGTCAAGCCAGAATCGCCACTTTTGTAAATCTTCTCCAAATTATACAAAAGTAGTGTCAATCGTTAGTAATACGTTAGTACTGGTCAGTACTCCAAGCACAACGTTAGTACTCACACCCATATAAAGTTATTAACGAATTAAAGTGGCGATATTCACTTGACGTCAAGCCAGAATCGCCACTTTTGTAAATCTTCTCCAATTTATACAAAAGTAGTGTCAATCGTTAGTACTACGTTAGTACTAGTTAGTACTCCAAGCACAACGCTAGTACTCACACCCATATAAAGTTATTAACGAATTAAAGTGGTAATATTCACTTGACGTCAAGCCAGAATCGCCACTTTTGTAAATCTTCTCCAAATTATACAAAAGTAGTGTCAATCGTTAGTACTACGTTAGTACTGGTTAGTACTCCAAGCACAATGTTAGTACTCACTCCGATATAAAGTTATTAACGAATTAAAGTGGCGATATTCACTTGGCGTCAAGCCAGAATCGCCACTTTTGTAAATCTTCTCCAAATTATACAAAAGTAGTGTCAATCGTTAGTACTACGTTAGTACTGGTTAGTACTCCAAGCACAACGTTAGTACTCACACCCATATAAAGTTATTAACGAATTAAAGTGGCGATATTCACTTGACGTCAAGCCAGAATCGCCACTTTTGTAAATCTTCTCCAAATTATACAAAAGTACTGTCAATCGTTAGTACTACGTTAGTACTGGTTAGTACTCCAAGCACAACGTTAGTACTCACACCATATAAAGTTATTAAAAAAATTTAAAGTGGCGATATTCACTTGACGTCAAGCCAGAATCGCCACTTTTGTAAATCTTCTCCAAATTATACAAAAGTAGTGTCAATCGTTAGTAATACGTTAGTACTGGTCAGTACTCCAAGCACAACGTTAGTACTCACACCCATATAAAGTTATTAACGAATTAAAGTGGCGATATTCACTTGACGTCAAGCCAGAATCGCCACTTTTGTAAATCTTCTCCAAATTATACAAAAGTAGTGTCAATCGTTAGTACTACGTTAGTACTGGTTAGTACTCCAAGCACAACATTAGTACTCACACCCATATAAAGTTATTAACGAATTAAAGTGGCGATATTGACTCTACGTCAAGCCAGAATCGCCACTTTTGTAAATCTTCTCCAAATTTTACAAAAGTAGTGTCAATCGTTAGTACTACATTAGCACTAGTTAGTACTCCAAGCACAACGCTAGTACTCACAACCATATAAAGTTATTAACGAATTAAAGTGGTAATATTCACTTGACGTCAAGCCAGAATCGCCACTTTTGTAAATCTTCTCCAAATTATACAAAAGTAGTGTCAATCGTTAGTACTACGTTAGTACTGGTTAGTACTCCAAGCACAACGTTAATACTCACACCCATATAAAGTTATTAACGAATTAAAGTGGCGATATTCACTTGACGTCAAGCCAGAATCGCCACTTTTGTAAATCTTCTCCAAATTATACAAAAGTAGTGTCAATCGTTAGTACTGGTTAGTACTCCAAGCACAACGTTAGTACTCACACCCATATAAAGTTATTAACGAATTAAAGTGGCGATATTCACTTGACGTCAAGCCAGAATCGCCACTTTTGTAAATCTTCTCCAAATTATACAAAAGTAGTGTCAATCGTTAGTACTACGTTAGTACTGGTTAGTACTCCAAGCACAACGTTAGTACTCACACCCATATAAAGTTATTAACGAATTAAAGTGGCGATATTCACTTGATGTCAAGCCAGAATCGCCACTTTTGTAAATCTTCTCCAAATTATACAAAAGTAGTGTCAATCGTTAGTACTACGTTAGTTCTGGTTAGTACTCCAAGCACAACGTTAGTACTCACACCCATATAAAGTTATTAATGAATTAAAGTGGCGATATTCACTTGACGTCAAGCCAGAATCGCCACTTTTGTAAATCTTCTCCAAATTATACAAAAGTAGTGTCAATCGTTAGTACAACGTTAGTACTGGTTAGTACTCCAAGCACAACGTTAGTACTCACACCCATATAAAGTTATTATCGAATGAAAGTGGCGATATTCACTTGACGTCAAGCCAGAATCGCCACTTTTGTAAATCTTCTCCAAATTATACAAAAGTAGTGTCAATCGTTTGTACTACATTAGTACTAGTTAGTACTCCAAGCACAACGTTAGTACTCACACCCATATAAAGTTATTAACGAATGAAAGTGGCGATATTCACTTGACGTCAAGCCAGAATCGCCACTTTTGTAAATCTTCTTCAAATTATACAAAAGTAGTGTCAATCGTTAGTACTACGTTAGTACTGGTTAGTACTCCAAGCACAACGTTAGTACTCAAACCCATATAAAGTTATTAACGAATTAAAGTGACGATATTCACTTGACGTCAAGCCAGAATCGCCACTTTTGTAAATCTTCTCCAAATTATACAAAAGTAGTGTCAATCGTTAGTAATACGTTAGTA
This sequence comes from Thermobia domestica, assembly GCF_964235325.1. Classification (NCBI taxonomy): domain Eukaryota; kingdom Metazoa; phylum Arthropoda; class Insecta; order Zygentoma; family Lepismatidae; genus Thermobia; species Thermobia domestica. The sequence continues at coordinate 130,654,774 of NC_137462.1, read as the reverse complement.
CTGGTCAGTACTCCAAGCACAACGTTAGTACTCACACCCATATAATGTTATTAACGAATGAAAGTGACGATATTCACTTGACGTCAAGCCAGAATCGCCACTTTTGTAAATCTTCTCCAAATTATACAAAAGTAGTGTCAATCGTTAGTACTACGTTAGTACTAGTTAGTACTCCAAGCACAACGTTAGTACTCACACCCATATAAAGTTATTAACGAATTAAAGTGGCGATATTCACTTGACGTCAAGCCAGAATCGCCACTTTTGTAAATCTTCTCCAAATTATACAAAAGTAGTGTCAATCGTTAGTACAACGTTAGTACTGGTTAGTACTCCAAGCACAACGTTAGTACTCACACCCATATAAAGTTATTAAAAAATTTAAAGTGGCGATATTCACTTGACGTCAAGCCAGAATCGCCACTTTTGTAAATCTTCTCCAAATTATACAAAAGTAGTGTCAATCGTTAGTAATACGTTAGTACTGGTTAGTACTCCAAGCACAACGTTAGTACTCACACCCATATAAAGTTATTAACGAATTAAAGTGGTAATATTCACTTGACGTCAAGCCAGAATCGCCACTTTTGTAAATCTTCTCCAAATTATACAAAAGTAGTGTCAATCGTTAGTACAACGTTAGTACTGGTTAGTACTCCAAGCACAACGTTAGTACTCACACCCATATAAAGTTATTAAAAAAATTTAAAGTGGCGATATTCACTTGACGTCAAGCCAGAATCGCCACTTTTGTAAATCTTCTCCAAATTATACAAAAGTAGTGTCAATCGTTAGTACTACGTTAGTACTAGTTAGTACTCCAAGCACAACGCTAGTACTCACACCCATATAAAGTTATTAACGAATTAAAGTGGTAATATTCACTTGACGTCAAGCCAGAATCGCCACTTTTGTAAATCTTCTCCAAATTATACAAAAGTAGTGTCAATCGTTAGTACTACGTTAGTACTGGTTAGTACTCCAAGCACAATGTTAGTACTCACTCCGATATAAAGTTATTAACGAATTAAAGTGGCGATATTCACTTGGCGTCAAGCCAGAATCGCCACTTTTGTAAATCTTCTCCAAATTATACAAAAGTAGTGTCAATCGTTAGTACTACGTTAGTACTGGTTAGTACTCCAAGCACAACGTTAGTACTCACACCCATATAAAGTTATTAATGAATTAAAGTGGCGATATTCACTTGACGTCAAGCCAGAATCGCCACTTTTGTAAATCTTCTCCAAATTATACAAAAGCAGTGTCAATCGTTAGTACTACGTTAGTACTGGTTAGTACTCCAAGCACAACGTTAGTACTCACACCATATAAAGTTATTAAAAAAATTTAAAGTGGCGATATTCACTTGACGTCAAGCCAGAATCGCCACTTTTGTAAATCTTCTCCAAATTATACAAAAGTAGTGTCAATCGTTAGTAATACGTTAGTACTGGTCAGTACTCCAAGCACAACGTTAGTACTCACACCCATATAAAGTTATTAACTAATTAAAGTGGCGATATTCACTTGACGTCAAGCCAGAATCGCCACTTTTGTAAATCTTCTCCAAATTATACAAAAGTAATGTCAATCGTTAGTACTACGTTAGTACTGGTTAGTACTCCAAGCACAACATTAGTACTCACACCCATATAAAGTTATTAACGAATTAAAGTGGCGATATTGACTCTACGTCAAGCCAGAATCGCCACTTTTGTAAATCTTCTCCAAATTTTACAAAAGTAGTGTCAATCGTTAGTACTACATTAGCACTAGTTAGTACTCCAAGCACAACGCTAGTACTCACAACCATATAAAGTTATTAACGAATTAAAGTGGTAATATTCACTTGACGTCAAGCCAGAATCGCCACTTTTGTAAATCTTCTCCAAATTATACAAAAGTAGTGTCAATCGTTAGTACTACGTTAGTACTGGTTAGTACTCCAAGCACAACGTTAATACTCACACCCATATAAAGTTATTAACGAATTAAAGTGGCGATATTCACTTGACGTCAAGCCAGAATCGCCACTTTTGTAAATCTTCTCCAAATTATACAAAAGTAGTGTCAATCGTTAGTACTACGTTAGTACTGGTTAATACTCCAAGCACAACGTTAGTACTCACACCCATATAAAGTTATTAACGAATTAAAGTGGCGATATTCACTTGACGTCAAGCCAGAATCGCCACTTTTGTTAATCTTCTCCAAATTATACAAAAGTAGTGTCAATCGTTAGTACTACGTTAGTTCTGGTTAGTACTCCAAGCACAACGTTAGTACTCACACCCATATAAAGTTATTAATGAATTAAAGTGGCGATATTCACTTGACGTCAAGCCAGAATCGCCACTTTTGTAAATCTTCTCCAAATTATACAAAAGTAGTGTCAATCGTTAGTACAACGTTAGTACTGGTTAGTACTCCAAGCACAACGTTAGTACTCACACCCATATAAAGTTATTATCGAATGAAAGTGGCGATATTCACTTGACGTCAAGCCAGAATCGCCACTTTTGTAAATCTTCTCCAAATTATACAAAAGTAGTGTCAATCGTTAGTACTACATTAGTACTAGTTAGTACTCCAAGCACAACGTTAGTACTCACACCCATATAAAGTTATTAACGAATGAAAGTGGCGATATTCACTTGACGTCAAGCCAGAATCGCCACTTTTGTAAATCTTCTTCAAATTATACAAAAGTAGTGTCAATCGTTAGTACTACGTTAGTACTGGTTAGTACTCCAAGCACAACGTTAATACTCAAACCCATATAAAGTTATTAACGAATTAAAGTGACGATATTCACTTGACGTCAAGCCAGAATCGCCACTTTTGTAAATCTTCTCCAAATTATACAAAAGTAGTGTCAATCGTTAGTAATACGTTAATACTGGTCAGTACTCCAAGCACAACGTTAGTACTCACACCCATATAATGTTATTAACGAATGAAAGTGACGATATTCACTTGACGTCAAGCCAGAATCGCCACTTTTGTAAATCTTCTCCAAATTATACAAAAGTAGTGTCAATCGTTAGTACTACGTTAGTACTAGTTAGTACTCCAAGCACAACGTTAGTACTCACACCCATATAAAGTTATTAACGAATTAAAGTGGCGATATTCACTTGACGTCAAGCCAGAATCGCCACTTTTGTAAATCTTCTCCAAATTATACAAAAGTAGTGTCAATCGTTAGTACAACGTTAGTACTGGTTAGTACTCCAAGCACAACGTTAGTACTCACACCCATATAAAGTTATTAAAAAAATTTAAAGTGGCGATATTCACTTGACGTCAAGCCAGAATCGCCACTTTTGTAAATCTTCTCCAAATTATACAAAAGTAGTGTCAATCGTTAGTACTACGTTAGTACTGGTTAGTACTCCAAGCACAACGTTAGTACTCACACCCATATAAAGTTATTAACGAATTAAAGTGGTAATATTCACTTGACGTCAAGCCAGAATCGCCACTTTTGTAAATCTTCTCCAAATTATACAAAAGTAGTGTCAATCGTTAGTACAACGTTAGTACTGGTTAGTACTCCAAGCACAACGTTAGTACTCACACCCATATAAAGTTATTAAAAAAATTTAAAGTGGCGATATTCACTTGACGTCAAGCCAGAATCGCCACTTTTGTAAATCTTCTCCAAATTATACAAAAGTAGTGTCAATCGTTAGTACTACGTTAGTACTAGTTAGTACTCCAAGCACAACGCTAGTACTCACACCCATATAAAGTTATTAACGAATTAAAGTGGTAATATTCACTTGACGTCAAGCCAGAATCGCCACTTTTGTAAATCTTCTCCAAATTATACAAAAGTAGTGTCAATCGTTAGTACTACGTTAGTACTGGTTAGTACTCCAAGCACAATGTTAGTACTCACTCCGATATAAAGTTATTAACGAATTAAAGTGGCGATATTCACTTGGCGTCAAGCCAGAATCGCCACTTTTGTAAATCTTCTCCAAATTATACAAAAGTAGTGTCAATCGTTAGTACTACGTTAGTACTGGTTAGTACTCCAAGCACAACGTTAGTACTCACACCCATATAAAGTTATTAATGAATTAAAGTGGCGATATTCACTTGACGTCAAGCCAGAATCGCCACTTTTGTAAATCTTCTCCAAATTATACAAAAGCAGTGTCAATCGTTAGTACTACGTTAGTACTGGTTAGTACTCCAAGCACAACGTTAGTACTCACACCATATAAAGTTATTAAAAAAATTTAAAGTGGCGATATTCACTTGACGTCAAGCCAGAATCGCCACTTTTGTAAATCTTCTCCAAATTATACAAAAGTAGTGTCAATCGTTAGTAATACGTTAGTACTGGTCAGTACTCCAAGCACAACGTTAGTACTCACACCCATATAAAGTTATTAACTAATTAAAGTGGCGATATTCACTTGACGTCAAGCCAGAATCGCCACTTTTGTAAATCTTCTCCAAATTATACAAAAGTAGTGTCAATCGTTAGTACTACGTTAGTTCTGGTTAGAACTCCAAGCACAACGTTAGTACTCACACCCATATAAAGTTATTAACGAATTAAAGTGGCGATATTCACTTGACGTCAAGCCAGAATCGCCACTTTTGTAAATCTTCTCCAAATTATACAAAAGTAGTGTCAATCGTTAGTACAACGTTAGTACTGGTTAGTACTCCAAGCACAACGTTAGTACTCACACCCATATAAAGTTATTAACGAATGAAAGTGGCGATATTCACTTGACGTCAAGCCAGAATCGCCACTTTTGTAAATCTTCTCCAAATTATACAAAAGTAGTGTCAATCGTTAGTACTACATTAGTACTAGTTAGTACTCCAAGCACAACGTTAGTACTCACACCCATATAAAGTTATTAACGAATGAAAGTGGCGATATTCACTTGACGTCAAGCCAGAATCGCCACTTTTGTAAATCTTCTTCAAATTATAAAAAGTAGTGTCAATCGTTAGTACTACGTTAGTACTGGTTAGTACTCCAAGCACAACGTTAGTACTCACACCCATATAAAGTTATTAACGAATTAAAGTGACGATATTCACTTGACGTCAAGCCAGAATCGCCACTTTTGTAAATCTTCTCCAAATTATACAAAAGTAGTGTCAATCGTTAGTAATACGTTAGTACTGGTCAGTACTCCAAGCACAACGTTAGTACTCACACCCATATAATGTTATTAACGAATGAAAGTGACGATATTCACTTGACGTCAAGCCAGAATCGCCACTTTTGTAAATCTTCTCCAAATTATACAAAAGTAGTGTCAATCGTTAGTACTACGTTAGTACTAGTTAGTACTCCAAGCACAACGTTAGTACTCACACCCATATAAAGTTATTAACGAATTAAAGTGGCGATATTCACTTGACGTCAAGCCAGAATCGCCACTTTTGTAAATCTTCTCCAAATTATACAAAAGTAGTGTCAATCGTTAGTACAACGTTAGTACTGGTTAGTACTCCAAGCACAACGTTAGTACTCACACCCATATAAAGTTATTAAAAAAATTTAAAGTGGCGATATTCACTTGACGTCAAGCCAGAATCGCCACTTTTGTAAATCTTCTCCAAATTATACAAAAGTAGTGTCAATCGTTAGTACTACGTTAGTACTGGTTAGTACTCCAAGCACAATGTTAGTACTCACTCCGATATAACGTTATTAACGAATGAAAGTGGCGATATTCACTTGACGTCAAGCCAGAATCGCCACTTTTGTAAATCTTCTCCAAATTATACAAAAGTAGTGTCAATCGTTAGTACTACGTTAGTACTGGTTAGTACTCCAAGCACAACGTTAGTACTCACACCCATATAAAGTTATTAACGAATTAAAGTGGCGATATTCACTTGACGTCAAGCCAGAATCGCCACTTTTGTAAATCTTCTCCAAATTATACAAAAGTAGTGTCAATCGTTAGTACAACGTTAGTACTGGTTAGTACTCCAAGCACAACGTTAGTACTCACACCCATATAAAGTTATTAAAAAAATTAAAATGGCGATATTCACTTGACGTCAAGCCAGAATCGCCACTTTTGTAAATCTTCTCCAAATTATACAAAAGTAGTGTCAATCGTTAGTACTACGTTAGTACTGGTTAGTACTCCAAGCACAACGTTAGTACTCACACCCATATAAAGTTATTAACGAATTAAAGTGGCGATATTCACTTGACGTCAAGACAGAATCGCCACCTTTGTAAATCTTCTCCAAATTATACAAAAGTAGTGTCAATCGTTAGTACTACGTTAGTACTAGTTAGTACTCCAAGCACAACGCTAGTACTCACACCCATATAAAGTTATTAACGAATTAAAGTGGTAATATTCACTTGACGTCAAGCCAGAATCGCCACTTTTGTAAATCTTCTCCAAATTATACAAAAGTAGTGTCAATCGTTAGTACTACGTTAGTACTGGTTAGTACTGCAAGCACAACGTTAGTACTCACACCCATATAAAGTTATTAACGAATTAAAGTGGCGATATTCACTTGACGTCAAGCCAGAATCGCCACTTTTGTAAATCTTCTCCAAATTATACAAAAGTAGTGTCAATCGTTAGTACTACGTTAGTACTGGTTAGTACTCCAAGCACAACGGTAGTACTCAAACCCATATAAAGTTATTAACGAATTAAAGTGGCGATATTCACTTGACGTCAAGCCAGAATCGAGACTTTTGTAAATCTTCTCCGAATTATACAAAAGTAGTGTCAATCGTTAGTACTACGTTAGTACTGGTTAGTACTCCAGGCACAACGTTAGTACTCACACCCATATAAAGTTATTAACGAATTAAAGTGGCGATATTCACTTGACGTCAAGCCAGAATCGCCACTTTTGTAAATCTTCTCCAAATTATACAAAAGTAGTGTCAATCGTTAGTACAACGTTAGTACTGGTTAGTACTCCAAGCACAACGTTAGTACTCACACCCATATAAAGTTATTAAAAAAATTTAAAGTGGCGATATTCACTTGACGTCAAGCCAGAATCGCCACTTTTGTAAATCTCCAAATTATACAAAAGTAGTGTCAATCGTTAGTACTACGTTAGTACTGGTTAGTACTCCAAGCACAATGTTAGTACTCACTCCGATATAAAGTTATTAACGAATTAAAGTGGCGATATTCACTTGACGTCAAGCCAGAATCGCCACTTTTGTAAATCTTCTCCAAATTATACAAAAGTAGTGTCAATCGTTAGTACTACGTTAGTACTGGTTAGTACTCCAAGCACAACGTTAGTACTCACACCCATATAAAGTTATTAACGAATTAAAGTGACGATATTCACTTGACGTCAAGCCAGAATCGCCACTTTTGTAAATCTTCTCCAAATTATACAAAAGTAGTGTCAATCGTTAGTAATACGTTAGTACTGGTCAGTACTCCAAGCACAACGTTAGTACTCACACCCATATAAAGTTATTAACGAATTAAAGTGGCGATATTCACTTGACGTCAAGCCAGAATCGCCACTTTTGTAAATCTTCTCCAAATTATACAAAAGTAGTGTCAATCGTTAGTACAACGTTAGTACTGGTTAGTACTCCAAGCACAACGTTAGTACTCACACCCATATAAAGTTATTAACGAATTAAAGTGGCGATATTCACTTGACGTCAAGCCAGAATCGCCACTTTTGTAAATCTTCTCCAAATTATACAAAAGTAGTGTCAATCGTTAGTACTACGTTAGTACTGGTTAGTACTCCAAGCACAATGTTAGTACTCACTCCGATATAAAGTTATTAACGAATTAAAGTGGCGATATTCACTTGACGTCAAGCCAGAATCGCCACTTTTGTAAATCTTCTCCAAATTATACAAAAGTAGTGTCAATCGTTAGTACAACGTTAGTACTGGTTAGTACTCCAAGCACAACGTTAGTACTCACACCCATATAAAGTTATTAACGAATGAAAGTGGCGATATTCACTTGACGTCAAGCCAGAATCGCCACTTTTGTAAATCTTCTCCAAATTATACAGAAGTAGTGTCAATCGTTAGTACTACGTTAGTACTAGTTAGTACTCCAAGCACAACGTTAGTACTCACACCCATATAAAGTTAATAACGAATTAAAGTGGCGATATTCACTTGACGTCAAGCCAGAATCGCTACTTTTGTAAATCTTCTCCAAATTATACAAAAGTAGTGTCAATCGTTAGTACAACGTTAGTACTGGTTAGTACTCCAAGCACAACGTTAGTACTCACTCCGATATAAAGTTATTAACGAATGAAAGTGGCGATATTCACTTGACGTCAAGCCAGAATCGCCACTTTTGTAAATCTTCTCCAAATTATACAAAAGTAGTGTCAATCGTTAGTACTACGTTAGTACTGGTTAGTACTCCAAGCACAACGTTAGTACTCACACCCATATAAAGTTATTAAAAAAATTAAAATGGCGATATTCACTTGACGTCAAGCCAGAATCGCCACTTTTGTAAATCTTCTCCAAATTATACAAAAGTAGTGTCAATCGTTAGTACAACGTTAGTACTGGTTAGTACTCCAAGCACAACGTTAGTACTCACACCCATATAAAGTTATTAAAAAAATAAAATGGCGATATTCACTTGACGTCAAGCCAGAATCGCCACTTTTGTAAATCTTCTCCAAATTATACAAAAGTAGTGTCAATCGTTAGTACTACGTTAGTACTGGTTAGTACTCCAAGCACAACGTTAGTACTCACACCCATATAAAGTTATTAACGAATTAAAGTGGCGATATTCACTTGACGTCAAGCCAGAATCCCCACTTTTGTAAATCTTCTCCAAATTATACAAAAGTAGTGTCAATCGTTAGTACTACGTTAGTACTGGTTAGTACTCCAAGCACAACATTAGTACTCACACCCATATAAAGTTATTAACGAATTAAAGTGGCGATATTGACTTGACGTCAAGCCAGAATCGCCACTTTTGTAAATCTTCTCCAAATTATACAAAAGTAGTGTCAATCGTTAGTACTACGTTAGTACTGGTTAGTACTCCAAGCACAACATTAGTACTCACACCCATATAAATTTATTAACGAATTAAAGTGGTGATATTCACTTGACGTCAAGCCAGAATCGCCACTTTTGTTAATCTTCTCCAAATTATACAAAAGTAGTATCAATCGTTAGTACTACGTTAGTACTGGTTAGTACTCCAAGCACAACGTTAGTACTCACACCCATATAAAGTTATTAAAAAAATTTAAAGTGGCGATATTCACTTGACGTCAAGCCAGAATCGCCACTTTTGTAAATCTTCTCCAAATTATACAAAAGTAGTGTCAATCGTTAGTACTACGTTAGTACTGGTTAGTACTCCAAGCACAACGTTAGTACTCACACCCATATAAAGTTATTAACGAATTAAAGTGGCGATATTCACTTGACGTCAAGCCAGAATCGCCACTTTTGTAAATCTTCTCCAAATTATACAAAAGTAGTGTCAATCGTTAGTACTACGTTAGTACTGGTTAGTACTCCAAGCACAACGTTAGTACTCCCACCCATATAAAGTTATTAACGAATTAAAGTGGCGATATTCACTTGACGTCAAGCCAGAATCGCCACTTTTGTAAATCTTCTCCAAATTATACAAAAGTAGTGTCAATCGTTAGTACTACGTTAGTACTGGTTAGTACTCCAAGCACAACGTTAGTACTCACACCCATATTAAGTTATTAACGAATTAAAGTGGCGATATTCACTTGACGTCAAGCCAGAATCGCCACTTTTGTAAATCTTCTCCAAATTATACAAAAGTAGAGTCAATCGTTAGTACTACGTTATTTCTGGTTAGTACTCCAAGCACAACGTTAGTACTCACACCCATATAAAGTTATTAACGAGTTAAAGTGGCGAAATTCACTTGACGTCTAGCCAGAATCGCCACTTTTCTAAATATTCTCCAAATTATACAAAAGTAGTGTCAATCGTTAGTACTGCGTTAACAGTGGTTAGTACTGCAAGCACAACGTTAGTACTTTCATCCATGTAAAGTTATTAACTAATAAAAGTAGTGATATTTAGTTGACGTCAAGGAAGAAACGCCATTTTTGTGAATATTTTCCAAATTATACAATAGTGCTGTCAATCGTTAGTGTTTCCTCAGTGCTTGTAAGTGCTACAAATACACAATTAGGGCTTTCACGTACTTTAAATTGTTCACGAGTTAATGTGACGATATTTAAATAACAATGGCAGAATCGGCACTGGGGACAGTTTCGTAGTGGGATATGGAGATGGTTTTTGGGATATGCTTTAGCTATGTTGGTATAATCTGGAAATTGTTAAACACTTTTAGTCGATAATTTAAATTGTATATTTATTTTTAAAAAATATTTATCTTTTTACATTCAATTTCTTTTGCCACTTAACCTTTTTGGTTTGCTTGATAATATTTATTTTCTATAATTTGATATTTTAAGTACATATTTCGTAATCTGATGCAAACTCATTTATAAACGCTACGCAACAATATATAGAATAACACTAACTCGTTCGATATTATTAAGGCATGTAGTATTGGCGAAAACTACCAAATAAGTTAGGACACACATGTGCAATTCACATTTATTTTCTTTCTTTTGGGGTGACTGAGGAAGATTCTTGTATTGGCTTTCAATATGAATGTCAACCATATTAATCAGTACTTGGTGTGGTGTAATTATCGATAATAAACTTCAATTTCATGGAAAATATAAAAAATGAACTCGAAAATTTATGTAGAGCAAGAATGACTTATGAAAAAGAAATTTATCATATAAATGTAAATTTGTAGCATTTTTCCTTGTTACTAAATAGTGTTGAATTTTGCTATCTTGAACTTTTCTAACTGAAGTGCGTAAATAATGGACTACTAGACACTGACAAATACTAATTCTTCTAACTAAATGTGGGTGATGAAAGAAAAACACATAATGAATTCAAGAATTTCCTCAAACTTCCAAAATATAATTATAGAAAATCAATAGCACAAATCATGAAGAGAATTATACAAAATTCTACAAACAGTTAAGTAGCTGCAAAATGTACACTCATGTCCAAAATTATCGTCGCATGTCTATAAATATGTTGTTGTAGGAATATAATTTGATAATGAATTCGCCCGGTATTTCTTATAATATTAGTACGTGTTTAATCGGCAAAGACATGTATGTGACAAATTTCACGTCAAGAGAGCAGTAAATAAAAATAAAACGAAAATAAACTTTCTTGTCCATTTAGCAATATTTTGTTTTACTCATTCTAATTTTCATATTTATAATTCTTTTCCTATGAAATTTACCACAAATATACATTTTCCGATTATACACATCGTATCAGTATTAAAAGTACCCTGCAAAATCATTATCAAATTATATTCTTACAAGAAGACAATTATAGATATGAATCAATCATTTTGGACATGAGTGTACATTTTAAATCTTTAACAGTTGAAGCAAACATTACCCTACCCCCATCAGATATACATATGTATTCGAAACACCTTTAAGCTCCGTACTTTCTTTGTACGAGATAACAAGTGTAATATTGAAAACATTGTTTGAATGAGTGGTAAACTTCTCATTGTATAGGTACAAAGTATTACATATTTTTTTTTTTAGATAATCAGTCGAACCTGGTAAAAAAAAAAAAAGTTTCAAATAGGAGAAAATGCTAAGAATTTTACCATTTTTTAAAACATTGGTTGACTGTTTTCATACTAATGATGTTACATCAGCTTACTTTATACATTTTCAACGATTTTTCATTTACAAACCTTCAGACTTTATGTTCTGTTGGCCTAATTTTATCCCCCCCAATATAGATTATCTAATTCGCACGCTGTATGTATATATATATATAAGACGATTCAAGAGGAGGGTTATAGGGGCTATAGTTCCCTTGGGGCTTTAAGTTTCGCTTAATACCTCCTAGCTATGCAAATGACAAATCAAAGCGATGACACAGAGTTAATTTCCTTGTTAGGCGAAAGTTGAACTTTTTTTTTTTTTTTTTAACTTGGTTTAACTCACATACGTTGATAGTTCTGCATCTCATTAATAGTTAACCTTTCCTATTTTCGCGCTCTTATTGAATAATACAGTATGTAGTGGAAAATTTTGACAAACCTAGCAAAAATTAGTATCTTAATGAAATTTGCAGGATAATTTCCTTTCATCAAGTATAGTAATATCCTAAAGTCCCCGAATATCCTTCTTGAGCTGCATCCAATTTGGCTTAAATTTCCAATTTGACCGCCACCGTCTGTAGAACAATCATGTTTTAATTGATTTCTTAACTTATGTTCAATTCTACAGTCTTGGAACTTACAACAAAATATTTTGTAATTAAAATTTATTTTGTTTAATATATAGTTCATATTTGTAGGTCAGGTAGACAAAAAGTTACAAATGATAGAGAAGATTTGTATGATTTAATCTTGTATTTATTTCAAGCGTATTTTTCTGATTTCCTTATATTTTTATACATATAATATTGATATAAGGATAAAAATAAAGAAAATGTGTCAACATGCCATAATTACAAATTATATATACAAAATATGGGACATTATACGGAACATAACTTATCAAGCAAAATAGTCTGTAGGGAAAACGTTATTTAAGCAAAATTCAGCTTTTTATAAACGATAGAAATAATTTATATTATATAAAGCACACAAAAATTAACCCATACCTGGCACGGTGCACTGTTAGGACATAAACGATCCGGTTGAATCAGACCCACTGCTACTTCAGATGAAAAAAAAAAAAAAAAAGTAGTTGAAACAACGAGTATTAAGGAGAGAGTTTATATTTTAGTAATTTAGGCTTCATATAATAATCTCTACTTCTTTCGGAACAGAAATGGTACCTATTACACTGAAAAACTAAAAAAGAAAACGAAAGGAAGAACTTCGAAAGATTCATAGAAATAACGCATAATTCGAGGATAGTTCAACACTATAAGATAACGCCAACATGTCACTTCCATTCTGTTGTTTTCTGATTCCCAAAATATGATTTCGCTACAATTAATGCACATGTCTGAGTAAAACAATCTCGAAGATGAACAGTTGAACTAAGTACATGAGAGCTTTACATTTTCAATACACCAGCTTCAGAAAAGAGTTTGATGCTGGTATGTCCAAACAACTAATTGGGTAGCATTCTTCATTTTCCTTGGGACCACGGTGGCTCAGTGGTAGAGCGTTCACCTCTGGTGCTTGGGGTCCTCGGTTCGATCCAAGCTTACGCCAAGTGAATTTTCTGGTAGACAAACACCGTGTGCGTGGGTTTTCTCGGAGTTCTCCCATTTCCTCACACTTTCTTCATTCCACCATTCCATCCACTTCTCATCACCGTCTCCTTTAGCCTAGCCGGCATAATCGTGGGACGTTAAACATCTCATTTCATTTTCTTCATTTTCCCCTCCGATCCTCAATAAATTGCTGGAATATCTTGCTCCAATCAAATTTGCTTATTATGTACACCTTCAATACGTGTCGTCTGCTCGCACTTGCTCTTATGGGTAAAACTGAAGGATAAGTGACTGGTGTGAAATAAGTCTTCTGTATGGGAAATATCGACAAAAAGCTAGTGCGTCACCACCATGCGATGCATAAATATATAATTGGAAATGTTATTCCCCTTTTACTAGTCATATTGGGTAAAGCTTAAGGCGGATATCTAACAAGTAAACCTTACGTTTGGGTGAATCGAGTTGCTGACTGAGACACATATGAGAAAGTAGTACTAAATGTGTTTAGTATTTCAGTGAAGTTGTAGGTGCGAAGCTCCAGGGGTTTAGGAGATACAGCTACCAGAACATCACATGGAAGTACAGAATATTCTTCATACAGTTGGAGGTAAAAGCTCTGTAAGACCTCTTGTAACGGCAAAAGGTGAATAACAAATATAGGGTATATATTAGGACTAGGGGGAAGTCATATAGTAAGGGTATACCTGACGGCGGCCATCTTGAAATCCGCCATTTTGAATTAAAGTTGTTTTTAAAATATTAATAGGGTCATGTGATACATGATTTAAGGCGCAAATTTAATCAGAAGAATAATGGTCACGTTAATTTTGAGTTACGCACAATTGGTAAAAAGTTACAGGGAAATTAAATATTGTTGCAGCATATGTCCTTTACCCCACAATGTAAATTTTGTTTTAATGATGATAATTAAATAAAAAGCAGCTGGATAAATATTAGGTCTATCGTAAGAGTTGCCTTGATGGCAGCCATGTTCAAATCCGCCATTTTGAAGCAGACAAAAGTTTTAAACAAAACGCATAACCTTATTAATAGCAAATTTTACCATAAATCCAACGGTATAACCATTTTTGCTTTATCATTAACCAGCATTTGTTATCGCATTCACAAGTTGCTAATTTAAGGAAAAATGACCAAAGAGGAATTGATTCATAATTGAACTTGGGTCTTTCTTCCAGAAAAGTCCACAATTAGTACAATCAATATGTAGTTCAGAAAAGAGTGCATCACTTGCACAAATGCTCTGCTCACAGTAAGCACACCTGACAAAGGCAATCGAGTTACATTTGACACATCTGTCGTTAACAATTCCGTCAAAGCCGTAGTCGTAAGGAGCGATCCATTTAATTTTGTGCTGGTTAATGATAAAGCAAAAATGGTTATACCGTTAGAGTTATGGTAAAATTTGCTATTAATAAGGTATCACTGTTATGCGTTTTGTTTAAAAATTTTGTCTGCTTCAAAATGTCGGATTTGAACATGGCCACCATCAAGGCAACTCTTACCATAGACCTAATATTTATCCACCTGCTTTTTATTTAATTATTATTATTAAAACAAAATTTACAAGGTGGGGTAAAGGACTAGTACATATGCTGCAACAATATTTAATGTCCCTGTAACTTTTTTACCAATTGTGCGTAACTCAAAATTAACGTGACCATTGTTCTTCTGATTAAATTTGCGCCTTAAATCATGTATCACATGACCCTATTAATATTTTAAAAACAACTTTAATTCAAAATGGCGGATTTCAAGATGGCCGCCGTCAGGTATACCCTTACTATATGACTTCCCCCTAGTCCTAATATATACCCTATATTTGTTATTCACCTTTTGCCAATACAAGAGGTCTTACAGAGCTTTTACCTCCAACTGTATGAAGAATATTCTGTACTTCCATGTGATGTTCTGGTAGCTGTATCTCCTAAACCCCTGGAGCTTCGCACCTACAACTTCACTGAAATACTAACCACATTTAGTACTACTTTCTCATATGTGTCTCAGTGAGCAACTCGATTCACCCAAACGTAAGGTTTACTTGTAAGCATTTTAAGATATGCATATACTTCATGGAAAGAAGCTGTCCTGCAAGTTTCATTAAGTTACTAATTTTTTCCGGATTCAGACCGCTACATACCGGTACTGGACTAAAAAAATATATATTAATTTTTCAAATTTAGAAAATAAAAATTTTTGTGTCGTTTCTTGTCGGCACTACCAACATAATTTCACATTAGGCAAATCTGGAAAGTTGAATCTTGAATTCTAGAATCGCCTACACTTTCTCTTGAGTTAACATCTGTAAATTCCATTGCTTGAGGTTATTAGGCGAATCTTGAATAGGCGAAAGTTGAAGTCACCGCCTCCCTTGACGCTCAGGTATACACTGGATAAAACGGAGACTTTAATTCTACTTTCTTAACACTGGATAAAGCTATGGTTGAGCCCCGCCCTTGATCATATAAGTTTCCTCTTCTGGGGGGCAATCGCCCCCTCCCCCTGGATCCGCCACTGCGCGGCTATAGCCTATATATATATATATATATATAGGGCCGCATTTAAGGGATGAATCGGTGCGCGTGCACTCCCCTTCGTTGCAAATATACACTATCTAAAGTGAGAAGTTAGTAGTGAAAATAGCAACGTTTTCCGAAAATGTCTGTGGCCTTAAAAGAAAGCGCAGTTTTGTAAAAGCAATAGTTTAAGTTAATTTGCTGAAGGTTGAAGGAAAAGGATTCGCCGAGAACAGACAGCATTTCCGGGGCATTTCCTCACTCATATCACAGATGCTTAAAGGCATTTTAAAAATTCATATTTAATTCAAATGCACTGCTAGTTATTGGTGCACCCCCCGTCAGAAGATCATGGATGGGGGCCTGTATATATATATATATATATATATATATATATATATATATATATATATATATATGCGAGAGAGAGAGGGGGGAGAGAAGGCTATATACATTAGTAGTGGATTTTGTTTCGAGAGAGGCTTGAGGAACGGGTAAGAAAAACATTTGTGTTGTACGTGCAATGCGAAAAAAAATATCATAAATTTATTTCGGAAGGGGTATGAGCCCGATAGCCACCACCTAAATACGCCACTGTACATTAGTCAATCGTTTCCATATTATCTAACACAGCAACGAAACAAATGTTGACTACACTGACCTAAGTCTCGTCTCGATTAATAGATGTCTATTTCGGTCTCGGTCTGGTATCTGTTATGTAAAAGTCCGTCTCGGTCTCGGTACCAAACCCTAATAATGATTTACCACCTGTTAGCATCCTCCCACAAACTATTGTTTGCTGACAATCTAAAAATCTATCGCAGTATCTCCACGGAATTAGACGCTATTTTTTTTTTTTTTTTTTTTTTTTTTTGCAAAGCGACATAAATTCTATTTTCCAATGATGTGAGTCAAACAAGTTGTTAAATATTCAAAAATGCAATGTAGTATCATACACCAGGAAAATGAACTATGTACGCAATGTGTGCACTATTAACAAACACCAATTGAGATTATATAACCGATCTTGGAGTCACTCTACAGTCAAACCTATCATTCGATATTCATTTCAACAGAGTAAGGAGACTAATTTTTCCGAAAATCATCAGCGTTTTACTGACTCTAAAAATGACGTGTAAATAAGCTCAACAACAATTGATTTATGAGTGTGTTAACCCAGTATTTGAAAACTACGTAATTAATTAACATCCTTCGAGAAAATTACTTGAAAGAATTATGTAATAAAGAAAATGATAATCAATGAAATATTTTTTAATTTAACGTCGCACTCGTATACCGGCTAGGCTAAAGGAGACGGTTATAATTAGAAATGAAGGTAATGGTGAAATGTATCGTGGGAGGGAACGAAATAATCCCAAGAAAACCCACACGTACGGTGTTTATCCACCACAAAATCTACTTCACTAGATCTGGGATCGAACAAGTGAGCTAAAGTGCCAGTGGTGAACGCTCTACCACTGAGCCACCGCGGCCCCCTTCTTTAAAAAATAAATATCACAGAACGTCTCGTATAGTTTTGAATGTTGAAATTTCCTGATTTGAGGAGAGAACACTACCTGAATTTTTAGCTCCGTAATAATATTTATAATGAACACAAAATTTGATGCTTTTATGCGATTCTCAGGTGCACTTTTATCATAAAAGAGATCGATGTTATAGGTCTTATACCTAGTTTCGGTATCGGTTTTCGATTACGGACACTGACTGCAAGCACCCACCAAAGATAATAATACTAATATAATAATAATAATAATAATAATAATAATAATAATAATAATAATAATTATTATTATTATTATTATTATTATTATTATTATTATTATTATTATTATTATCATTATTATTATTATTATTATTATTATTATTATTATTATTATTATTATTATTATTATTATTATTATTATTATTATTATGTTCACCATCTTTCTTCCTAGCACGATAAAGGACTAAATTAGACACCCTTGTGACACGAATGAGCTATTAAAAAAATAGAACTATGATAAGTGATAGGAGTAAATAGTATTCTTCTCTCTCTTCTTTATGTATATCGTTTAGTGCTCTTAATATGTTTACTATTTTATTTTTGGATAGAAAGTACACCTCCGGAATATGTCATACGTATTCTCATGAGAAAAATTTCGTGAAACCAGAATTGCTGAAAACTGAAGACCAGATGGTACAGGCTTGATCACATCTACGTGACATTATCGAAAGATTCGTTCTGCATAATGGTACGAAGCGGTAAACTTTGTGTACTGCAATTTTTGTCCTAATTTGTTCGTTGTTTTGTATTATATGTATAGGAGGATCAGTATGATATTTATTTTTCTGATCATTGAAACAATAGAGTCGCCCGTGTGTGTGAATGTGGGTGTGCTAAAGCGCAAAAGTAACAGATTTGTTTAAGGAACATCAAATTCATGTCACGGTGCGAGTAAAATTGTAGCAAAGCGAAATTACCTGCTGTCTTCTCACGGTCAGTTCGCAGCAGGAATCCGTAGTACTAAACCTTTTGTTTTATTGTGTTTTTGCCGACTTTTATCTCTTCCTTTCCAGCTTAGATGTATGCAAAGTTCGTCAACCTTGAGATGAGTCAGTGAGAGAATTGTGCGTGAGGGAGCCTGATCAATAGGGAAAATGAATTAATTACAACGCATAATACAATATATGAGAATGTCAGAATTTCCTGTTTACAGCCGATTTGAAATAACAATTCCCGCCAACTGTCATCACTGCTCTTGAATCAGGAAACTCAGTAGATGTAAGTTGTTGGCGGGAGAAGGGTGGAATAAGGATCTATCCATTCAATGTAATCTCTTGAAAATTACAGATGTTTATTCCTTTTTATGTGAACCGTATACATTGATGTCTATGCTGTCTATTCAAATTCATTTTCTACATTTGCACATTTGGTTGGTAGATTTATGGAACTATACATTCCTTTTTCCCCTTCTTTATAAAATATCTCTTTCGGAGAAGTTAAAGGAAATTTATGCCACCTGGCCGTGTGATTCAAGTAGTAAAATGCTCGATGCTAATCACTTTTGACCACACCCCACTACACTCAGTTTCTTTGCCGGTCAGTTTTTCCATATTTAAATCACCAAGCTGTGGGAAAGAGTTGTTTTCTTTCTTCTTTTATTTTGCTTCTTGAGGATGGAACAACATGAGTGTTTGGTGAATTCTCAATACATACCTATATCTATTTTTATTACATGAATGAGAGAAAAGATGTATAAGCA
Source organism: Thermobia domestica (assembly GCF_964235325.1). Classification (NCBI taxonomy): domain Eukaryota; kingdom Metazoa; phylum Arthropoda; class Insecta; order Zygentoma; family Lepismatidae; genus Thermobia; species Thermobia domestica. Next base: position 130,635,689 of record NC_137462.1, on the reverse strand, counting down.
ATTTTGCACATTAAATAATAGTTTTGAATGAAACTTAATATTATTCTTCGTGCGTTATACTGTACTGACTGATAACCAGGCCCGCAACCAGAGGTGGGCTAGGGGACCTGGTCTCCTAGACTTTTCATGACTTCTCCAGACCTCAATACAAAAAACCCAATTTAGATATTTGTAAGAGAATTTTTAATGACTTGGCACCCCCTAACATACTCATGGCCACCACAAAGCTCTGTGGCTGGTTTCGGGCTTGCTGATAACTCTACCGTAAATTGAAATTATTATGAACGCATTTCATTCTACCATGGACGAATTTAGGACAGAATGGCAGGAAATAAAGGCAGGAGGACGAAATGGCAGCGGACGAAATGGCAGGAGGACGAAATGGCTGCGGACAAAATGGCAGGAGGACGAAATGGCAGCGGACGAAATGGCAGGACAGAATGGCAGGAAGTTAATTTGGCAAAAAATATAACACTTACGGCTCGTATTTTTAGGTTTTACCTATTGTGTTTGTTAGTAGGTAACGGTTCTCGATTTAGTCATTTCTACCTCAAATGTCCAAAGCATATAAATACAGCTAAATTGAACCAAGAGCGTAAAAGAGGGTAAATATCAGTTATCCATGTCTTAAATTTTTTCTTAAATTTATTTCTTTTTAACCATCTTCCAATTGATATCTTCGTTTTATAACAATTCTAAGTAGTACAACCTTTATTTATGACGAAAGAATTTTCCCGTGGACTCCCTCTGAATTTCTCTCAGGGTCTAGCTATCATGTGACAAAGAATTAAATCTACTAACTGCTTTCACACACAGTATAATTTTGAAACTTGGGAGCCTAGTGGTATCTTTGTGTCTGTAGTATGTAATAATAATGATACGTAATTCTTTTGAACATCTTAATGGTATTTGTCGTTTGACTTCAGAAGACTGAGTTTAGCCTGCAAGTACAAGTTGCCTATAGTTAAAACATATCAGATGTGCGATCTTGTTTAATAAAACCTGCCCCTCCCCCTCCTCTATCTGAAAAGCCCTATATTGTTATTCACATATGAAATTCAAAGACAAAGGCAATCGTCTTTATCCAGTCATATTTTTATTTCAAGTGTAAGTCTTAAAATGTGCTACGTATGGTTGCAGAGGCTGGGTGTTTTTTTTGTTTTGTTTTGTTTTGTTTTGTTAATACTGAACTTCGGTGCCTAATATTGGAACTAATTTTCTTCATGAATTGATGTAAGAAGCGGCCGCGTGATTTTCGACCAATTATTTCATCACTAGTATCTATGAGCAATGAGAACAACAGTGGAAGACAAACTTCGTTCTTCTCAAACTTGATACTTTGAAAAACTTATGAAAGTAGTTTCGTTATCCAAATACATATTCAATCAAATCAGTTTCAGAAGTAGCATTAATCTTATAATAACGTAATGGCTGTAAGAGTTACCCTGAAAATGCATTTTGTATGTTTTCTTTTTTTCGTAATTCAGAGATTTTTTCCTGAATTTCACTGGAGTTATGAGGAACCTTAAATTATCAGGCATTCCACTTTAATCGCTCCCCTTTCACCCCCAATGCGATATTGGGTATATTTACAGCTTAGTGCAGCTTAAAGGAACCATGATCGTGCATATTTGATTTCTAACTTACTTGCTTATAGCGTTGCCCTCAAGACGAGATGAGAATTCAGGTTTTCTCGTCTCGTGTCGTAAATGTTTGTGAAAGTCCTGTCTGGAATCAAAATTTTCTTGTCTCGTTTTGTAAATTTATGTACAAAATGTGTACTGATTTCCGTCTTAGATTCATGTAGAATTTATCAGAATTCTTCAAGGTTACGACGAGTCCAAGAAAGATTGATATAATGACACTTAAATCATATTTATTAATGAAGTAAATTGTGGAATGACTTGCGTATATTTAAACTTTGCTAAATGCTCTTTCTTGTGTTCATACTATTACCTTATCAAATTGCATATGACATATATACAGTTAATCATATGACATATATACAATTAATCATAAGGCATATATACAATTAATCATATGACATATATACAATTAATCATATCCTATATTTTGAAAACGGGAGATCCTATGTCTACCGAAAGGTCTAGTGTTTCTTGTGAGTACTCCACAATTTGTTTCCTCCAAAGATTTTTGCCCCGAGCTTCCCTTGAATTTGTCCCTATGCATATTTTATAGACTTAAAAATACTAGAGACAGTCATCAGAAAATAATGAGTACACATCCTACATATCCTCTCGTCAAAAACTTCGGAACGAGTCGAATCGACCAATTTTAATTCGTTTTCTTTGCCACAGAAAGTATCTGATCCTCTTTGTACAATACCGAAGTTAGTTTATTCGCAAGTTAATATGGAGGATGTATGTATTTTCCTTTTTTTCTTTTTTTTTTTTTTTGCTTGTTACTTAAAATGTTTTGCAAATAACTTCAATAACTTTTGAAACTGCTTGTCTTCACTTGAGCATATACAGATCACAGTGCGAAATAAAGATAAAAGCTGCTTCCTTCTAGTAATACCCGAAAAGATCTTAAATAATATATATAAAAAAGAAAACAACTAAAACTAATTTCTTTCATTAAGACACTGCTGGTATGAATAGAAAGCTTGCAATAGTAAGGTGTTTGTAAATGACTGTCAATTAGAATTGAAATATTATTAGCAGTTCGAATTTTGGAGCATAATGAATAAATCGAAAATTTGTGTTGAAATCTTCATTTATCAAGCAAGAAACAAAATAGTTTAAAACCCGACAATTCAACTTCCTGCCATTCTGTCCTCCTGCCATTTCGTCCTCTGCCATTTCGTCCGCCTGCCATTTTGTCCCCTGCCATTTCGTCCGCCTGCCATTTCGTCCTCTGCCATTTTGTCCTCCTGCCATTATTTCCTGCCATTATGTCCCCTGCCATTTTGTCCTCCTGCCATTCTGTCCGTTCCCCACCATGGACACATGATTTTACGATTCTATAGTTACCTCCTAGGGTTGTTCCGATAATCGAGTAATCGATAACAATTTGATAAAATTTCTAAACCGTTTCGTGGTTAAAAATTTTAATTTTATCTCCTTATCGAACTTTTGAAATTCTCGAAATGTTAAACATTTGAAGTGTTCGAGATTTTAGAAATTTTCAAGTCACTCGGCTCGAGACTCTGGAAATGTTTGAGACACTCAAAGTGTTCGAGACTCTCTAAATGTTCGAGACACTGGAAGTGTTCCAAATTCTAGACATTTTCAAGACACTCGAAGTGTTGGATATTGTGGAAATGCTTGAGACACTCGAAGTGTTCGAGACTCGAAATTTTCAATACACTCTAAGTGTTCGAGGCTCGAAATGTTCGAGACACTTCAAGTGTTCGAGACTATGAAAATGTATTAAACACTTTAATGGTTCGAGACTCTCGAAATGTTCGAGACATTCTAAGTGTTCGATATTCTCTAAATTTTCAATACACTTCAAGTGTTCGAGACACTTGAAGTGTTCGAGACTCTGTAGGCCTAAATGTTTCAGACACTCTAAGTGTTCGAAACTCTCGAAATGTTCGAGACACTCGAAGTGTTCGATACTCTCGACATTTCCAATACACTTGAAGGTTCAAGACTCAAAATATTCGAGACACTTGAAGTGTTCGATACTGAAAATGTTTGAGACACTCTAAGTGTTTGATACTCTCGAAATATTCTTGAGTGTCGGATTGTTTGAAACAGGCTCATAGCCAGGGAGGGGCAAGAGGGGGCACTGCTCCACATAAATTACGTTTTTTTCCTCTAAAAATAACGCAGAAGAGAATTTTCAAAGTGACTCAAAACCACTGAAATTCTTCCGATTATATTTACCAAATTAAATTCAACTTTACGAATTCTACTCATTTCTGTGTAAAATCAAATGTTTCTTGCTAGATGCACCAAATATCTTTTACTGCCTTTACCAATTTCAAGAATTTCAAACATTACCCTATTATTGCAACCAAGACAAGCATCCAAGGATACCAGGTGCACCTCCAAACAACAATATCATAGTCCATAATGTTAGTTATGTATTTATTTATTTATTTATTTATTGAACAATTTCCCAGATACAGCATAACTTTGCCATTTTACACAGGGACATGCTAACAAAAGAAAGAAAAAAAAACAAGACAACAATAACAACAACATAGAAAAAAAGAGTGTAAAAGTAAAACTATTCCGTCAAAGCTCGTTTAATTGCTCTTTCAAACACTGGGTAGCTCGAAAAAATGTCCACATCAGTTGTTACTTGATTATAACTGTTTGGTATTCTATAAAAAAGAGACCTCTGTATAACAGCCAACCTAGGACGGGCAAGATGGAAAAGGTGGGTATTCCGAGTGATGCGGGAAGGGACACGTAAGGATAGTTCCTGAAGTAATATTTCCGATCTTAAGGTTCCATTAACTATTTTATGTAGATATTTCAGATCAGAGATAATTCTGCGTACTTCAGGAGTCTGAATATTAAGATGTCGCAAGAGCTCCTTCTTAGATAATATTCGAAGTGCAGGAACACGAAATCGGACTATAGCAATGAAGAAATTGAGAACAGAATCAAGTCTGGAGAGATGTGTAGGTGCTGCCATGGCCCATATGGGAGAGCAGTATTCGATCTTGGGCGCTATTAAAGTCTTATAAAAAGTTGCTAATGAAGAAACAGTGCGTAGTTCGGTGAATCGATAAAGAAGTCCCAACATGCGCATTGAATTCTTTAGTATTGAGGAGATGTGGTCAGAGAAGGTGAGTTTTGAATCAAAGATGACACCAAGATCGTTATGACTAGCAGAATGTGTGATAGGGGAATCGTTGATATGGTATGTGGAGGGAACAGGAGATTTTTTCAAAGTAATAGTAATACTGTCACATTTCTTACTGTTGAGTTTCAAGTGCCACATTTCACACCAGCCTGTAAGGTAATTTATGTCTTCCTGTAGAGCAATTGTGTCATGGAGACACGATATTTCTCTGTATAACTTACAATCGTCAGCAAAAAGCAGAAGGCCACTAGGTTGAGCTGATAAGTGCGTGTAGAGATCATCCATATACAGGACAAACAGTAGAGGCACAAGTACACTCCCCTGAGGCACCCCTGAGATCACGGGTTGGGGGTTAGAAGTCGCCCCTGAAAGAACAACTCTCTGTTTACGGTCCTTCAAGTAGCTTGTGATTAGAGAGAGAAATTTGCCATGTACATTAAATCTATTGGAGAGTTTATGAAGAAGATGAATGTGACTGACAGAATCAAAGGCCTTCGAGAGATCAAAGTAGATAACATCTAATTGAGTATTGTTATTCATACATTTGACTGCACAGGAAAGAAGAGTACTTAAGTTTGAGAGACTTGAGCTTTTCGGTAGAAAGCCGTGCTGAGAACTATGGATGTAAGGTGAGGTGAATTTAAGTAGCCTGTCTTTAATTATTTTTTCGCAGATAATTGATATTACAGAAAGAAGAGATATTGGCCTATAGGAGGATACATGATCTTTAAGTCCTGATTTATATATTGGGGTCACGTGAGCCAGTTTCCAACTGGTGGGATAATACCCTTCCTTGAAGCATCTATTGAATAAGATAGATAGAGGAACCGCAATAACTGAAGCAGTTTTGTTGAGAAAAAGAGGACTAATTTTATCAGGTCCAAGTGATCTATGTGGAGATAACGATAGCAAGAGAGCCAGAACTTCGCCCGGGGTGGTAGAGAGAATGGATAAGGTGTCCGAACAGATGGGATGGAGAGGGGGGAGATGGGTTGTAGAGGAAAGGGAAGTAAATGTTTTGCAGAAGTAGTTATTGAAGAGGTCTGGTCTTTGATCATCACTCGCTTCAGTATTTTCATCTTGAATTGTTGCCGGTATGCCCGGAGATTTTGTTCTAGATTTAATTACAGACCAAAAGACTTCAGGGTTACTAACAGTAAAATCACCAATTGAGTCCATGTATTCAAAATATTTACGTCGCTGTACCTTCTTGGCAAGACTTCTAATTCTAGCAAAGTTTTTATATGTGTAGTCACTCGGATGTGATTTCCATAGAGACCAGGCAAGCTTTTTGTTTTTAAGAAGGTCACGAAGTTCATTGTCGTACCAGACCGGAAACCTGTTCGATTTTGATGCTTTCACCGGCACAAAGTCCTTTATGGCTGAGTGGACAACGGATGTAAATAAGTCCACAGCGTCGTCAACAGTTCCTACCTCTACGTTTGTCAAGTCAAAATCGCCACTTACTAATAATTAAATGAAAAATATACTAATCGTTAGTACTACGTTAGTACTGGTTAGTACTCCAAGCACAACGTTAGTACTCACACCCATATAAAGTTATTAACGAATTAAAGTGGCGATATTCACTTGACGTCAAGCCAGAATCGCCACTTTTGTAAATCTTCTCCAAATTATACAAAAGTAGTGTCAATCGTTAGTACTACGTTAGTACTGGTTAGTACTCCAAGCACAACGTTAGTACTCACACCCATATAAAGTTATTAAAAAAATTAAAATGGCGATATTCACTTGACGTCAAGCCAGAATCGCCACTTTTGTAAATCTTCTCCAAATTATACAAAAGTAGTGTCAATCGTTAGTACAACGTTAGTACTGGTTAGTACTCCAAGCACAACGTTAGTATTCACACCCATATAAAGTTATTAACGAATTAAAGTGGCGATATTCACTTGACGTCAAGCCAGAATCGCCACTTTTGTAAATCTACTCCAAATTATACAAAAGTAGTGTCAATCGTTAGTACTACGTTAGTACTAGTTAGTACTCCAAGCACAACGTTAGTACTCACACCCATATAAAGTTATTAACGAATGAAAGTTGCGATATTCACTTGACGTCAAGCCAGAATCGCCACTTTTGTAAATCTTCTCCAAATTATACAAAAGTAGTGTCAATCGTTAGTACAACGTTAGTACTGGTTAGTACTCCAAGCACAACGTTAGTACTCACACCCATATAAAGTTATTAAAAAAATTTAAAGTGGCGATATTCACTTGACGTCAAGCCAGAATCGCCACTTTTGTAAATCTTCTCCAAATTATACAAAAGTAGTGTCAATCGTTAGTACTACGTTAGTACTGGTTAGTACTCCAAGCACAATGTTAGTACTCACTCCGATATAAAGTTATTAACGAATTAAAGTGGCGATATTCACTTGACGTCAAGCCAGAATCGCCACTTTTGTAAATCTTCTCCAAATTATACAAAAGTACTGTCAATCGTTAGTACTACGTTAGTACTGGTTAGTACTCCAAGCACAACGTTAGTACTCACACCCATATAAAGTTATTAACGAATTAAAGTGGCGATATTCACTTGACGTCAAGCCAGAATCGCCACTTTTGTAAATCTTCTCCAAATTATACAAAAGTAGTGTCAATCGTTAGTACAACGTTAGTACTGGTTAGTACTCCAAGCACAATGTTAGTACTCACTCCGATATAAAGTTATTAACGAATTAAAGTGGCGATATTCACTTGACGTCAAGCCAGAATCGCCACTTTTGTAAATCTTCTCCAAATTATACAAAAGTAGTGTCAATCGTTAGTACTACGTTAGTACTGGTTAGTACTCCAAGCACAACGTTAGTACTCACACCCATATAAAGTTATTAACGAATTAAAGTGGCGATATTCACTTGACGTCAAGCCAGAATCGCCACTTTTGTAAATCTTCTCCAAATTATACAAAAGCAGTGTCAATCGTTAGTACAACGTTAGTACTGGTTAGTACTCCAAGCACAACGTTAGTACTCACACCCATATAAAGTTATTAAAAAAATTTAAAGTGGCGATATTCACTTGACGTCAAGCCAGAATCGCCACTTTTGTAAATCTTCTCCAAATTATACAAAACTAGTGTCAATCGTTAGTAATACGTTAGTACTGGTCAGTACTCCAAGCACAACGTTAGTACTCACACCCATATAAAGTTATTAACGAATTAAAGTGGCGATATTCACTTGACGTCAAGCCAGAATCGCCACTTTTGTAAATCTTCTCCAAATTATACAAAAGTAGTGTCAATCGTTAGTACAACGTTAGTACTGGTTAGTACTCCAAGCACAACGTTAGTACTCACACCCATATAAAGTTATTAACGAATTAAAGTGGCGATATTCACTTGACGTCAAGCCAGAATCGCCACTTTTGTAAATCTTATCCAAATTATACAAAAGTAGTGTCAATCGTTAGTACTACGTTAGTACTGGTTAGTACTCCAAGCACAACGTTAGTACTCACACCCATATAAAGTTATTAACGAATTAAAGTGGCGATATTCACTTGACGTCAAGCCAGAATCGCCACTTTTGTAAATCTTCTCCAAATTATACAAAAGTAGTGTCAATCGTTAGTACTACGTTAGTACTAGTTACTACTCCAAGCACAACGCTAGTACTCACACCCATATAAAGTTATTAACGAATTAAAGTGGCGATATTCACTTGACGTCAAGCCAGAATCGCCACTTTTGTAAATCTTCTCCAAATTATACAAAAGTAGTGTCAATCGTTAGTACTACGTTAGTACTGGTTAGTACTCCAAGCACAACGTTAGTACTCACACCCATATAAAGTTATTAACGAATTAAAGTGGCGATATTCACTTGACGTCAAGCCAGAATCGCCACTTTTGTAAATCTTCTCCAAATTATACAAAAGCAGTGTCAATCGTTAGTACAACGTTAGTACTGGTTAGTACTCCAAGCACAACGTTAGTACTCACACCCATATAAAGTTATTAACGAATTAAAGTGGCGATATTCACTTGACGTCAAGCCAGAATCGCCACTTTTGTAAATCTTCTCCAAATTATACAAAAGTAGTGTCAATCGTTAGTAATACGTTAGTACTGGTCAGTACTCCAAGCACAACGTTAGTACTCACACCCATATAAAGTTATTAACTAATTAAAGTGGCGATATTCACTTGACGTCAAGCCAGAATCGCCACTTTTGTAAATCTTCTCCAAATTATACAAAAGTAGTGTCAATCGTTAGTACAACGTTAGTACTGGTTAGTACTCCAAGCACAACGTTAGTACTCACACCCATATAAAGTTATTAAAAAAATTAAAATGGCGATATTCAATTGACGTCAAGCCAGAATCGCCACTTTTGTAAATCTTCTCCAAATTATACAAAAGTAGTGTCAATCGTTAGTGCTACGTTAGTACTGGTTAGTACTCCAAGCACAACGTTAGTACTCACACCCATATAAAGTTATTAACGAATTAAAGTGGCGATATTCACTTGACGTCAAGCCAGAATCGCCACTTTTGTAAATCTTCTCCAAATTATACAAAAGTAGTGTCAATCGTTAGTACTACGTTAGTACTAGTTAGTACTCCAAGCACAACGCTAGTACTCACACCCATATAAAGTTATTAACGAATTAAAGTGGTAATATTCACTTGACGTCAAGCCAGAATCGCCACTTTTGTAAATTTTCTCCAAATTATACAAAAGTAGTGTCAATCGTTAGTACTACGTTAGTACTAGTTAGTACTCCAAGCACAACGCTAGTACTCACACCCATATAAAGTTATTAACGAATTAAAGTGGTAATATTCACTTGACGTCAAGCCAGAATCGCCACTTTTGTAAATCTTCTCCAAATTATACAAAAGTAGTGTCAATCGTTAGTACTACGTTAGTACTGGTTAGTACTCCAAGCACAACGTTAGTACTCACACCCATATAAAGTTATTAACGAATTAAAGTGGCGATATTCACTTGACGTCAAGCCAGAATCGCCACTTTTGTAAATCTTCTCCAAATTATACAAAAGTAGTGTCGATCGTTAGTACAACGTTAGTACTGGTTAGTACTCCAAGCACAACGTTAGTACTCACACCCATATAAAGTTATTAACGAATTAAAGTGGCGATATTCACTTGACGTCAAGCCAGAATCGCCACTTTTGTAAATCTTCTCCAAATTATACAAAAGTAGTGTCAATCGTTAGTACTACGTTAGTACTGGTTAGTACTCCAAGCACAACGTTAGTACTCACACCCATATAAAGTTATTAACGAATTAAAGTGGCGATATTCACTTGATGTCAAGCCAGAATCGCCACTTTTGTAAATCTTCTCCAAATTATACAAAAGTAGTGTCAATCGTTAGTACTACGTTAGTTCTGGTTAGTACTCCAAGCACAACGTTAGTACTCACACCCATATAAAGTTATTAACGAATTAAAGTGGCGATATTCACTTGACGTCAAGCCAGAATCGCCACTTTTGTAAATCTTCTCCAAATTATACAAAAGTAGTGTCAATCGTTAGTACAACGTTAGTACTGGTTAGTACTCCAAGCACAACGTTAGTACTCACACCCATATAAAGTTATTAACGAATGAAAGTGGCGATATTCACTTGACGTCAAGCCAGAATCGCCACTTTTGTAAATCTTCTCCAAATTATACAAAAGTAGTGTCAATCGTTAGTACTACATTAGTACTAGTTAGTACTCCAAGCACAACGTTAGTACTCACACCCATATAAAGTTACTAACGAATGAAAATGGCGATATTCACTTGACGTCAAGCCAGAATCGCCACTTTTGTAAATCTTCTTCAAATTATACAAAAGTAGTGTCAATCGTTAGTACTACGTTAGTACTGGTTAGTACTCCAAGCACAACGTTAGTACTCACACCCATATAAAGTTATTAACGAATTAAAGTGACGATATTCACTTGACGTCAAGCCAGAATCGCCACTTTTGTAAATCTTCTCCAAATTATACAAAAGTAGTGTCAATCGTTAGTAATACGTTAGTACTGGTCAGTACTCCAACCACAACGTTAGTACTCACACCCATATAAAGTTATTAACGAATGAAAGTGACGATATTCACTTGACGTCAAGCCAGAATCGCCACTTTTGTAAATCTTCTCCAAATTATACAAAAGTAGTGTCAATCGTTAGTACTACGTTAGTACTAGTTAGTACTCCAAGCACAACGTTAGTACTCACACCCATATAAAGTTATTAACGAATTAAAGTGGCGATATTCACTTGACGTCAAGCCAGAATCGCCACTTTTGTAAATCTTCTCCAAATTATACAAAAGTAGTGTCAATCGTTAGTACAACGTTAGTACTGGTTAGTACTCCAAGCACAACGTTAGTACTCACACCCATATAAAATTATTTAAAAAATTTAAAGTGGCGATATTCACTTGACGTCAAGCCAGAATCGCCACTTTTGTAAATCTTCTCCAAATTATACAAAAGTAGTGTCAATCTTTAGTACTGCGTTAGTACTGGTTAGTACTCCAAGCACAATGTTAGTACTCACTCCGATATAAAGTTATTAACGAATGAAAGTGGCGATATTCACTTGACGTCAAGCCAGAATCGCCACTTTTGTAAATCTTCTCCAAATTATACAAAAGTAGTGTCAATCGTTAGTACTACGTTAGTACTGGTTAGTACTCCAAGCACAACGTTAGTACTCACACCCATATAAAGTTATTAACGAATTAAAGTGGCGATATTCACTTGACGTCAAGCCAGAATCGCCACTTTTGTAAATCTTCTCCAAATTATACAAAAGCAGTGTCAATCGTTAGTACAACGTTAGTACTGGTTAGTACTCCAAGCACAACGTTAGTACTCACACCCATATAAAGTTATTAAAAAAATTTAAAGTGGCGATATTCACTTGACGTCAAGCCAGAATCGCCACTTTTGTAAATCTTCTCCAAATTATACAAAAGTAGTGTCAATCGTTAGTAATACGTTAGTACTGGTCAGTACTCCAAGCACAACGTTAGTACTCACACCCATATAAAGTTATTAACGAATTAAAGTGGCGATATTCACTTGACGTCAAGCCAGAATCGCCACTTTTGTAAATCTTCTCCAATTTATACAAAAGTAGTGTCAATCGTTAGTACTACGTTAGTACTAGTTAGTACTCCAAGCACAACGCTAGTACTCACACCCATATAAAGTTATTAACGAATTAAAGTGGTAATATTCACTTGACGTCAAGCCAGAATCGCCACTTTTGTAAATCTTCTCCAAATTATACAAAAGTAGTGTCAATCGTTAGTACTACGTTAGTACTGGTTAGTACTCCAAGCACAATGTTAGTACTCACTCCGATATAAAGTTATTAACGAATTAAAGTGGCGATATTCACTTGGCGTCAAGCCAGAATCGCCACTTTTGTAAATCTTCTCCAAATTATACAAAAGTAGTGTCAATCGTTAGTACTACGTTAGTACTGGTTAGTACTCCAAGCACAACGTTAGTACTCACACCCATATAAAGTTATTAACGAATTAAAGTGGCGATATTCACTTGACGTCAAGCCAGAATCGCCACTTTTGTAAATCTTCTCCAAATTATACAAAAGTACTGTCAATCGTTAGTACTACGTTAGTACTGGTTAGTACTCCAAGCACAACGTTAGTACTCACACCATATAAAGTTATTAAAAAAATTTAAAGTGGCGATATTCACTTGACGTCAAGCCAGAATCGCCACTTTTGTAAATCTTCTCCAAATTATACAAAAGTAGTGTCAATCGTTAGTAATACGTTAGTACTGGTCAGTACTCCAAGCACAACGTTAGTACTCACACCCATATAAAGTTATTAACGAATTAAAGTGGCGATATTCACTTGACGTCAAGCCAGAATCGCCACTTTTGTAAATCTTCTCCAAATTATACAAAAGTAGTGTCAATCGTTAGTACTACGTTAGTACTGGTTAGTACTCCAAGCACAACATTAGTACTCACACCCATATAAAGTTATTAACGAATTAAAGTGGCGATATTGACTCTACGTCAAGCCAGAATCGCCACTTTTGTAAATCTTCTCCAAATTTTACAAAAGTAGTGTCAATCGTTAGTACTACATTAGCACTAGTTAGTACTCCAAGCACAACGCTAGTACTCACAACCATATAAAGTTATTAACGAATTAAAGTGGTAATATTCACTTGACGTCAAGCCAGAATCGCCACTTTTGTAAATCTTCTCCAAATTATACAAAAGTAGTGTCAATCGTTAGTACTACGTTAGTACTGGTTAGTACTCCAAGCACAACGTTAATACTCACACCCATATAAAGTTATTAACGAATTAAAGTGGCGATATTCACTTGACGTCAAGCCAGAATCGCCACTTTTGTAAATCTTCTCCAAATTATACAAAAGTAGTGTCAATCGTTAGTACTGGTTAGTACTCCAAGCACAACGTTAGTACTCACACCCATATAAAGTTATTAACGAATTAAAGTGGCGATATTCACTTGACGTCAAGCCAGAATCGCCACTTTTGTAAATCTTCTCCAAATTATACAAAAGTAGTGTCAATCGTTAGTACTACGTTAGTACTGGTTAGTACTCCAAGCACAACGTTAGTACTCACACCCATATAAAGTTATTAACGAATTAAAGTGGCGATATTCACTTGATGTCAAGCCAGAATCGCCACTTTTGTAAATCTTCTCCAAATTATACAAAAGTAGTGTCAATCGTTAGTACTACGTTAGTTCTGGTTAGTACTCCAAGCACAACGTTAGTACTCACACCCATATAAAGTTATTAATGAATTAAAGTGGCGATATTCACTTGACGTCAAGCCAGAATCGCCACTTTTGTAAATCTTCTCCAAATTATACAAAAGTAGTGTCAATCGTTAGTACAACGTTAGTACTGGTTAGTACTCCAAGCACAACGTTAGTACTCACACCCATATAAAGTTATTATCGAATGAAAGTGGCGATATTCACTTGACGTCAAGCCAGAATCGCCACTTTTGTAAATCTTCTCCAAATTATACAAAAGTAGTGTCAATCGTTTGTACTACATTAGTACTAGTTAGTACTCCAAGCACAACGTTAGTACTCACACCCATATAAAGTTATTAACGAATGAAAGTGGCGATATTCACTTGACGTCAAGCCAGAATCGCCACTTTTGTAAATCTTCTTCAAATTATACAAAAGTAGTGTCAATCGTTAGTACTACGTTAGTACTGGTTAGTACTCCAAGCACAACGTTAGTACTCAAACCCATATAAAGTTATTAACGAATTAAAGTGACGATATTCACTTGACGTCAAGCCAGAATCGCCACTTTTGTAAATCTTCTCCAAATTATACAAAAGTAGTGTCAATCGTTAGTAATACGTTAGTACTGGTCAGTACTCCAAGCACAACGTTAGTACTCACACCCATATAATGTTATTAACGAATGAAAGTGACGATATTCACTTGACGTCAAGCCAGAATCGCCACTTTTGTAAATCTTCTCCAAATTATACAAAAGTAGTGTCAATCGTTAGTACTACGTTAGTACTAGTTAGTACTCCAAGCACAACGTTAGTACTCACACCCATATAAAGTTATTAACGAATTAAAGTGGCGATATTCACTTGACGTCAAGCCAGAATCGCCACTTTTGTAAATCTTCTCCAAATTATACAAAAGTAGTGTCAATCGTTAGTACAACGTTAGTACTGGTTAGTACTCCAAGCACAACGTTAGTACTCACACCCATATAAAGTTATTAAAAAAATTTAAAGTGGCGATATTCACTTGACGTCAAGCCAGAATCGCCACTTTTGTAAATCTTCTCCAAATTATACAAAAGTAGTGTCAATCGTTAGTAATACGTTAGTACTGGTTAGTACTCCAAGCACAACGTTAGTACTCACACCCATATAAAGTTATTAACGAATTAAAGTGGTAATATTCACTTGACGTCAAGCCAGAATCGCCACTTTTGTAAATCTTCTCCAAATTATACAAAAGTAGTGTCAATCGTTAGTACAACGTTAGTACTGGTTAGTACTCCAAGCACAACGTTAGTACTCACACCCATATAAAGTTATTAAAAAAATTTAAAGTGGCGATATTCACTTGACGTCAAGCCAGAATCGCCACTTTTGTAAATCTTCTCCAAATTATACAAAAGTAGTGTCAATCGTTAGTACTACGTTAGTACTAGTTAGTACTCCAAGCACAACGCTAGTACTCACACCCATATAAAGTTATTAACGAATTAAAGTGGTAATATTCACTTGACGTCAAGCCAGAATCGCCACTTTTGTAAATCTTCTCCAAATTATACAAAAGTAGTGTCAATCGTTAGTACTACGTTAGTACTGGTTAGTACTCCAAGCACAATGTTAGTACTCACTCCGATATAAAGTTATTAACGAATTAAAGTGGCGATATTCACTTGGCGTCAAGCCAGAATCGCCACTTTTGTAAATCTTCTCCAAATTATACAAAAGTAGTGTCAATCGTTAGTACTACGTTAGTACTGGTTAGTACTCCAAGCACAACGTTAGTACTCACACCCATATAAAGTTATTAATGAATTAAAGTGGCGATATTCACTTGACGTCAAGCCAGAATCGCCACTTTTGTAAATCTTCTCCAAATTATACAAAAGCAGTGTCAATCGTTAGTACTACGTTAGTACTGGTTAGTACTCCAAGCACAACGTTAGTACTCACACCATATAAAGTTATTAAAAAAATTTAAAGTGGCGATATTCACTTGACGTCAAGCCAGAATCGCCACTTTTGTAAATCTTCTCCAAATTATACAAAAGTAGTGTCAATCGTTAGTAATACGTTAGTACTGGTCAGTACTCCAAGCACAACGTTAGTACTCACACCCATATAAAGTTATTAACTAATTAAAGTGGCGATATTCACTTGACGTCAAGCCAGAATCGCCACTTTTGTAAATCTTCTCCAAATTATACAAAAGTAATGTCAATCGTTAGTACTACGTTAGTACTGGTTAGTACTCCAAGCACAACATTAGTACTCACACCCATATAAAGTTATTAACGAATTAAAGTGGCGATATTGACTCTACGTCAAGCCAGAATCGCCACTTTTGTAAATCTTCTCCAAATTTTACAAAAGTAGTGTCAATCGTTAGTACTACATTAGCACTAGTTAGTACTCCAAGCACAACGCTAGTACTCACAACCATATAAAGTTATTAACGAATTAAAGTGGTAATATTCACTTGACGTCAAGCCAGAATCGCCACTTTTGTAAATCTTCTCCAAATTATACAAAAGTACTGTCAATCGTTAGTACTACGTTAGTACTGGTTAGTACTCCAAGCACAACGTTAATACTCACACCCATATAAAGTTATTAACGAATTAAAGTGGCGATATTCACTTGACGTCAAGCCAGAATCGCCACTTTTGTAAATCTTCTCCAAATTATACAAAAGTAGTGTCAATCGTTAGTACTACGTTAGTACTGGTTAATACTCCAAGCACAACGTTAGTACTCACACCCATATAAAGTTATTAACGAATTAAAGTGGCGATATTCACTTGACGTCAAGCCAGAATCGCCACTTTTGTTAATCTTCTCCAAATTATACAAAAGTAGTGTCAATCGTTAGTACTACGTTAGTTCTGGTTAGTACTCCAAGCACAACGTTAGTACTCACACCCATATAAAGTTATTAATGAATTAAAGTGGCGATATTCACTTGACGTCAAGCCAGAATCGCCACTTTTGTAAATCTTCTCCAAATTATACAAAAGTAGTGTCAATCGTTAGTACAACGTTAGTACTGGTTAGTACTCCAAGCACAACGTTAGTACTCACACCCATATAAAGTTATTATCGAATGAAAGTGGCGATATTCACTTGACGTCAAGCCAGAATCGCCACTTTTGTAAATCTTCTCCAAATTATACAAAAGTAGTGTCAATCGTTAGTACTACATTAGTACTAGTTAGTACTCCAAGCACAACGTTAGTACTCACACCCATATAAAGTTATTAACGAATGAAAGTGGCGATATTCACTTGACGTCAAGCCAGAATCGCCACTTTTGTAAATCTTCTTCAAATTATACAAAAGTAGTGTCAATCGTTAGTACTACGTTAGTACTGGTTAGTACTCCAAGCACAACGTTAATACTCAAACCCATATAAAGTTATTAACGAATTAAAGTGACGATATTCACTTGACGTCAAGCCAGAATCGCCACTTTTGTAAATCTTCTCCAAATTATACAAAAGTAGTGTCAATCGTTAGTAATACGTTAATACTGGTCAGTACTCCAAGCACAACGTTAGTACTCACACCCATATAATGTTATTAACGAATGAAAGTGACGATATTCACTTGACGTCAAGCCAGAATCGCCACTTTTGTAAATCTTCTCCAAATTATACAAAAGTAGTGTCAATCGTTAGTACTACGTTAGTACTAGTTAGTACTCCAAGCACAACGTTAGTACTCACACCCATATAAAGTTATTAACGAATTAAAGTGGCGATATTCACTTGACGTCAAGCCAGAATCGCCACTTTTGTAAATCTTCTCCAAATTATACAAAAGTAGTGTCAATCGTTAGTACAACGTTAGTACTGGTTAGTACTCCAAGCACAACGTTAGTACTCACACCCATATAAAGTTATTAAAAAAATTTAAAGTGGCGATATTCACTTGACGTCAAGCCAGAATCGCCACTTTTGTAAATCTTCTCCAAATTATACAAAAGTAGTGTCAATCGTTAGTACTACGTTAGTACTGGTTAGTACTCCAAGCACAACGTTAGTACTCACACCCATATAAAGTTATTAACGAATTAAAGTGGTAATATTCACTTGACGTCAAGCCAGAATCGCCACTTTTGTAAATCTTCTCCAAATTATACAAAAGTAGTGTCAATCGTTAGTACAACGTTAGTACTGGTTAGTACTCCAAGCACAACGTTAGTACTCACACCCATATAAAGTTATTAAAAAAATTTAAAGTGGCGATATTCACTTGACGTCAAGCCAGAATCGCCACTTTTGTAAATCTTCTCCAAATTATACAAAAGTAGTGTCAATCGTTAGTACTACGTTAGTACTAGTTAGTACTCCAAGCACAACGCTAGTACTCACACCCATATAAAGTTATTAACGAATTAAAGTGGTAATATTCACTTGACGTCAAGCCAGAATCGCCACTTTTGTAAATCTTCTCCAAATTATACAAAAGTAGTGTCAATCGTTAGTACTACGTTAGTACTGGTTAGTACTCCAAGCACAATGTTAGTACTCACTCCGATATAAAGTTATTAACGAATTAAAGTGGCGATATTCACTTGGCGTCAAGCCAGAATCGCCACTTTTGTAAATCTTCTCCAAATTATACAAAAGTAGTGTCAATCGTTAGTACTACGTTAGTACTGGTTAGTACTCCAAGCACAACGTTAGTACTCACACCCATATAAAGTTATTAATGAATTAAAGTGGCGATATTCACTTGACGTCAAGCCAGAATCGCCACTTTTGTAAATCTTCTCCAAATTATACAAAAGCAGTGTCAATCGTTAGTACTACGTTAGTACTGGTTAGTACTCCAAGCACAACGTTAGTACTCACACCATATAAAGTTATTAAAAAAATTTAAAGTGGCGATATTCACTTGACGTCAAGCCAGAATCGCCACTTTTGTAAATCTTCTCCAAATTATACAAAAGTAGTGTCAATCGTTAGTAATACGTTAGTACTGGTCAGTACTCCAAGCACAACGTTAGTACTCACACCCATATAAAGTTATTAACTAATTAAAGTGGCGATATTCACTTGACGTCAAGCCAGAATCGCCACTTTTGTAAATCTTCTCCAAATTATACAAAAGTAGTGTCAATCGTTAGTACTACGTTAGTTCTGGTTAGAACTCCAAGCACAACGTTAGTACTCACACCCATATAAAGTTATTAACGAATTAAAGTGGCGATATTCACTTGACGTCAAGCCAGAATCGCCACTTTTGTAAATCTTCTCCAAATTATACAAAAGTAGTGTCAATCGTTAGTACAACGTTAGTACTGGTTAGTACTCCAAGCACAACGTTAGTACTCACACCCATATAAAGTTATTAACGAATGAAAGTGGCGATATTCACTTGACGTCAAGCCAGAATCGCCACTTTTGTAAATCTTCTCCAAATTATACAAAAGTAGTGTCAATCGTTAGTACTACATTAGTACTAGTTAGTACTCCAAGCACAACGTTAGTACTCACACCCATATAAAGTTATTAACGAATGAAAGTGGCGATATTCACTTGACGTCAAGCCAGAATCGCCACTTTTGTAAATCTTCTTCAAATTATAAAAAGTAGTGTCAATCGTTAGTACTACGTTAGTACTGGTTAGTACTCCAAGCACAACGTTAGTACTCACACCCATATAAAGTTATTAACGAATTAAAGTGACGATATTCACTTGACGTCAAGCCAGAATCGCCACTTTTGTAAATCTTCTCCAAATTATACAAAAGTAGTGTCAATCGTTAGTAATACGTTAGTACTGGTCAGTACTCCAAGCACAACGTTAGTACTCACACCCATATAATGTTATTAACGAATGAAAGTGACGATATTCACTTGACGTCAAGCCAGAATCGCCACTTTTGTAAATCTTCTCCAAATTATACAAAAGTACTGTCAATCGTTAGTACTACGTTAGTACTAGTTAGTACTCCAAGCACAACGTTAGTACTCACACCCATATAAAGTTATTAACGAATTAAAGTGGCGATATTCACTTGACGTCAAGCCAGAATCGCCACTTTTGTAAATCTTCTCCAAATTATACAAAAGTAGTGTCAATCGTTAGTACAACGTTAGTACTGGTTAGTACTCCAAGCACAACGTTAGTACTCACACCCATATAAAGTTATTAAAAAAATTTAAAGTGGCGATATTCACTTGACGTCAAGCCAGAATCGCCACTTTTGTAAATCTTCTCCAAATTATACAAAAGTAGTGTCAATCGTTAGTACTACGTTAGTACTGGTTAGTACTCCAAGCACAATGTTAGTACTCACTCCGATATAACGTTATTAACGAATGAAAGTGGCGATATTCACTTGACGTCAAGCCAGAATCGCCACTTTTGTAAATCTTCTCCAAATTATACAAAAGTAGTGTCAATCGTTAGTACTACGTTAGTACTGGTTAGTACTCCAAGCACAACGTTAGTACTCACACCCATATAAAGTTATTAACGAATTAAAGTGGCGATATTCACTTGACGTCAAGCCAGAATCGCCACTTTTGTAAATCTTCTCCAAATTATACAAAAGTAGTGTCAATCGTTAGTACAACGTTAGTACTGGTTAGTACTCCAAGCACAACGTTAGTACTCACACCCATATAAAGTTATTAAAAAAATTAAAATGGCGATATTCACTTGACGTCAAGCCAGAATCGCCACTTTTGTAAATCTTCTCCAAATTATACAAAAGTAGTGTCAATCGTTAGTACTACGTTAGTACTGGTTAGTACTCCAAGCACAACGTTAGTACTCACACCCATATAAAGTTATTAACGAATTAAAGTGGCGATATTCACTTGACGTCAAGACAGAATCGCCACCTTTGTAAATCTTCTCCAAATTATACAAAAGTAGTGTCAATCGTTAGTACTACGTTAGTACTAGTTAGTACTCCAAGCACAACGCTAGTACTCACACCCATATAAAGTTATTAACGAATTAAAGTGGTAATATTCACTTGACGTCAAGCCAGAATCGCCACTTTTGTAAATCTTCTCCAAATTATACAAAAGTAGTGTCAATCGTTAGTACTACGTTAGTACTGGTTAGTACTGCAAGCACAACGTTAGTACTCACACCCATATAAAGTTATTAACGAATTAAAGTGGCGATATTCACTTGACGTCAAGCCAGAATCGCCACTTTTGTAAATCTTCTCCAAATTATACAAAAGTAGTGTCAATCGTTAGTACTACGTTAGTACTGGTTAGTACTCCAAGCACAACGTTAGTACTCAAACCCATATAAAGTTATTAACGAATTAAAGTGGCGATATTCACTTGACGTCAAGCCAGAATCGAGACTTTTGTAAATCTTCTCCGAATTATACAAAAGTAGTGTCAATCGTTAGTACTACGTTAGTACTGGTTAGTACTCCAGGCACAACGTTAGTACTCACACCCATATAAAGTTATTAACGAATTAAAGTGGCGATATTCACTTGACGTCAAGCCAGAATCGCCACTTTTGTAAATCTTCTCCAAATTATACAAAAGTAGTGTCAATCGTTAGTACAACGTTAGTACTGGTTAGTACTCCAAGCACAACGTTAGTACTCACACCCATATAAAGTTATTAAAAAAATTTAAAGTGGCGATATTCACTTGACGTCAAGCCAGAATCGCCACTTTTGTAAATCTCCAAATTATACAAAAGTAGTGTCAATCGTTAGTACTACGTTAGTACTGGTTAGTACTCCAAGCACAATGTTAGTACTCACTCCGATATAAAGTTATTAACGAATTAAAGTGGCGATATTCACTTGACGTCAAGCCAGAATCGCCACTTTTGTAAATCTTCTCCAAATTATACAAAAGTAGTGTCAATCGTTAGTACTACGTTAGTACTGGTTAGTACTCCAAGCACAACGTTAGTACTCACACCCATATAAAGTTATTAACGAATTAAAGTGACGATATTCACTTGACGTCAAGCCAGAATCGCCACTTTTGTAAATCTTCTCCAAATTATACAAAAGTAGTGTCAATCGTTAGTAATACGTTAGTACTGGTCAGTACTCCAAGCACAACGTTAGTACTCACACCCATATAAAGTTATTAACGAATTAAAGTGGCGATATTCACTTGACGTCAAGCCAGAATCGCCACTTTTGTAAATCTTCTCCAAATTATACAAAAGTAGTGTCAATCGTTAGTACAACGTTAGTACTGGTTAGTACTCCAAGCACAACGTTAGTACTCACACCCATATAAAGTTATTAACGAATTAAAGTGGCGATATTCACTTGACGTCAAGCCAGAATCGCCACTTTTGTAAATCTTCTCCAAATTATACAAAAGTAGTGTCAATCGTTAGTACTACGTTAGTACTGGTTAGTACTCCAAGCACAATGTTAGTACTCACTCCGATATAAAGTTATTAACGAATTAAAGTGGCGATATTCACTTGACGTCAAGCCAGAATCGCCACTTTTGTAAATCTTCTCCAAATTATACAAAAGTAGTGTCAATCGTTAGTACAACGTTAGTACTGGTTAGTACTCCAAGCACAACGTTAGTACTCACACCCATATAAAGTTATTAACGAATGAAAGTGGCGATATTCACTTGACGTCAAGCCAGAATCGCCACTTTTGTAAATCTTCTCCAAATTATACAGAAGTAGTGTCAATCGTTAGTACTACGTTAGTACTAGTTAGTACTCCAAGCACAACGTTAGTACTCACACCCATATAAAGTTAATAACGAATTAAAGTGGCGATATTCACTTGACGTCAAGCCAGAATCGCTACTTTTGTAAATCTTCTCCAAATTATACAAAAGTAGTGTCAATCGTTAGTACAACGTTAGTACTGGTTAGTACTCCAAGCACAACGTTAGTACTCACTCCGATATAAAGTTATTAACGAATGAAAGTGGCGATATTCACTTGACGTCAAGCCAGAATCGCCACTTTTGTAAATCTTCTCCAAATTATACAAAAGTAGTGTCAATCGTTAGTACTACGTTAGTACTGGTTAGTACTCCAAGCACAACGTTAGTACTCACACCCATATAAAGTTATTAAAAAAATTAAAATGGCGATATTCACTTGACGTCAAGCCAGAATCGCCACTTTTGTAAATCTTCTCCAAATTATACAAAAGTAGTGTCAATCGTTAGTACAACGTTAGTACTGGTTAGTACTCCAAGCACAACGTTAGTACTCACACCCATATAAAGTTATTAAAAAAATAAAATGGCGATATTCACTTGACGTCAAGCCAGAATCGCCACTTTTGTAAATCTTCTCCAAATTATACAAAAGTAGTGTCAATCGTTAGTACTACGTTAGTACTGGTTAGTACTCCAAGCACAACGTTAGTACTCACACCCATATAAAGTTATTAACGAATTAAAGTGGCGATATTCACTTGACGTCAAGCCAGAATCCCCACTTTTGTAAATCTTCTCCAAATTATACAAAAGTAGTGTCAATCGTTAGTACTACGTTAGTACTGGTTAGTACTCCAAGCACAACATTAGTACTCACACCCATATAAAGTTATTAACGAATTAAAGTGGCGATATTGACTTGACGTCAAGCCAGAATCGCCACTTTTGTAAATCTTCTCCAAATTATACAAAAGTAGTGTCAATCGTTAGTACTACGTTAGTACTGGTTAGTACTCCAAGCACAACATTAGTACTCACACCCATATAAATTTATTAACGAATTAAAGTGGTGATATTCACTTGACGTCAAGCCAGAATCGCCACTTTTGTTAATCTTCTCCAAATTATACAAAAGTAGTATCAATCGTTAGTACTACGTTAGTACTGGTTAGTACTCCAAGCACAACGTTAGTACTCACACCCATATAAAGTTATTAAAAAAATTTAAAGTGGCGATATTCACTTGACGTCAAGCCAGAATCGCCACTTTTGTAAATCTTCTCCAAATTATACAAAAGTAGTGTCAATCGTTAGTACTACGTTAGTACTGGTTAGTACTCCAAGCACAACGTGAGTACTCACACCCATATAAAGTTATTAACGAATTAAAGTGGCGATATTCACTTGACGTCAAGCCAGAATCGCCACTTTTGTAAATCTTCTCCAAATTATACAAAAGTAGTGTCAATCGTTAGTACTACGTTAGTACTGGTTAGTACTCCAAGCACAACGTTAGTACTCCCACCCATATAAAGTTATTAACGAATTAAAGTGGCGATATTCACTTGACGTCAAGCCAGAATCGCCACTTTTGTAAATCTTCTCCAAATTATACAAAAGTAGTGTCAATCGTTAGTACTACGTTAGTACTGGTTAGTACTCCAAGCACAACGTTAGTACTCACACCCATATTAAGTTATTAACGAATTAAAGTGGCGATATTCACTTGACGTCAAGCCAGAATCGCCACTTTTGTAAATCTTCTCCAAATTATACAAAAGTAGAGTCAATCGTTAGTACTACGTTATTTCTGGTTAGTACTCCAAGCACAACGTTAGTACTCACACCCATATAAAGTTATTAACGAGTTAAAGTGGCGAAATTCACTTGACGTCTAGCCAGAATCGCCACTTTTCTAAATATTCTCCAAATTATACAAAAGTAGTGTCAATCGTTAGTACTGCGTTAACAGTGGTTAGTACTGCAAGCACAACGTTAGTACTTTCATCCATGTAAAGTTATTAACTAATAAAAGTAGTGATATTTAGTTGACGTCAAGGAAGAAACGCCATTTTTGTGAATATTTTCCAAATTATACAATAGTGCTGTCAATCGTTAGTGTTTCCTCAGTGCTTGTAAGTGCTACAAATACACAATTAGGGCTTTCACGTACTTTAAATTGTTCACGAGTTAATGTGACGATATTTAAATAACAATGGCAGAATCGGCACTGGGGACAGTTTCGTAGTGGGATATGGAGATGGTTTTTGGGATATGCTTTAGCTATGTTGGTATAATCTGGAAATTGTTAAACACTTTTAGTCGATAATTTAAATTGTATATTTATTTTTAAAAAATATTTATCTTTTTACATTCAATTTCTTTTGCCACTTAACCTTTTTGGTTTGCTTGATAATATTTATTTTCTATAATTTGATATTTTAAGTACATATTTCGTAATCTGATGCAAACTCATTTATAAACGCTACGCAACAATATATAGAATAACACTAACTCGTTCGATATTATTAAGGCATGTAGTATTGGCGAAAACTACCAAATAAGTTAGGACACACATGTGCAATTCACATTTATTTTCTTTCTTTTGGGGTGACTGAGGAAGATTCTTGTATTGGCTTTCAATATGAATGTCAACCATATTAATCAGTACTTGGTGTGGTGTAATTATCGATAATAAACTTCAATTTCATGGAAAATATAAAAAATGAACTCGAAAATTTATGTAGAGCAAGAATGACTTATGAAAAAGAAATTTATCATATAAATGTAAATTTGTAGCATTTTTCCTTGTTACTAAATAGTGTTGAATTTTGCTATCTTGAACTTTTCTAACTGAAGTGCGTAAATAATGGACTACTAGACACTGACAAATACTAATTCTTCTAACTAAATGTGGGTGATGAAAGAAAAACACATAATGAATTCAAGAATTTCCTCAAACTTCCAAAATATAATTATAGAAAATCAATAGCACAAATCATGAAGAGAATTATACAAAATTCTACAAACAGTTAAGTAGCTGCAAAATGTACACTCATGTCCAAAATTATCGTCGCATGTCTATAAATATGTTGTTGTAGGAATATAATTTGATAATGAATTCGCCCGGTATTTCTTATAATATTAGTACGTGTTTAATCGGCAAAGACATGTATGTGACAAATTTCACGTCAAGAGAGCAGTAAATAAAAATAAAACGAAAATAAACTTTCTTGTCCATTTAGCAATATTTTGTTTTACTCATTCTAATTTTCATATTTATAATTCTTTTCCTATGAAATTTACCACAAATATACATTTTCCGATTATACACATCGTATCAGTATTAAAAGTACCCTGCAAAATCATTATCAAATTATATTCTTACAAGAAGACAATTATAGATATGAATCAATCATTTTGGACATGAGTGTACATTTTAAATCTTTAACAGTTGAAGCAAACATTACCCTACCCCCATCAGATATACATATGTATTCGAAACACCTTTAAGCTCCGTACTTTCTTTGTACGAGATAACAAGTGTAATATTGAAAACATTGTTTGAATGAGTGGTAAACTTCTCATTGTATAGGTACAAAGTATTACATATTTTTTTTTTTAGATAATCAGTCGAACCTGGTAAAAAAAAAAAAAGTTTCAAATAGGAGAAAATGCTAAGAATTTTACCATTTTTTAAAACATTGGTTGACTGTTTTCATACTAATGATGTTACATCAGCTTACTTTATACATTTTCAACGATTTTTCATTTACAAACCTTCAGACTTTATGTTCTGTTGGCCTAATTTTATCCCCCCCAATATAGATTATCTAATTCGCACGCTGTATGTATATATATATATAAGACGATTCAAGAGGAGGGTTATAGGGGCTATAGTTCCCTTGGGGCTTTAAGTTTCGCTTAATACCTCCTAGCTATGCAAATGACAAATCAAAGCGATGACACAGAGTTAATTTCCTTGTTAGGCGAAAGTTGAACTTTTTTTTTTTTTTTTTAACTTGGTTTAACTCACATACGTTGATAGTTCTGCATCTCATTAATAGTTAACCTTTCCTATTTTCGCGCTCTTATTGAATAATACAGTATGTAGTGGAAAATTTTGACAAACCTAGCAAAAATTAGTATCTTAATGAAATTTGCAGGATAATTTCCTTTCATCAAGTATAGTAATATCCTAAAGTCCCCGAATATCCTTCTTGAGCTGCATCCAATTTGGCTTAAATTTCCAATTTGACCGCCACCGTCTGTAGAACAATCATGTTTTAATTGATTTCTTAACTTATGTTCAATTCTACAGTCTTGGAACTTACAACAAAATATTTTGTAATTAAAATTTATTTTGTTTAATATATAGTTCATATTTGTAGGTCAGGTAGACAAAAAGTTACAAATGATAGAGAAGATTTGTATGATTTAATCTTGTATTTATTTCAAGCGTATTTTTCTGATTTCCTTATATTTTTATACATATAATATTGATATAAGGATAAAAATAAAGAAAATGTGTCAACATGCCATAATTACAAATTATATATACAAAATATGGGACATTATACGGAACATAACTTATCAAGCAAAATAGTCTGTAGGGAAAACGTTATTTAAGCAAAATTCAGCTTTTTATAAACGATAGAAATAATTTATATTATATAAAGCACACAAAAATTAACCCATACCTGGCACGGTGCACTGTTAGGACATAAACGATCCGGTTGAATCAGACCCACTGCTACTTCAGATGAAAAAAAAAAAAAAAAAGTAGTTGAAACAACGAGTATTAAGGAGAGAGTTTATATTTTAGTAATTTAGGCTTCATATAATAATCTCTACTTCTTTCGGAACAGAAATGGTACCTATTACACTGAAAAACTAAAAAAGAAAACGAAAGGAAGAACTTCGAAAGATTCATAGAAATAACGCATAATTCGAGGATAGTTCAACACTATAAGATAACGCCAACATGTCACTTCCATTCTGTTGTTTTCTGATTCCCAAAATATGATTTCGCTACAATTAATGCACATGTCTGAGTAAAACAATCTCGAAGATGAACAGTTGAACTAAGTACATGAGAGCTTTACATTTTCAATACACCAGCTTCAGAAAAGAGTTTGATGCTGGTATGTCCAAACAACTAATTGGGTAGCATTCTTCATTTTCCTTGGGACCACGGTGGCTCAGTGGTAGAGCGTTCACCTCTGGTGCTTGGGGTCCTCGGTTCGATCCAAGCTTACGCCAAGTGAATTTTCTGGTAGACAAACACCGTGTGCGTGGGTTTTCTCGGAGTTCTCCCATTTCCTCACACTTTCTTCATTCCACCATTCCATCCACTTCTCATCACCGTCTCCTTTAGCCTAGCCGGCATAATCGTGGGACGTTAAACATCTCATTTCATTTTCTTCATTTTCCCCTCCGATCCTCAATAAATTGCTGGAATATCTTGCTCCAATCAAATTTGCTTATTATGTACACCTTCAATACGTGTCGTCTGCTCGCACTTGCTCTTATGGGTAAAACTGAAGGATAAGTGACTGGTGTGAAATAAGTCTTCTGTATGGGAAATATCGACAAAAAGCTAGTGCGTCACCACCATGCGATGCATAAATATATAATTGGAAATGTTATTCCCCTTTTACTAGTCATATTGGGTAAAGCTTAAGGCGGATATCTAACAAGTAAACCTTACGTTTGGGTGAATCGAGTTGCTGACTGAGACACATATGAGAAAGTAGTACTAAATGTGTTTAGTATTTCAGTGAAGTTGTAGGTGCGAAGCTCCAGGGGTTTAGGAGATACAGCTACCAGAACATCACATGGAAGTACAGAATATTCTTCATACAGTTGGAGGTAAAAGCTCTGTAAGACCTCTTGTAACGGCAAAAGGTGAATAACAAATATAGGGTATATATTAGGACTAGGGGGAAGTCATATAGTAAGGGTATACCTGACGGCGGCCATCTTGAAATCCGCCATTTTGAATTAAAGTTGTTTTTAAAATATTAATAGGGTCATGTGATACATGATTTAAGGCGCAAATTTAATCAGAAGAATAATGGTCACGTTAATTTTGAGTTACGCACAATTGGTAAAAAGTTACAGGGAAATTAAATATTGTTGCAGCATATGTCCTTTACCCCACAATGTAAATTTTGTTTTAATGATGATAATTAAATAAAAAGCAGCTGGATAAATATTAGGTCTATCGTAAGAGTTGCCTTGATGGCAGCCATGTTCAAATCCGCCATTTTGAAGCAGACAAAAGTTTTAAACAAAACGCATAACCTTATTAATAGCAAATTTTACCATAAATCCAACGGTATAACCATTTTTGCTTTATCATTAACCAGCATTTGTTATCGCATTCACAAGTTGCTAATTTAAGGAAAAATGACCAAAGAGGAATTGATTCATAATTGAACTTGGGTCTTTCTTCCAGAAAAGTCCACAATTAGTACAATCAATATGTAGTTCAGAAAAGAGTGCATCACTTGCACAAATGCTCTGCTCACAGTAAGCACACCTGACAAAGGCAATCGAGTTACATTTGACACATCTGTCGTTAACAATTCCGTCAAAGCCGTAGTCGTAAGGAGCGATCCATTTAATTTTGTGCTGGTTAATGATAAAGCAAAAATGGTTATACCGTTAGAGTTATGGTAAAATTTGCTATTAATAAGGTATCACTGTTATGCGTTTTGTTTAAAAATTTTGTCTGCTTCAAAATGTCGGATTTGAACATGGCCACCATCAAGGCAACTCTTACCATAGACCTAATATTTATCCACCTGCTTTTTATTTAATTATTATTATTAAAACAAAATTTACAAGGTGGGGTAAAGGACTAGTACATATGCTGCAACAATATTTAATGTCCCTGTAACTTTTTTACCAATTGTGCGTAACTCAAAATTAACGTGACCATTGTTCTTCTGATTAAATTTGCGCCTTAAATCATGTATCACATGACCCTATTAATATTTTAAAAACAACTTTAATTCAAAATGGCGGATTTCAAGATGGCCGCCGTCAGGTATACCCTTACTATATGACTTCCCCCTAGTCCTAATATATACCCTATATTTGTTATTCACCTTTTGCCAATACAAGAGGTCTTACAGAGCTTTTACCTCCAACTGTATGAAGAATATTCTGTACTTCCATGTGATGTTCTGGTAGCTGTATCTCCTAAACCCCTGGAGCTTCGCACCTACAACTTCACTGAAATACTAACCACATTTAGTACTACTTTCTCATATGTGTCTCAGTGAGCAACTCGATTCACCCAAACGTAAGGTTTACTTGTAAGCATTTTAAGATATGCATATACTTCATGGAAAGAAGCTGTCCTGCAAGTTTCATTAAGTTACTAATTTTTTCCGGATTCAGACCGCTACATACCGGTACTGGACTAAAAAAATATATATTAATTTTTCAAATTTAGAAAATAAAAATTTTTGTGTCGTTTCTTGTCGGCACTACCAACATAATTTCACATTAGGCAAATCTGGAAAGTTGAATCTTGAATTCTAGAATCGCCTACACTTTCTCTTGAGTTAACATCTGTAAATTCCATTGCTTGAGGTTATTAGGCGAATCTTGAATAGGCGAAAGTTGAAGTCACCGCCTCCCTTGACGCTCAGGTATACACTGGATAAAACGGAGACTTTAATTCTACTTTCTTAACACTGGATAAAGCTATGGTTGAGCCCCGCCCTTGATCATATAAGTTTCCTCTTCTGGGGGGCAATCGCCCCCTCCCCCTGGATCCGCCACTGCGCGGCTATAGCCTATATATATATATATATATATAGGGCCGCATTTAAGGGATGAATCGGTGCGCGTGCACTCCCCTTCGTTGCAAATATACACTATCTAAAGTGAGAAGTTAGTAGTGAAAATAGCAACGTTTTCCGAAAATGTCTGTGGCCTTAAAAGAAAGCGCAGTTTTGTAAAAGCAATAGTTTAAGTTAATTTGCTGAAGGTTGAAGGAAAAGGATTCGCCGAGAACAGACAGCATTTCCGGGGCATTTCCTCACTCATATCACAGATGCTTAAAGGCATTTTAAAAATTCATATTTAATTCAAATGCACTGCTAGTTATTGGTGCACCCCCCGTCAGAAGATCATGGATGGGGGCCTGTATATATATATATATATATATATATATATATATATATATATATATATATATATATATATATATATATATATATATATATATATATGCGAGAGAGAGAGGGGGGAGAGAAGGCTATATACATTAGTAGTGGATTTTGTTTCGAGAGAGGCTTGAGGAACGGGTAAGAAAAACATTTGTGTTGTACGTGCAATGCGAAAAAAAATATCATAAATTTATTTCGGAAGGGGTATGAGCCCGATAGCCACCACCTAAATACGCCACTGTACATTAGTCAATCGTTTCCATATTATCTAACACAGCAACGAAACAAATGTTGACTACACTGACCTAAGTCTCGTCTCGATTAATAGATGTCTATTTCGGTCTCGGTCTGGTATCTGTTATGTAAAAGTCCGTCTCGGTCTCGGTACCAAACCCTAATAATGATTTACCACCTGTTAGCATCCTCCCACAAACTATTGTTTGCTGACAATCTAAAAATCTATCGCAGTATCTCCACGGAATTAGACGCTATTTTTTTTTTTTTTTTTTTTTTTTTTTTTTTTGCAAAGCGACATAAATTCTATTTTCCAATGATGTGAGTCAAACAAGTTGTTAAATATTCAAAAATGCAATGTAGTATCATACACCAGGAAAATGAACTATGTACGCAATGTGTGCACTATTAACAAACACCAATTGAGATTATATAACCGATCTTGGAGTCACTCTACAGTCAAACCTATCATTCGATATTCATTTCAACAGAGTAAGGAGACTAATTTTTCCGAAAATCATCAGCGTTTTACTGACTCTAAAAATGACGTGTAAATAAGCTCAACAACAATTGATTTATGAGTGTGTTAACCCAGTATTTGAAAACTACGTAATTAATTAACATCCTTCGAGAAAATTACTTGAAAGAATTATGTAATAAAGAAAATGATAATCAATGAAATATTTTTTAATTTAACGTCGCACTCGTATACCGGCTAGGCTAAAGGAGACGGTTATAATTAGAAATGAAGGTAATGGTGAAATGTATCGTGGGAGGGAACGAAATAATCCCAAGAAAACCCACACGTACGGTGTTTATCCACCACAAAATCTACTTCACTAGATCTGGGATCGAACAAGTGAGCTAAAGTGCCAGTGGTGAACGCTCTACCACTGAGCCACCGCGGCCCCCTTCTTTAAAAAATAAATATCACAGAACGTCTCGTATAGTTTTGAATGTTGAAATTTCCTGATTTGAGGAGAGAACACTACCTGAATTTTTAGCTCCGTAATAATATTTATAATGAACACAAAATTTGATGCTTTTATGCGATTCTCAGGTGCACTTTTATCATAAAAGAGATCGATGTTATAGGTCTTATACCTAGTTTCGGTATCGGTTTTCGATTACGGACACTGACTGCAAGCACCCACCAAAGATAATAATACTAATATAATAATAATAATAATAATAATAATAATAATAATAATAATAATAATTATTATTATTATTATTATTATTATTATTATTATTATTATTATTATCATTATTATTATTATTATTATTATTATTATTATTATTATTATTATTATTATTATTATTATTATTATTATTATTATTATTATTATTATTATTATTATTATGTTCACCATCTTTCTTCCTAGCACGATAAAGGACTAAATTAGACACCCTTGTGACACGAATGAGCTATTAAAAAAATAGAACTATGATAAGTGATAGGAGTAAATAGTATTCTTCTCTCTCTTCTTTATGTATATCGTTTAGTGCTCTTAATATGTTTACTATTTTATTTTTGGATAGAAAGTACACCTCCGGAATATGTCATACGTATTCTCATGAGAAAAATTTCGTGAAACCAGAATTGCTGAAAACTGAAGACCAGATGGTACAGGCTTGATCACATCTACGTGACATTATCGAAAGATTCGTTCTGCATAATGGTACGAAGCGGTAAACTTTGTGTACTGCAATTTTTGTCCTAATTTGTTCGTTGTTTTGTATTATATGTATAGGAGGATCAGTATGATATTTATTTTTCTGATCATTGAAACAATAGAGTCGCCCGTGTGTGTGAATGTGGGTGTGCTAAAGCGCAAAAGTAACAGATTTGTTTAAGGAACATCAAATTCATGTCACGGTGCGAGTAAAATTGTAGCAAAGCGAAATTACCTGCTGTCTTCTCACGGTCAGTTCGCAGCAGGAATCCGTAGTACTAAACCTTTTGTTTTATTGTGTTTTTGCCGACTTTTATCTCTTCCTTTCCAGCTTAGATGTATGCAAAGTTCGTCAACCTTGAGATGAGTCAGTGAGAGAATTGTGCGTGAGGGAGCCTGATCAATAGGGAAAATGAATTAATTACAACGCATAATACAATATATGAGAATGTCAGAATTTCCTGTTTACAGCCGATTTGAAATAACAATTCCCGCCAACTGTCATCACTGCTCTTGAATCAGGAAACTCAGTAGATGTAAGTTGTTGGCGGGAGAAGGGTGGAATAAGGATCTATCCATTCAATGTAATCTCTTGAAAATTACAGATGTTTATTCCTTTTTATGTGAACCGTATACATTGATGTCTATGCTGTCTATTCAAATTCATTTTCTACATTTGCACATTTGGTTGGTAGATTTATGGAACTATACATTCCTTTTTCCCCTTCTTTATAAAATATCTCTTTCGGAGAAGTTAAAGGAAATTTATGCCACCTGGCCGTGTGATTCAAGTAGTAAAATGCTCGATGCTAATCACTTTTGACCACACCCCACTACACTCAGTTTCTTTGCCGGTCAGTTTTTCCATATTTAAATCACCAAGCTGTGGGAAAGAGTTGTTTTCTTTCTTCTTTTATTTTGCTTCTTGAGGATGGAACAACATGAGTGTTTGGTGAATTCTCAATACATACCTATATCTATTTTTATTACATGAATGAGAGAAAAGATGTATAAGCAATTTTGCACATTAAATAATAGTTTTGAATGAAACTTAATATTATTCTTCGTGCGTTATACTGTACTGACTGATAACCAGGCCCGCAACCAGAGGTGGGCTAGGGGACCTGGTCTCCTAGACTTTTCATGACTTCTCCAGACCTCAATACAAAAAACCCAATTTAGATATTTGTAAGAGAATTTTTAATGACTTGGCACCCCCTAACATACTCATGGCCACCACAAAGCTCTGTGGCTGGTTTCGGGCTTGCTGATAACTCTACCGTAAATTGAAATTATTATGAACGCATTTCATTCTACCATGGACGAATTTAGGACAGAATGGCAGGAAATAAAGGCAGGAGGACGAAATGGCAGCGGACGAAATGGCAGCGGACGAAATGGCAGGAGGACGAAATGGCTGCGGACAAAATGGCAGGAGGACGAAATGGCAGCGGACGAAATGGCAGGACAGAATGGCAGGAAGTTAATTTGGCAAAAAATATAACACTTACGGCTCGTATTTTTAGGTTTTACCTATTGTGTTTGTTAGTAGGTAACGGTTCTCGATTTAGTCATTTCTACCTCAAATGTCCAAAGCATATAAATACAGCTAAATTGAACCAAGAGCGTAAACGAGGGTAAATATCAGTTATCCATGTCTTAAATTTTTTCTTAAATTTATTTCTTTTTAACCATCTTCCAATTGATATCTTCGTTTTATAACAATTCTAAGTAGTACAACCTTTATTTATGACGAAAGAATTTTCCCGTGGACTCCCTCTGAATTTCTCTCAGGGTCTAGCTATCATGTGACAAAGAATTAAATCTACTAACTGCTTTCACACACAGTATAATTTTGAAACTTGGGAGCCTAGTGGTATCTTTGTGTCTGTAGTATGTAATAATAATGATACGTAATTCTTTTGAACATCTTAATGGTATTTGTCGTTTGACTTCAGAAGACTGAGTTTAGCCTGCAAGTACAAGTTGCCTATAGTTAAAACATATCAGATGTGCGATCTTGTTTAATAAAACCTGCCCCTCCCCCTCCTCTATCTGAAAAGCCCTATATTGTTATTCACATATGAAATTCAAAGACAAAGGCAATCGTCTTTATCCAGTCATATTTTTATTTCAAGTGTAAGTCTTAAAATGTGCTACGTATGGTTGCAGAGGCTGGGTGTTTTTTTTGTTTTGTTTTGTTTTGTTTTGTTAATACTGAACTTCGGTGCCTAATATTGGAACTAATTTTCTTCATGAATTGATGTAAGAAGCGGCCGCGTGATTTTCGACCAATTATTTCATCACTAGTATCTATGAGCAATGAGAACAACAGTGGAAGACAAACTTCGTTCTTCTCAAACTTGATACTTTGAAAAACTTATGAAAGTAGTTTCGTTATCCAAATACATATTCAATCAAATCAGTTTCAGAAGTAGCATTAATCTTATAATAACGTAATGGCTGTAAGAGTTACCCTGAAAATGCATTTTGTATGTTTTCTTTTTTTCGTAATTCAGAGATTTTTTCCTGAATTTCACTGGAGTTATGAGGAACCTTAAATTATCAGGCATTCCACTTTAATCGCTCCCCTTTCACCCCCAATGCGATATTGGGTATATTTACAGCTTAGTGCAGCTTAAAGGAACCATGATCGTGCATATTTGATTTCTAACTTACTTGCTTATAGCGTTGCCCTCAAGACGAGATGAGAATTCAGGTTTTCTCGTCTCGTGTCGTAAATGTTTGTGAAAGTCCTGTCTGGAATCAAAATTTTCTTGTCTCGTTTTGTAAATTTATGTACAAAATGTGTACTGATTTCCGTCTTAGATTCATGTAGAATTTATCAGAATTCTTCAAGGTTACGACGAGTCCAAGAAAGATTGATATAATGACACTTAAATCATATTTATTAATGAAGTAAATTGTGGAATGACTTGCGTATATTTAAACTTTGCTAAATGCTCTTTCTTGTGTTCATACTATTACCTTATCAAATTGCATATGACATATATACAGTTAATCATATGACATATATACAATTAATCATAAGGCATATATACAATTAATCATATGACATATATACAATTAATCATATCCTATATTTTGAAAACGGGAGATCCTATGTCTACCGAAAGGTCTAGTGTTTCTTGTGAGTACTCCACAATTTGTTTCCTCCAAAGATTTTTGCCCCGAGCTTCCCTTGAATTTGTCCCTATGCATATTTTATAGACTTAAAAATACTAGAGACAGTCATCAGAAAATAATGAGTACACATCCTACATATCCTCTCGTCAAAAACTTCGGAACGAGTCGAATCGACCAATTTTAATTCGTTTTCTTTGCCACAGAAAGTATCTGATCCTCTTTGTACAATACCGAAGTTAGTTTATTCGCAAGTTAATATGGAGGATGTATGTATTTTCCTTTTTTTCTTTTTTTTTTTTTTTTGCTTGTTACTTAAAATGTTTTGCAAATAACTTCAATAACTTTTGAAACTGCTTGTCTTCACTTGAGCATATACAGATCACAGTGCGAAATAAAGATAAAAGCTGCTTCCTTCTAGTAATACCCGAAAAGATCTTAAATAATATATATAAAAAAGAAAACAACTAAAACTAATTTCTTTCATTAAGACACTGCTGGTATGAATAGAAAGCTTGCAATAGTAAGGTGTTTGTAAATGACTGTCAATTAGAATTGAAATATTATTAGCAGTTCGAATTTTGGAGCATAATGAATAAATCGAAAATTTGTGTTGAAATCTTCATTTATCAAGCAAGAAACAAAATAGTTTAAAACCCGACAATTCAACTTCCTGCCATTCTGTCCTCCTGCCATTTCGTCCTCTGCCATTTCGTCCGCCTGCCATTTTGTCCCCTGCCATTTCGTCCGCCTGCCATTTCGTCCTCTGCCATTTTGTCCTCCTGCCATTATTTCCTGCCATTATGTCCCCTGCCATTTTGTCCTCCTGCCATTCTGTCCGTTCCCCACCATGGACACATGATTTTACGATTCTATAGTTACCTCCTAGGGTTGTTCCGATAATCGAGTAATCGATAACAATTTGATAAAATTTCTAAACCGTTTCGTGGTTAAAAATTTTAATTTTATCTCCTTATCGAACTTTTGAAATTCTCGAAATGTTAAACATTTGAAGTGTTCGAGATTTTAGAAATTTTCAAGTCACTCGGCTCGAGACTCTGGAAATGTTTGAGACACTCAAAGTGTTCGAGACTCTCTAAATGTTCGAGACACTGGAAGTGTTCCAAATTCTAGACATTTTCAAGACACTCGAAGTGTTGGATATTGTGGAAATGCTTGAGACACTCGAAGTGTTCGAGACTCGAAATTTTCAATACACTCTAAGTGTTCGAGGCTCGAAATGTTCGAGACACTTCAAGTGTTCGAGACTATGAAAATGTATTAAACACTTTAATGGTTCGAGACTCTCGAAATGCGAGACATTCTAAGTGTTCGATATTCTCTAAATTTTCAATACACTTCAAGTGTTCGAGACACTTGAAGTGTTCGAGACTCTGTAGGCCTAAATGTTTCAGACACTCTAAGTGTTCGAAACTCTCGAAATGTTCGAGACACTCGAAGTGTTCGATACTCTCGACATTTCCAATACACTTGAAGGTTCAAGACTCAAAATATTCGAGACACTTGAAGTGTTCGATACTGAAAATGTTTGAGACACTCTAAGTGTTTGATACTCTCGAAATATTCTTGAGTGTCGGATTGTTTGAAACAGGCTCATAGCCAGGGAGGGGCAAGAGGGGGCACTGCTCCACATAAATTACGTTTTTTTCCTCTAAAAATAACGCAGAAGAGAATTTTCAAAGTGACTCAAAACCACTGAAATTCTTCCGATTATATTTACCAAATTAAATTCAACTTTACGAATTCTACTCATTTCTGTGTAAAATCAAATGTTTCTTGCTAGATGCACCAAATATCTTTTACTGCCTTTACCAATTTCAAGAATTTCAAACATTACCCTATTATTGCAACCAAGACAAGCATCCAAGGATACCAGGTGCACCTCCAAACAACAATATCATAGTCCATAATGTTAGTTATGTATTTATTTATTTATTTATTTATTGAACAATTTCCCAGATACAGCATAACTTTGCCATTTTACACAGGGACATGCTAACAAAAGAAAGAAAAAAAAACAAGACAACAATAACAACAACATAGAAAAAAAGAGTGTAAAAGTAAAACTATTCCGTCAAAGCTCGTTTAATTGCTCTTTCAAACACTGGGTAGCTCGAAAAAATGTCCACATCAGTTGTTACTTGATTATAACTGTTTGGTATTCTATAAAAAAGAGACCTCTGTATAACAGCCAACCTAGGACGGGCAAGATGGAAAAGGTGGGTATTCCGAGTGATGCGGGAAGGGACACGTAAGGATAGTTCCTGAAGTAATATTTCCGATCTTAAGGTTCCATTAACTATTTTATGTAGATATTTCAGATCAGAGATAATTCTGCGTACTTCAGGAGTCTGAATATTAAGATGTCGCAAGAGCTCCTTCTTAGATAATATTCGAAGTGCAGGAACACGAAATCGGACTATAGCAATGAAGAAATTGAGAACAGAATCAAGTCTGGAGAGATGTGTAGGTGCTGCCATGGCCCATATGGGAGAGCAGTATTCGATCTTGGGCGCTATTAAAGTCTTATAAAAAGTTGCTAATGAAGAAACAGTGCGTAGTTCGGTGAATCGATAAAGAAGTCCCAACATGCGCATTGAATTCTTTAGTATTGAGGAGATGTGGTCAGAGAAGGTGAGTTTTGAATCAAAGATGACACCAAGATCGTTATGACTAGCAGAATGTGTGATAGGGGAATCGTTGATATGGTATGTGGAGGGAACAGGAGATTTTTTCAAAGTAATAGTAATACTGTCACATTTCTTACTGTTGAGTTTCAAGTGCCACATTTCACACCAGCCTGTAAGGTAATTTATGTCTTCCTGTAGAGCAATTGTGTCATGGAGACACGATATTTCTCTGTATAACTTACAATCGTCAGCAAAAAGCAGAAGGCCACTAGGTTGAGCTGATAAGTGCGTGTAGAGATCATCCATATACAGGACAAACAGTAGAGGCACAAGTACACTCCCCTGAGGCACCCCTGAGATCACGGGTTGGGGGTTAGAAGTCGCCCCTGAAAGAACAACTCTCTGTTTACGGTCCTTCAAGTAGCTTGTGATTAGAGAGAGAAATTTGCCATGTACATTAAATCTATTGGAGAGTTTATGAAGAAGATGAATGTGACTGACAGAATCAAAGGCCTTCGAGAGATCAAAGTAGATAACATCTAATTGAGTATTGTTATTCATACATTTGACTGCACAGGAAAGAAGAGTACTTAAGTTTGAGAGACTTGAGCTTTTCGGTAGAAAGCCGTGCTGAGAACTATGGATGTAAGGTGAGGTGAATTTAAGTAGCCTGTCTTTAATTATTTTTTCGCAGATAATTGATATTACAGAAAGAAGAGATATTGGCCTATAGGAGGATACATGATCTTTAAGTCCTGATTTATATATTGGGGTCACGTGAGCCAGTTTCCAACTGGTGGGATAATACCCTTCCTTGAAGCATCTATTGAATAAGATAGATAGAGGAACCGCAATAACTGAAGCAGTTTTGTTGAGAAAAAGAGGACTAATTTTATCAGGTCCAAGTGATCTATGTGGAGATAACGATAGCAAGAGAGCCAGAACTTCGCCCGGGGTGGTAGAGAGAATGGATAAGGTGTCCGAACAGATGGGATGGAGAGGGGGGAGATGGGTTGTAGAGGAAAGGGAAGTAAATGTTTTGCAGAAGTAGTTATTGAAGAGGTCTGGTCTTTGATCATCACTCGCTTCAGTATTTTCATCTTGAATTGTTGCCGGTATGCCCGGAGATTTTGTTCTAGATTTAATTACAGACCAAAAGACTTCAGGGTTACTAACAGTAAAATCACCAATTGAGTCCATGTATTCAAAATATTTACGTCGCTGTACCTTCTTGGCAAGACTTCTAATTCTAGCAAAGTTTTTATATGTGTAGTCACTCGGATGTGATTTCCATAGAGACCAGGCAAGCTTTTTGTTTTTAAGAAGGTCACGAAGTTCATTGTCGTACCAGACCGGAAACCTGTTCGATTTTGATGCTTTCACCGGCACAAAGTCCTTTATGGCTGAGTGGACAACGGATGTAAATAAGTCCACAGCGTCGTCAACAGTTCCTACCTCTAACAAACACCAAGGAAACAGTTCAATAGCCCGGCAGATGTCACCCCAGGGGGCTTTCTTCCATAGAAGTTGTGACCTACTTTTGAGGGGCTGGTTTGTAGTAGTGGAGGGGAGGAAATCGAAAGAAACATCCAAGGAATCGTGATCCGAGGGAAAAAGATTTCTGCATGGGACAACACAACGAGGTTCTAAGTTAGAAAGAATGTAGTCAAGATTGCTATTATTGCGGGTATTATGCATATTATGTTGACCTAGACCAAGTCCATGAATAAAATTGTCCATGAAATAACTGTCGTTTCCATCTTTAGCGACTCCATGCTTGCTGTCCTGCCACGTGATTGAAAGGTTGAAATCACCCAATAGGATGACGTCACCGTGTGACAACGCATGCAACAGTGAGTCATGGCAAGCTTCTAAGATGTGCTGGGGGGTGTTCTTGTGCGGCCTATAGAAGCATCCAATAAACACAGAACGACGCTTTGGAATAAATACTTCCACCCATATAAGTTCACAATCCCGTTCGAGATCCAGTCTTCTCTTGCTCTTCCACTTATTATTTACACAAATCATCACTCCACCTCCACGAGTTATGCGGTCTTTACGATAAATGGTGAAATTATTAGAAAAGCTAATTTCACTGTCGTTCACTGATTCATTCAGCCACGATTCGGT
This sequence comes from Thermobia domestica, assembly GCF_964235325.1. Classification (NCBI taxonomy): domain Eukaryota; kingdom Metazoa; phylum Arthropoda; class Insecta; order Zygentoma; family Lepismatidae; genus Thermobia; species Thermobia domestica. The sequence continues at coordinate 130,595,456 of NC_137462.1, read as the reverse complement.
CACTGCGAAACAATCCAGTTCCCTTATCTCACCTAGGTTCAATGAGCACTCAAGTAATTTGTTTTTAATGCTACGAACATTTTGATAATATATATTGAAAGCATTAGTGTAATATGGACAGGGTGGGCCAGGGTTTACGTGAATATCACCACAAAGGAGGAGAAAACAAACGAGAATGAGGCACTGTTTTTTTGCTTTTGACTCATACCTTGTCACAAAATCACTGGTAGTTCCTCCGTCACTGTTAGCAGTACCAGAGAGAGCACATGGCGGTCCTCTTGGTATGAAGGCAGCAGCAATAAAATGAAATGATCTTCCACTACACTTCAGTCCATGTTTCATTGGCAATGCTTCATTTGGGAAAGTCACAGCACCGTTACTACATGAAGACAGTAGAGCACGCACATAAACACTACACAAAACCACGAGAAAAAGATAAACAATAAGAGCACCACTTTGCATCGACTTCGAGCTTGACGCCATCTTGAACGCTTTTATAGACATAAACAGCAGTGTTCCGCTTATTTTGGAAGGTAGAAAATTGAGTGCAAACGTTGAATAAAGCATATATTTCTATTTTGAATTTTTATAACCTAAAATTGATTTAATATAATTTTGTTCTAATGTTAAAAAAATAAATACTTCCATTTTCATTATTAATATGAAACAAAGTACCTCGCAAAGAGCTTGTATTATGCACACAAAAATGAAACAAAAATTTACTTTTGCGATAATTTAAAAATGGAAATAATAAATAAAAATAAACGCACGTTTCAAGTCTTCCGGGTAGGTTGACGTCAAGTTGGCCGGGACATAATCTTGAAATTTTAAAATTGAATAATATGACTATGCCAATCGTTCCTGCTTCATTTCTGCTGTAAACTGCTCGAATTTGAACGTTATTGCTAAGTAAATAATGCTGTTATTTCTATAATTACGTATTAATGTTAGGGGAGTCGGGAAATTGAACAAAATTGCTAAATTTGAAAATCTGACTACGGAAATCGTTTCTGGTGTGTTGCTGATGGACACTACTCGTATTTATTTGTTACTGTTAGATAAATAACGCCGTTATTAAAGTTTCTATTATAACGTATTAACTTTAAGTGAGCTGGGACATAGAAGCACAATTAGTAAATTGTCAATCTGACTTTGCAAATCGTATTTGTTTTGCTCTCCACTGAAACTGCTCGAATTTAGACGTTGCTGCTAGATACACAACGCTGTTGTTGTAGTTTCTATTTTCAGTATTTATGTTAAGTGAGCCGAAATGTAAGAGCAAATTTAATAAATTTGATAATCTGACTACGTGAAGATTTACTTCTATGTTCCTGTTAAAAAGTGCTCGAATTTGAACGTTACTGTAGGTAAATAACGCCGTTAATCATGTTTCAAATTACCCTGTCAACTTGATGTCAAGTTAACAGGAACATAATCTTAAAAATCACAAAATTGAATAATATAAGTTTGCCTACCGTTCTCTGAAAACTACTCAAATTTGAATTCTATTGCCAGGTTAATAACGCCATTATTCGCATTTCTATTATCATGTATAAACGTTAAGTGAGCCGAGATATAGGGGCAAAATTACTAAATTTGGCAATCTAACTAAGCGAATCTTTGCAGTTACGTTCCTGCAGATAACTGCTCGAATGTGAACGTTATTGCTATGTAAATAACGATGTTATTAACATTCCAAATGTCCTGGCCACCAACTTTTGAGGAAACAAGAGGAAGTAAGAAGAAGTAAGAGGACCCAAGTAGCGAATCTCTGATGTTTTTTGGCCATATCGAGTTAGGGGGATAAAGATGGGTAACTTCAGATCCTCTATATTATAAGATCCTTGGATAGCACTAACGGTGGTGTGTAGTACATTTTGCAGTGTCCGTGGGGTGTATAGTACATTAATAATAAGTTTGGATATTTTGTGCTGATAGGAATAGCATTTTCCAGAAGAACAGAATTGTTGGTCACTGCAATAATAATAATAATAATAATAATAATAATAATAATAATAATAATAATAATAATAATAATAATAATATTTCCACTATGGATTTCTTTTCTTATAGGATAATTCTCATTTTCTTCCTTTTTCTCAAAAATTTGAAATTGTTGGTTAACTTTGTCTTTCAACGCCCCTCAATTTCAAGTGTAGAAATGAAGCACTAACGTTAGGATTTGTAATACTAAGAAAAAGTAAAGAAATACTACCATGGTATTACCTGTATATGTGATTGCTAATCCTAATATGCGATGAATCTGATTCTTGGACGTGTTTAAGTAAATAGCTAAAATCTAATGTCTCAATTTTTCCATATTATAAGTGTGTCCATAACCCTACTTTACCAGTCTCGATTGTCATTAAGTTTTAGTTTCATTCGAACGTTTTGTACATTTTTAATATTTTTAAAAGGTATAAAAAAGCCTTTTATTTCTGCGGATATCAGATAAACAAATAAAAATTCGATATAAAACAAATTGTTAAAGAGAACGCTTTTAATCTACATCCATCGTAGGAAGACTAATTACATTGGACACATCTTGCGAAGAAACTGTATGTAAGAAACGCCATAGAGGGAAACATGGAAGGTATGACAGGAGTAGGAAGAAGAAGATTGCAACTGGTTGAAGATTTAAGAAACGGAAGAACGTATTGGGAGTTGAAAGAGGAAACTGAAGATCAATAAAAGTGGAGGAAACATTTCGAGACATATTTAGAAAAGTGGCAATTTTGGCTTGACGTCAAAAGAATATCGCCACTTTAATTAGTTAATAACTTTACATGGGTGAGAGTACTAACGTCAAGTCAAAATCGCCACTTACTAATAATTAAATGAAAAATATACTAATCGTTAGTACTACGTTAGTACTGGTTAGTACTCCAAGCACAACGTTAGTACTCACTCCGATATAAAGTTATTAACGAATTAAAGTGGCGATATTCACTTGACGTCAAGCCAGAATCGCCACTTTTGTAAATCTTCTCCAAATTATACAAAAGTAGTGTCAATCGTTAGTACTACGTTAGTACTGGTTAGTACTCCAAGCACAACGTTAGTACTCACACCCATATAAAGTTATTAACGAATTAAAGTGGCGATATTCACTTGACGTCAAGCCAGAATCGCCACTTTTGTAAATCTTCTCCAAATTATACAAAAGTAGTGTCAATCGTTAGTACTACGTTAGTACTGGTTAGTACTCCAAGCACAACGTTAGTACTCACACCCATATAAAGTTATTAACGAATTAAAGTGGCGATATTCACTTGACGTCAAGCCAGAATCGCCACTTTTGTAAATCTTCTCCGAATTATACAAAAGTAGTGTCAATCGTTAGTACTACGTTAGTACTGGTTAGTACTCCAAGCACAACGTTAGTACTCACACCCATATAAAGTTATTAACGAATTAAAGTGGCGATATTCACTTGACGTCAAGCCAGAATCGCCACTTTTGCAAATCTTCTCCAAATTATACAAAAGTAGTGTCAATCGTTAGTACTACGTTAGTACTGGTTAGTACTCCAAGCACAACGTTAGTACTCACACCCATATAAAGTTATTAACGAATTAAAGTGGCGATATTCACTTGACGTCAAGCCAGAATCGCCACTTTTGTAAATCTTCTCCGAATTATACAAAAGTAGTGTCAATCGTTAGTACTACGTTAGTACTGGTTAGTACTCCAAGCACAACGTTAGTACTCACACCCATATAAAGTTATTAAAAAAATTAAAATGGCGATATTCACTTGACGTCAAGCCAGAATCGCCACTTTTGTAAATCTTCTCCAAATTATACAAAAGTAGTGTCAATCGTTAGTACTACGTTAGTACTGGTTAGTACTCCAAGCACAACGTTAGTACTCACACCCATATAAAGTTATTAACGAATTAAAGTGGCGATATTCACTTGACGTCAAGCCAGAATCGCCACTTTTGTAAATCTTCTCCGAATTATACAAAAGTAGTGTCAATCGTTAGTACTACGTTAGTACTGGTTAGTACTCCAAGCACAACGTTAGTACTCACACCCATATAAAGTTATTAACGAATTAAAGTGGCGATATTCACTTGACGTCAAGCCAGAATCGCCACTTTTGTAAATCTTCTCCAAATTATACAAAAGTAGTGTCAATCGTTAGTACTACGTTAGTACTGGTTAGTACTCCAAGCACAACGTTAGTACTCACACCCATATAAAGATATTAACGAATTAAAGTGGCGATATTCACTTGACGTCAAGCCAGAATCGCCACTTTTGCAAATCTTCTCCAAAATATACAAAAGTAGTGTCAATCGTTAGTACTACGTTAGTACTGGTTAGTACTCCAAGCACAACGTTAGTACTCACACCCATATAAAGTTATTAACGAATTAAAGTGGCGATATTCACTTGACGTCAAGCCAGAATCGCCACTTTTGTAAATCTTCTCCAAATTATACAAAAGTAGTGTCAATCGTTAGTACTACGTTAGTACTGGTTAGTACTCCAAGCACAACGTTAGTACTCACACCCATATAAAGTTATTAAAAAAATTAAAATGGCGATATTCACTTGACGTCAAGCCAGAATCGCCACTTTTGTAAATCTTCTCCAAATTATACAAAAGTAGTGTCAATCGTTAGTACTACGTTAGTACTGGTTAGTACTCCAAGCACAACGTTAGTACTCACACCCATATAAAGTTATTAACGAATGAAAGTGGCGATATTCACTTGACGTCAAGCCAGAATCGCCACTTTTGTAAATCTTCTTCAAATTATACAAAAGTAGTGTCAATCGTTAGTACTACGTTAGTACTGGTTAGTACTCCAAGCACAACGTTAGTACTCACACCCATATAAAGTTATTAACGAATTAAAGTGACGATATTCACTTGACGTCAAGCCAGAATCGCCACTTTTGTAAATCTTCTCCAAATTATACAAAAGTAGTGTCAATCGTTAGTACTACGTTAGTACTGGTTAGTACTCCAAGCACAACGTTAGTACTCACACCCATATAAAGTTATTAACGAATTAAAGTGGCGATATTCACTTGACGTCAAGCCAGAATTGCCACTTTTCTAAATATTACCAAAGTATACAAAAGTGGTGTCGATTGTTAGTACTTCGTTAGTACTGGTTAGTACTGCAAGCACAACGTTAGTACTATCACCCATGTAAAGTTATTAACTAATTAAAGAGGCGATATTCACTTGACGTCAAGCCAAAATCGCCACTTTTGTAAATATTGTCCAAAATATACAAAAGTGGTGTCAATCGTTAGTACTACGTTAGTACTGGTTAGTACTACGAGCACAACGTTAGTACTCTCACCCATGTAAAGTTATTAACTAATTAAAGTGGCGATATTCTTTTGACGTCAAGCCAAAATTGCCACTTTTCTAAATATGTCTCGAAATGTTTCCTCCACTTTTATTGATCTTCAGTTTCCTCTTTCAACTCCCAATACGTTCTTCCGTTTCTTAAATCTTCAACCAGTTGCAATCTTCTTCTTCCTACTCCTGTCATACCTTCCATGTTTCCCTCTATGGCGTTTCTTACATACAGTTTCTTCGCAAGATGTGTCCAATGTAATTAGTCTTCCTACGATGGATGTAGATTAAAAGCGTTCTCTTTAACAATTTGTTTTATATCGAATTTTTATTTGTTTATCTGATATCCGCAGAAATAAAAGGCTTTTTTATACCTTTTAAAAATATTAAAAATGTACAAAACGTTCGAATGAAACTAAAACTTAATGACAATCGAGACTGGTAAAGTAGGGTTATGGACACACTTATAATATGGAAAAATTGAGACATTAGATTTTAGCTATTTACTTAAACACGTCCAAGAATCAGATTCATCGCATATTAGGATTAGCAATCACATATACAGGTAATACCATGGTAGTATTTCTTTACTTTTTCTTAGTATTACAAATCCTAACGTTAGTGCTTCATTTCTACACTTGAAATTGAGGGGCGTTGAAAGACAAAGTTAACCAACAATTTCAAATTTTTGAGAAAAAGGAAGAAAATGAGAATTATCCTATAAGAAAAGAAATCCATAGTGGAAATATTATTATTATTATTATTATTATTATTATTATTATTATTATTATTATTATTATTATTATTATTATTGCAGTGACCAACAATTCTGTTCTTCTGGAAAATGCTATTCCTATCAGCACAAAATATCCAAACTTATTATTAATGTACTATACACCCCACGGACACTGCAAAATGTACTACACACCACCGTTAGTGCTATCCAAGGATCTTATAATATAGAGGATCTGAAGTTACCCATCTTTATCCCCCTAACTCGATATGGCCAAAAAACATCAGAGATTCGCTACTTGGGTCCTCTTACTTCTTCTTACTTCCTCTTGTTTCCTCAAAAGTTGGTGGCCAGGACATTTGGAATGTTAATAACATCGTTATTTACATAGCAATAACGTTCACATTCGAGCAGTTATCTGCAGGAACGTAACTGCAAAGATTCGCTTAGTTAGATTGCCAAATTTAGTAATTTTGCCCCTATATCTCGGCTCACTTAACGTTTATACATGATAATAGAAATGCGAATAATGGCGTTATTAACCTGGCAATAGAATTCAAATTTGAGTAGTTTTCAGAGAACGGTAGGCAAACTTATATTATTCAATTTTGTGATTTTTAAGATTATGTTCCTGTTAACTTGACATCAAGTTGACAGGGTAATTTGAAACATGATTAACGGCGTTATTTACCTACAGTAACGTTCAAATTCGAGCACTTTTTAACAGGAACATAGAAGTAAATCTTCACGTAGTCAGATTATCAAATTTATTAAATTTGCTCTTACATTTCGGCTCACTTAACATAAATACTGAAAATAGAAACTACAACAACAGCGTTGTGTATCTAGCAGCAACGTCTAAATTCGAGCAGTTTCAGTGGAGAGCAAAACAAATACGATTTGCAAAGTCAGATTGACAATTTACTAATTGTGCTTCTATGTCCCAGCTCACTTAAAGTTAATACGTTATAATAGAAACTTTAATAACGGCGTTATTTATCTAACAGTAACAAATAAATACGAGTAGTGTCCATCAGCAACACACCAGAAACGATTTCCGTAGTCAGATTTTCAAATTTAGCAATTTTGTTCAATTTCCCGACTCCCCTAACATTAATACGTAATTATAGAAATAACAGCATTATTTACTTAGCAATAACGTTCAAATTCGAGCAGTTTACAGCAGAAATGAAGCAGGAACGATTGGCATAGTCATATTATTCAATTTTAAAATTTCAAGATTATGTCCCGGCCAACTTGACGTCAACCTACCCGGAAGACTTGAAACGTGCGTTTATTTTTATTTATTATTTCCATTTTTAAATTATCGCAAAAGTAAATTTTTGTTTCATTTTTGTGTGCATAATACAAGCTCTTTGCGAGGTACTTTGTTTCATATTAATAATGAAAATGGAAGTATTTATTTTTTTAACATTAGAACAAAATTATATTAAATCAATTTTAGGTTATAAAAATTCAAAATAGAAATATATGCTTTATTCAACGTTTGCACTCAATTTTCTACCTTCCAAAATAAGGGGAACACTGCTGTTTATGTCTATAAAAGCGTTCAAGATGGCGTCAAGCTCGAAGTCGATGCAAAGTGGTGCTCTTATTGTTTATCTTTTTCTCGTGGTTTTGTGTAGTGTTTATGTGCGTGCTCTACTGTCTTCATGTAGTAACGGTGCTGTGACTTTCCCAAATGAAGCATTGCCAATGAAACATGGACTGAAGTGTAGTGGAAGATCATTTCATTTTATTGCTGCTGCCTTCATACCAAGAGGACCGCCATGTGCTCTCTCTGGTACTGCTAACAGTGACGGAGGAACTACCAGTGATTTTGTGACAAGGTATGAGTCAAAAGCAAAAAAACAGTGCCTCATTCTCGTTTGTTTTCTCCTCCTTTGTGGTGATATTCACGTAAACCCTGGCCCACCCTGTCCATATTACACTAATGCTTTCAATATATATTATCAAAATGTTCGTAGCATTAAAAACAAATTACTTGAGTGCTCATTGAACCTAGGTGAGATAAGGGAACTGGATTGTTTCGCAGTGACCGAATCGTGGCTGAATGAATCAGTGAACGACAGTGAAATTAGCTTTTCTAATAATTTCACCATTTATCGTAAAGACCGCATAACTCGTGGAGGTGGAGTGATGATTTGTGTAAATAATAAGTGGAAGAGCAAGAGAAGACTGGATCTCGAACGGGATTGTGAACTTATATGGGTGGAAGTATTTATTCCAAAGCGTCGTTCTGTGTTTATTGGATGCTTCTATAGGCCGCACAAGAACACCCCCCAGCACATCTTAGAAGCTTGCCATGACTCACTGTTGCATGCGTTGTCACACGGTGACGTCATCCTATTGGGTGATTTCAACCTTTCAATCACGTGGCAGGACAGCAAGCATGGAGTCGCTAAAGATGGAAACGACAGTTATTTCATGGACAATTTTATTCATGGACTTGGTCTAGGTCAACATAATATGCATAATACCCGCAATAATAGCAATCTTGACTACATTCTTTCTAACTTAGAACCTCGTTGTGTTGTCCCATGCAGAAATCTTTTTCCCTCGGATCACGATTCCTTGGATGTTTCTTTCGATTTCCTCCCCTCCACTACTACAAACCAGCCCCTCAAAAGTAGGTCACAACTTCTATGGAAGAAAGCCCCCTGGGGTGACATCTGCCGGGCTATTGAACTGTTTCCTTGGTGTTTGTTAGAGGTAGGACTAACGTCAAGTCAAAATCGCCACTTACTAATAATTAAATGAAAAATATACTAATCGTTAGTACTACGTTAGTACTGGTTAGTACTCCAAGCACAACGTTAGTACTCACTCCGATATAAAGTTATTAACGAATTAAAGTGGCGATATTCACTTGACGTCAAGCCAGAATCGCCACTTTTGTAAATCTTCTCCAAATTATACAAAAGTAGTGTCAATCGTTAGTACTACGTTAGTACTGGTTAGTACTCCAAGCACAACGTTAGTACTCACACCCATATAAAGTTATTAACGAATTAAAGTGGCGATATTCACTTGACGTCAAGCCAGAATCGCCACTTTTGTAAATCTTCTCCAAATTATACAAAAGTAGTGTCAATCGTTAGTACTACGTTAGTACTGGTTAGTACTCCAAGCACAACGTTAGTACTCACACCCATATAAAGTTATTAACGAATTAAAGTGGCGATATTCACTTGACGTCAAGCCAGAATCGCCACTTTTGTAAATCTTCTCCGAATTATACAAAAGTAGTGTCAATCGTTAGTACTACGTTAGTACTGGTTAGTACTCCAAGCACAACGTTAGTACTCACACCCATATAAAGTTATTAACGAATTAAAGTGGCGATATTCACTTGACGTCAAGCCAGAATCGCCACTTTTGCAAATCTTCTCCAAATTATACAAAAGTAGTGTCAATCGTTAGTACTACGTTAGTACTGGTTAGTACTCCAAGCACAACGTTAGTACTCACACCCATATAAAGTTATTAACGAATTAAAGTGGCGATATTCACTTGACGTCAAGCCAGAATCGCCACTTTTGTAAATCTTCTCCGAATTATACAAAAGTAGTGTCAATCGTTAGTACTACGTTAGTACTGGTTAGTACTCCAAGCACAACGTTAGTACTCACACCCATATAAAGTTATTAAAAAAATTAAAATGGCGATATTCACTTGACGTCAAGCCAGAATCGCCACTTTTGTAAATCTTCTCCAAATTATACAAAAGTAGTGTCAATCGTTAGTACTACGTTAGTACTGGTTAGTACTCCAAGCACAACGTTAGTACTCACACCCATATAAAGTTATTAACGAATTAAAGTGGCGATATTCACTTGACGTCAAGCCAGAATCGCCACTTTTGTAAATCTTCTCCGAATTATACAAAAGTAGTGTCAATCGTTAGTACTACGTTAGTACTGGTTAGTACTCCAAGCACAACGTTAGTACTCACACCCATATAAAGTTATTAACGAATTAAAGTGGCGATATTCACTTGACGTCAAGCCAGAATCGCCACTTTTGTAAATCTTCTCCAAATTATACAAAAGTAGTGTCAATCGTTAGTACTACGTTAGTACTGGTTAGTACTCCAAGCACAACGTTAGTACTCACACCCATATAAAGATATTAACGAATTAAAGTGGCGATATTCACTTGACGTCAAGCCAGAATCGCCACTTTTGCAAATCTTCTCCAAATTATACAAAAGTAGTGTCAATCGTTAGTACTACGTTAGTACTGGTTAGTACTCCAAGCACAACGTTAGTACTCACACCCATATAAAGTTATTAACGAATTAAAGTGGCGATATTCACTTGACGTCAAGCCAGAATCGCCACTTTTGTAAATCTTCTCCAAATTATACAAAAGTAGTGTCAATCGTTAGTACTACGTTAGTACTGGTTAGTACTCCAAGCACAACGTTAGTACTCACACCCATATAAAGTTATTAAAAAAATTAAAATGGCGATATTCACTTGACGTCAAGCCAGAATCGCCACTTTTGTAAATCTTCTCCAAATTATACAAAAGTAGTGTCAATCGTTAGTACTACGTTAGTACTGGTTAGTACTCCAAGCACAACGTTAGTACTCACACCCATATAAAGTTATTAACGAATGAAAGTGGCGATATTCACTTGACGTCAAGCCAGAATCGCCACTTTTGTAAATCTTCTTCAAATTATACAAAAGTAGTGTCAATCGTTAGTACTACGTTAGTACTGGTTAGTACTCCAAGCACAACGTTAGTACTCACACCCATATAAAGTTATTAACGAATTAAAGTGACGATATTCACTTGACGTCAAGCCAGAATCGCCACTTTTGTAAATCTTCTCCAAATTATACAAAAGTAGTGTCAATCGTTAGTACTACGTTAGTACTGGTTAGTACTCCAAGCACAACGTTAGTACTCACACCCATATAAAGTTATTAACGAATTAAAGTGGCGATATTCACTTGACGTCAAGCCAGAATTGCCACTTTTCTAAATATTACCAAAGTATACAAAAGTGGTGTCGATTGTTAGTACTTCGTTAGTACTGGTTAGTACTGCAAGCACAACGTTAGTACTATCACCCATGTAAAGTTATTAACTAATTAAAGAGGCGATATTCACTTGACGTCAAGCCAAAATCGCCACTTTTGTAAATATTGTCCAAAATATACAAAAGTGGTGTCAATCGTTAGTACTACGTTAGTACTGGTTAGTACTACGAGCACAACGTTAGTACTCTCACCCATGTAAAGTTATTAACTAATTAAAGTGGCGATATTCTTTTGACGTCAAGCCAAAATTGCCACTTTTCTAAATATGTCTCGAAATGTTTCCTCCACTTTTATTGATCTTCAGTTTCCTCTTTCAACTCCCAATACGTTCTTCCGTTTCTTAAATCTTCAACCAGTTGCAATCTTCTTCTTCCTACTCCTGTCATACCTTCCATGTTTCCCTCTATGGCGTTTCTTACATACAGTTTCTTCGCAAGATGTGTCCAATGTAATTAGTCTTCCTACGATGGATGTAGATTAAAAGCGTTCTCTTTAACAATTTGTTTTATATCGAATTTTTATTTGTTTATCTGATATCCGCAGAAATAAAAGGCTTTTTTATACCTTTTAAAAATATTAAAAATGTACAAAACGTTCGAATGAAACTAAAACTTAATGACAATCGAGACTGGTAAAGTAGGGTTATGGACACACTTATAATATGGAAAAATTGAGACATTAGATTTTAGCTATTTACTTAAACACGTCCAAGAATCAGATTCATCGCATATTAGGATTAGCAATCACATATACAGGTAATACCATGGTAGTATTTCTTTACTTTTTCTTAGTATTACAAATCCTAACGTTAGTGCTTCATTTCTACACTTGAAATTGAGGGGCGTTGAAAGACAAAGTTAACCAACAATTTCAAATTTTTGAGAAAAAGGAAGAAAATGAGAATTATCCTATAAGAAAAGAAATCCATAGTGGAAATATTATTATTATTATTATTATTATTATTATTATTATTATTATTATTATTATTATTATTATTATTATTATTATTGCAGTGACCAACAATTCTGTTCTTCTGGAAAATGCTATTCCTATCAGCACAAAATATCCAAACTTATTATTAATGTACTATACACCCCACGGACACTGCAAAATGTACTACACACCACCGTTAGTGCTATCCAAGGATCTTATAATATAGAGGATCTGAAGTTACCCATCTTTATCCCCCTAACTCGATATGGCCAAAAAACATCAGAGATTCGCTACTTGGGTCCTCTTACTTCTTCTTACTTCCTCTTGTTTCCTCAAAAGTTGGTGGCCAGGACATTTGGAATGTTAATAACATCGTTATTTACATAGCAATAACGTTCACATTCGAGCAGTTATCTGCAGGAACGTAACTGCAAAGATTCGCTTAGTTAGATTGCCAAATTTAGTAATTTTGCCCCTATATCTCGGCTCACTTAACGTTTATACATGATAATAGAAATGCGAATAATGGCGTTATTAACCTGGCAATAGAATTCAAATTTGAGTAGTTTTCAGAGAACGGTAGGCAAACTTATATTATTCAATTTTGTGATTTTTAAGATTATGTTCCTGTTAACTTGACATCAAGTTGACAGGGTAATTTGAAACATGATTAACGGCGTTATTTACCTACAGTAACGTTCAAATTCGAGCACTTTTTAACAGGAACATAGAAGTAAATCTTCACGTAGTCAGATTATCAAATTTATTAAATTTGCTCTTACATTTCGGCTCACTTAACATAAATACTGAAAATAGAAACTACAACAACAGCGTTGTGTATCTAGCAGCAACGTCTAAATTCGAGCAGTTTCAGTGGAGAGCAAAACAAATACGATTTGCAAAGTCAGATTGACAATTTACTAATTGTGCTTCTATGTCCCAGCTCACTTAAAGTTAATACGTTATAATAGAAACTTTAATAACGGCGTTATTTATCTAACAGTAACAAATAAATACGAGTAGTGTCCATCAGCAACACACCAGAAACGATTTCCGTAGTCAGATTTTCAAATTTAGCAATTTTGTTCAATTTCCCGACTCCCCTAACATTAATACGTAATTATAGAAATAACAGCATTATTTACTTAGCAATAACGTTCAAATTCGAGCAGTTTACAGCAGAAATGAAGCAGGAACGATTGGCATAGTCATATTATTCAATTTTAAAATTTCAAGATTATGTCCCGGCCAACTTGACGTCAACCTACCCGGAAGACTTGAAACGTGCGTTTATTTTTATTTATTATTTCCATTTTTAAATTATCGCAAAAGTAAATTTTTGTTTCATTTTTGTGTGCATAATACAAGCTCTTTGCGAGGTACTTTGTTTCATATTAATAATGAAAATGGAAGTATTTATTTTTTTAACATTAGAACAAAATTATATTAAATCAATTTTAGGTTATAAAAATTCAAAATAGAAATATATGCTTTATTCAACGTTTGCACTCAATTTTCTACCTTCCAAAATAAGCGGAACACTGCTGTTTATGTCTATAAAAGCGTTCAAGATGGCGTCAAGCTCGAAGTCGATGCAAAGTGGTGCTCTTATTGTTTATCTTTTTCTCGTGGTTTTGTGTAGTGTTTATGTGCGTGCTCTACTGTCTTCATGTAGTAACGGTGCTGTGACTTTCCCAAATGAAGCATTGCCAATGAAACATGGACTGAAGTGTAGTGGAAGATCATTTCATTTTATTGCTGCTGCCTTCATACCAAGAGGACCGCCATGTGCTCTCTCTGGTACTGCTAACAGTGACGGAGGAACTACCAGTGATTTTGTGACAAGGTATGAGTCAAAAGCAAAAAAACAGTGCCTCATTCTCGTTTGTTTTCTCCTCCTTTGTGGTGATATTCACGTAAACCCTGGCCCACCCTGTCCATATTACACTAATGCTTTCAATATATATTATCAAAATGTTCGTAGCATTAAAAACAAATTACTTGAGTGCTCATTGAACCTAGGTGAGATAAGGGAACTGGATTGTTTCGCAGTGACCGAATCGTGGCTGAATGAATCAGTGAACGACAGTGAAATTAGCTTTTCTAATAATTTCACCATTTATCGTAAAGACCGCATAACTCGTGGAGGTGGAGTGATGATTTGTGTAAATAATAAGTGGAAGAGCAAGAGAAGACTGGATCTCGAACGGGATTGTGAACTTATATGGGTGGAAGTATTTATTCCAAAGCGTCGTTCTGTGTTTATTGGATGCTTCTATAGGCCGCACAAGAACACCCCCCAGCACATCTTAGAAGCTTGCCATGACTCACTGTTGCATGCGTTGTCACACGGTGACGTCATCCTATTGGGTGATTTCAACCTTTCAATCACGTGGCAGGACAGCAAGCATGGAGTCGCTAAAGATGGAAACGACAGTTATTTCATGGACAATTTTATTCATGGACTTGGTCTAGGTCAACATAATATGCATAATACCCGCAATAATAGCAATCTTGACTACATTCTTTCTAACTTAGAACCTCGTTGTGTTGTCCCATGCAGAAATCTTTTTCCCTCGGATCACGATTCCTTGGATGTTTCTTTCGATTTCCTCCCCTCCACTACTACAAACCAGCCCCTCAAAAGTAGGTCACAACTTCTATGGAAGAAAGCCCCCTGGGGTGACATCTGCCGGGCTATTGAACTGTTTCCTTGGTGTTTGTTAGAGGTAGGAACTGTTGACGACGCTGTGGACTTATTTACATCCGTTGTCCACTCAGCCATAAAGGACTTTGTGCCGGTGAAAGCATCAAAATCGAACAGGTTTCCGGTCTGGTACGACAATGAACTTCGTGACCTTCTTAAAAACAAAAAGCTTGCCTGGTCTCTATGGAAATCACATCCGAGTGACTACACATATAAAAACTTTGCTAGAATTAGAAGTCTTGCCAAGAAGGTACAGCGACGTAAATATTTTGAATACATGGACTCAATTGGTGATTTTACTGTTAGTAACCCTGAAGTCTTTTGGTCTGTAATTAAATCTAGAACAAAATCTCCGGGCATACCGGCAACAATTCAAGATGAAAATACTGAAGCGAGTGATGATCAAAGACCAGACCTCTTCAATAACTACTTCTGCAAAACATTTACTTCCCTTTCCTCTACAACCCATCTCCCCCCTCTCCATCCCATCTGTTCGGACACCTTATCCATTCTCTCTACCACCCCGGGCGAAGTTCTGGCTCTCTTGCTATCGTTATCTCCACATAGATCACTTGGACCTGATAAAATTAGTCCTCTTTTTCTCAACAAAACTGCTTCAGTTATTGCGGTTCCTCTATCTATCTTATTCAATAGATGCTTCAAGGAAGGGTATTATCCCACCAGTTGGAAACTGGCTCACGTGACCCCAATATATAAATCAGGACTTAAAGATCATGTATCCTCCTATAGGCCAATATCTCTTCTTTCTGTAATATCAATTATCTGCGAAAAAATAATTAAAGACAGGCTACTTAAATTCACCTCACCTTACATCCATAGTTCTCAGCACGGCTTTCTACCGAAAAGCTCAAGTCTCTCAAACTTAAGTACTCTTCTTTCCTGTGCAGTCAAATGTATGAATAACAATACTCAATTAGATGTTATCTACTTTGATCTCTCGAAGGCCTTTGATTCTGTCAGTCACATTCATCTTCTTCATAAACTCTCCAATAGATTTAATGTACATGGCAAATTTCTCTCTCTAATCACAAGCTACTTGAAGGACCGTAAACAGAGAGTTGTTCTTTCAGGGGCGACTTCTAACCCCCAACCCGTGATCTCAGGGGTGCCTCAGGGGAGTGTACTTGTGCCTCTACTGTTTGTCCTGTATATGGATGATCTCTACACGCACTTATCAGCTCAACCTAGTGGCCTTCTGCTTTTTGCTGACGATTGTAAGTTATACAGAGAAATATCGTGTCTCCATGACACAATTGCTCTACAGGAAGACATAAATTACCTTACAGGCTGGTGTGAAATGTGGCACTTGAAACTCAACAGTAAGAAATGTGACAGTATTACTATTACTTTGAAAAAATCTCCTGTTCCCTCCACATACCATATCAACGATTCCCCTATCACACATTCTGCTAGTCATAACGATCTTGGTGTCATCTTTGATTCAAAACTCACCTTCTCTGACCACATCTCCTCAATACTAAAGAATTCAATGCGCATGTTGGGACTTCTTTATCGATTCACCGAACTACGCACTGTTTCTTCATTAGCAACTTTTTATAAGACTTTAATAGCGCCCAAGATCGAATACTGCTCTCCCATATGGGCCATGGCAGCACCTACACATCTCTCCAGACTTGATTCTGTTCTCAATTTCTTCATTGCTATAGTCCGATTTCGTGTTCCTGCACTTCGAATATTATCTAAGAAGGAGCTCTTGCGACATCTTAATATTCAGACTCCTGAAGTACGCAGAATTATCTCTGATCTGAAATATCTACATAAAATAGTTAATGGAACCTTAAGATCGGAAATATTACTTCAGGAACTATCCTTACGTGTCCCTTCCCGCATCACTCGGAATACCCACCTTTTCCATCTTGCCCGTCCTAGGTTGGCTGTTATACAGAGGTCTCTTTTTTATAGAATACCAAACAGTTATAATCAAGTAACAACTGATGTGGACATTTTTTCGAGCTACCCAGTGTTTGAAAGAGCAATTAAACGAGCTTTGACGGAATAGTTTTACTTTTACACTCTTTTTTTCTATGTTGTTGTTATTGTTGTCTTGTTTTTTTTTCTTTCTTTTGTTAGCATGTCCCTGTGTAAAATGGCAAAGTTATGCTGTATCTGGGAAATTGTTCAATAAATAAATAAATAAATAAATACATAACTAACATTATGGACTATGATATTGTTGTTTGGAGGTGCACCTGGTATCCTTGGATGCTTGTCTTGGTTGCAATAATAGGGTAATGTTTGAAATTCTTGAAATTGGTAAAGGCAGTAAAAGATATTTGGTGCATCTAGCAAGAAACATTTGATTTTACACAGAAATGAGTAGAATTCGTAAAGTTGAATTTAATTTGGTAAATATAATCGGAAGAATTTCAGTGGTTTTGAGTCACTTTGAAAATTCTCTTCTGCGTTATTTTTAGAGGAAAAAAACGTAATTTATGTGGAGCAGTGCCCCCTCTTGCCCCTCCCTGGCTATGAGCCTGTTTCAAACAATCCGACACTCAAGAATATTTCGAGAGTATCAAACACTTAGAGTGTCTCAAACATTTTCAGTATCGAACACTTCAAGTGTCTCGAATATTTTGAGTCTTGAACCTTCAAGTGTATTGGAAATGTCGAGAGTATCGAACACTTCGAGTGTCTCGAACATTTCGAGAGTTTCGAACACTTAGAGTGTCTGAAACATTTAGGCCTACAGAGTCTCGAACACTTCAAGTGTCTCGAACACTTGAAGTGTATTGAAAATTTAGAGAATATCGAACACTTAGAATGTCTCGCATTTCGAGAGTCTCGAACCATTAAAGTGTTTAATACATTTTCATAGTCTCGAACACTTGAAGTGTCTCGAACATTTCGAGCCTCGAACACTTAGAGTGTATTGAAAATTTCGAGTCTCGAACACTTCGAGTGTCTCAAGCATTTCCACAATATCCAACACTTCGAGTGTCTTGAAAATGTCTAGAATTTGGAACACTTCCAGTGTCTCGAACATTTAGAGAGTCTCGAACACTTTGAGTGTCTCAAACATTTCCAGAGTCTCGAGCCGAGTGACTTGAAAATTTCTAAAATCTCGAACACTTCAAATGTTTAACATTTCGAGAATTTCAAAAGTTCGATAAGGAGATAAAATTAAAATTTTTAACCACGAAACGGTTTAGAAATTTTATCAAATTGTTATCGATTACTCGATTATCGGAACAACCCTAGGAGGTAACTATAGAATCGTAAAATCATGTGTCCATGGTGGGGAACGGACAGAATGGCAGGAGGACAAAATGGCAGGGGACATAATGGCAGGAAATAATGGCAGGAGGACAAAATGGCAGAGGACGAAATGGCAGGCGGACGAAATGGCAGGGGACAAAATGGCAGGCGGACGAAATGGCAGAGGACGAAATGGCAGGAGGACAGAATGGCAGGAAGTTGAATTGTCGGGTTTTAAACTATTTTGTTTCTTGCTTGATAAATGAAGATTTCAACACAAATTTTCGATTTATTCATTATGCTCCAAAATTCGAACTGCTAATAATATTTCAATTCTAATTGACAGTCATTTACAAACACCTTACTATTGCAAGCTTTCTATTCATACCAGCAGTGTCTTAATGAAAGAAATTAGTTTTAGTTGTTTTCTTTTTTATATATATTATTTAAGATCTTTTCGGGTATTACTAGAAGGAAGCAGCTTTTATCTTTATTTCGCACTGTGATCTGTATATGCTCAAGTGAAGACAAGCAGTTTCAAAAGTTATTGAAGTTATTTGCAAAACATTTTAAGTAACAAGCAAAAAAAAAAAAAAAAAGAAAAAAAGGAAAATACATACATCCTCCATATTAACTTGCGAATAAACTAACTTCGGTATTGTACAAAGAGGATCAGATACTTTCTGTGGCAAAGAAAACGAATTAAAATTGGTCGATTCGACTCGTTCCGAAGTTTTTGACGAGAGGATATGTAGGATGTGTACTCATTATTTTCTGATGACTGTCTCTAGTATTTTTAAGTCTATAAAATATGCATAGGGACAAATTCAAGGGAAGCTCGGGGCAAAAATCTTTGGAGGAAACAAATTGTGGAGTACTCACAAGAAACACTAGACCTTTCGGTAGACATAGGATCTCCCGTTTTCAAAATATAGGATATGATTAATTGTATATATGTCATATGATTAATTGTATATATGCCTTATGATTAATTGTATATATGTCATATGATTAACTGTATATATGTCATATGCAATTTGATAAGGTAATAGTATGAACACAAGAAAGAGCATTTAGCAAAGTTTAAATATACGCAAGTCATTCCACAATTTACTTCATTAATAAATATGATTTAAGTGTCATTATATCAATCTTTCTTGGACTCGTCGTAACCTTGAAGAATTCTGATAAATTCTACATGAATCTAAGACGGAAATCAGTACACATTTTGTACATAAATTTACAAAACGAGACAAGAAAATTTTGATTCCAGACAGGACTTTCACAAACATTTACGACACGAGACGAGAAAACCTGAATTCTCATCTCGTCTTGAGGGCAACGCTATAAGCAAGTAAGTTAGAAATCAAATATGCACGATCATGGTTCCTTTAAGCTGCACTAAGCTGTAAATATACCCAATATCGCATTGGGGGTGAAAGGGGAGCGATTAAAGTGGAATGCCTGATAATTTAAGGTTCCTCATAACTCCAGTGAAATTCAGGAAAAAATCTCTGAATTACGAAAAAAAGAAAACATACAAAATGCATTTTCAGGGTAACTCTTACAGCCATTACGTTATTATAAGATTAATGCTACTTCTGAAACTGATTTGATTGAATATGTATTTGGATAACGAAACTACTTTCATAAGTTTTTCAAAGTATCAAGTTTGAGAAGAACGAAGTTTGTCTTCCACTGTTGTTCTCATTGCTCATAGATACTAGTGATGAAATAATTGGTCGAAAATCACGCGGCCGCTTCTTACATCAATTCATGAAGAAAATTAGTTCCAATATTAGGCACCGAAGTTCAGTATTAACAAAACAAAACAAAACAAAACAAAAAAAACACCCAGCCTCTGCAACCATACGTAGCACATTTTAAGACTTACACTTGAAATAAAAATATGACTGGATAAAGACGATTGCCTTTGTCTTTGAATTTCATATGTGAATAACAATATAGGGCTTTTCAGATAGAGGAGGGGGAGGGGCAGGTTTTATTAAACAAGATCGCACATCTGATATGTTTTAACTATAGGCAACTTGTACTTGCAGGCTAAACTCAGTCTTCTGAAGTCAAACGACAAATACCATTAAGATGTTCAAAAGAATTACGTATCATTATTATTACATACTACAGACACAAAGATACCACTAGGCTCCCAAGTTTCAAAATTATACTGTGTGTGAAAGCAGTTAGTAGATTTAATTCTTTGTCACATGATAGCTAGACCCTGAGAGAAATTCAGAGGGAGTCCACGGGAAAATTCTTTCGTCATAAATAAAGGTTGTACTACTTAGAATTGTTATAAAACGAAGATATCAATTGGAAGATGGTTAAAAAGAAATAAATTTAAGAAAAAATTTAAGACATGGATAACTGATATTTACCCTCGTTTACGCTCTTGGTTCAATTTAGCTGTATTTATATGCTTTGGACATTTGAGGTAGAAATGACTAAATCGAGAACCGTTACCTACTAACAAACACAATAGGTAAAACCTAAAAATACGAGCCGTAAGTGTTATATTTTTTGCCAAATTAACTTCCTGCCATTCTGTCCTGCCATTTCGTCCGCTGCCATTTCGTCCTCCTGCCATTTTGTCCGCAGCCATTTCGTCCTCCTGCCATTTCGTCCGCTGCCATTTCGTCCGCTGCCATTTCGTCCTCCTGCCTTTATTTCCTGCCATTCTGTCCTAAATTCGTCCATGGTAGAATGAAATGCGTTCATAATAATTTCAATTTACGGTAGAGTTATCAGCAAGCCCGAAACCAGCCACAGAGCTTTGTGGTGGCCATGAGTATGTTAGGGGGTGCCAAGTCATTAAAAATTCTCTTACAAATATCTAAATTGGGTTTTTTGTATTGAGGTCTGGAGAAGTCATGAAAAGTCTAGGAGACCAGGTCCCCTAGCCCACCTCTGGTTGCGGGCCTGGTTATCAGTCAGTACAGTATAACGCACGAAGAATAATATTAAGTTTCATTCAAAACTATTATTTAATGTGCAAAATTGCTTATACATCTTTTCTCTCATTCATGTAATAAAAATAGATATAGGTATGTATTGAGAATTCACCAAACACTCATGTTGTTCCATCCTCAAGAAGCAAAATAAAAGAAGAAAGAAAACAACTCTTTCCCACAGCTTGGTGATTTAAATATGGAAAAACTGACCGGCAAAGAAACTGAGTGTAGTGGGGTGTGGTCAAAAGTGATTAGCATCGAGCATTTTACTACTTGAATCACACGGCCAGGTGGCATAAATTTCCTTTAACTTCTCCGAAAGAGATATTTTATAAAGAAGGGGAAAAAGGAATGTATAGTTCCATAAATCTACCAACCAAATGTGCAAATGTAGAAAATGAATTTGAATAGACAGCATAGACATCAATGTATACGGTTCACATAAAAAGGAATAAACATCTGTAATTTTCAAGAGATTACATTGAATGGATAGATCCTTATTCCACCCTTCTCCCGCCAACAACTTACATCTACTGAGTTTCCTGATTCAAGAGCAGTGATGACAGTTGGCGGGAATTGTTATTTCAAATCGGCTGTAAACAGGAAATTCTGACATTCTCATATATTGTATTATGCGTTGTAATTAATTCATTTTCCCTATTGATCAGGCTCCCTCACGCACAATTCTCTCACTGACTCATCTCAAGGTTGACGAACTTTGCATACATCTAAGCTGGAAAGGAAGAGATAAAAGTCGGCAAAAACACAATAAAACAAAAGGTTTAGTACTACGGATTCCTGCTGCGAACTGACCGTGAGAAGACAGCAGGTAATTTCGCTTTGCTACAATTTTACTCGCACCGTGACATGAATTTGATGTTCCTTAAACAAATCTGTTACTTTTGCGCTTTAGCACACCCACATTCACACACACGGGCGACTCTATTGTTTCAATGATCAGAAAAATAAATATCATACTGATCCTCCTATACATATAATACAAAACAACGAACAAATTAGGACAAAAATTGCAGTACACAAAGTTTACCGCTTCGTACCATTATGCAGAACGAATCTTTCGATAATGTCACGTAGATGTGATCAAGCCTGTACCATCTGGTCTTCAGTTTTCAGCAATTCTGGTTTCACGAAATTTTTCTCATGAGAATACGTATGACATATTCCGGAGGTGTACTTTCTATCCAAAAATAAAATAGTAAACATATTAAGAGCACTAAACGATATACATAAAGAAGAGAGAGAAGAATACTATTTACTCCTATCACTTATCATAGTTCTATTTTTTTAATAGCTCATTCGTGTCACAAGGGTGTCTAATTTAGTCCTTTATCGTGCTAGGAAGAAAGATGGTGAACATAATAATAATAATAATAATAATAATAATAATAATAATAATAATAATAATAATAATAATAATAATAATAATAATAATAATAATAATAATAATAATAATGATAATAATAATAATAATAATAATAATAATAATAATAATAATAATAATTATTATTATTATTATTATTATTATTATTATTATTATTATTATTATATTAGTATTATTATCTTTGGTGGGTGCTTGCAGTCAGTGTCCGTAATCGAAAACCGATACCGAAACTAGGTATAAGAC
This sequence comes from Thermobia domestica, assembly GCF_964235325.1. Lineage (NCBI taxonomy): Eukaryota > Metazoa > Arthropoda > Insecta > Zygentoma > Lepismatidae > Thermobia > Thermobia domestica. The sequence continues at coordinate 130,572,829 of NC_137462.1, read as the reverse complement.
CTATAACATCGATCTCTTTTATGATAAAAGTGCACCTGAGAATCGCATAAAAGCATCAAATTTTGTGTTCATTATAAATATTATTACGGAGCTAAAAATTCAGGTAGTGTTCTCTCCTCAAATCAGGAAATTTCAACATTCAAAACTATACGAGACGTTCTGTGATATTTATTTTTTAAAGAAGGGGGCCGCGGTGGCTCAGTGGTAGAGCGTTCACCACTGGCACTTTAGCTCACTTGTTCGATCCCAGATCTAGTGAAGTAGATTTTGTGGTGGATAAACACCGTACGTGTGGGTTTTCTTGGGATTATTTCGTTCCCTCCCACGATACATTTCACCATTACCTTCATTTCTAATTATAACCGTCTCCTTTAGCCTAGCCGGTATACGAGTGCGACGTTAAATTAAAAAATATTTCATTGATTATCATTTTCTTTATTACATAATTCTTTCAAGTAATTTTCTCGAAGGATGTTAATTAATTACGTAGTTTTCAAATACTGGGTTAACACACTCATAAATCAATTGTTGTTGAGCTTATTTACACGTCATTTTTAGAGTCAGTAAAACGCTGATGATTTTCGGAAAAATTAGTCTCCTTACTCTGTTGAAATGAATATCGAATGATAGGTTTGACTGTAGAGTGACTCCAAGATCGGTTATATAATCTCAATTGGTGTTTGTTAATAGTGCACACATTGCGTACATAGTTCATTTTCCTGGTGTATGATACTACATTGCATTTTTGAATATTTAACAACTTGTTTGACTCACATCATTGGAAAATAGAATTTATGTCGCTTTGCAAAAAAAAAAAAAAAAAAAAAAAAAAAAAAAATAGCGTCTAATTCCGTGGAGATACTGCGATAGATTTTTAGATTGTCAGCAAACAATAGTTTGTGGGAGGATGCTAACAGGTGGTAAATCATTATTAGGGTTTGGTACCGAGACCGAGACGGACTTTTACATAACAGATACCAGACCGAGACCGAAATAGACATCTATTAATCGAGACGAGACTTAGGTCAGTGTAGTCAACATTTGTTTCGTTGCTGTGTTAGATAATATGGAAACGATTGACTAATGTACAGTGGCGTATTTAGGTGGTGGCTATCGGGCTCATACCCCTTCCGAAATAAATTTATGATATTTTTTTTCGCATTGCACGTACAACACAAATGTTTTTCTTACCCGTTCCTCAAGCCTCTCTCGAAACAAAATCCACTACTAATGTATATAGCCTTCTCTCCCCCCTCTCTCTCTCGCATATATATATATATATATATATATATATATATATATATATATATATATATATATATATATATATATATATATATATATATATATACAGGCCCCCATCCATGATCTTCTGACGGGGGGTGCACCAATAACTAGCAGTGCATTTGAATTAAATATGAATTTTTAAAATGCCTTTAAGCATCTGTGATATGAGTGAGGAAATGCCCCGGAAATGCTGTCTGTTCTCGGCGAATCCTTTTCCTTCAACCTTCAGCAAATTAACTTAAACTATTGCTTTTACAAAACTGCGCTTTCTTTTAAGGCCACAGACATTTTCGGAAAACGTTGCTATTTTCACTACTAACTTCTCACTTTAGATAGTGTATATTTGCAACGAAGGGGAGTGCACGCGCACCGATTCATCCCTTAAATGCGGCCCTATATATATATATATATATATAGGCTATAGCCGCGCAGTGGCGGATCCAGGGGGAGGGGGCGATTGCCCCCCAGAAGAGGAAACTTATATGATCAAGGGCGGGGCTCAACCATAGCTTTATCCAGTGTTAAGAAAGTAGAATTAAAGTCTCCGTTTTATCCAGTGTATACCTGAGCGTCAAGGGAGGCGGTGACTTCAACTTTCGCCTATTCAAGATTCGCCTAATAACCTCAAGCAATGGAATTTACAGATGTTAACTCAAGAGAAAGTGTAGGCGATTCTAGAATTCAAGATTCAACTTTCCAGATTTGCCTAATGTGAAATTATGTTGGTAGTGCCGACAAGAAACGACACAAAAATTTTTATTTTCTAAATTTGAAAAATTAATATATATTTTTTTAGTCCAGTACCGGTATGTAGCGGTCTGAATCCGGAAAAAATTAGTAACTTAATGAAACTTGCAGGACAGCTTCTTTCCATGAAGTATATGCATATCTTAAAATGCTTACAAGTAAACCTTACGTTTGGGTGAATCGAGTTGCTCACTGAGACACATATGAGAAAGTAGTACTAAATGTGGTTAGTATTTCAGTGAAGTTGTAGGTGCGAAGCTCCAGGGGTTTAGGAGATACAGCTACCAGAACATCACATGGAAGTACAGAATATTCTTCATACAGTTGGAGGTAAAAGCTCTGTAAGACCTCTTGTATTGGCAAAAGGTGAATAACAAATATAGGGTATATATTAGGACTAGGGGGAAGTCATATAGTAAGGGTATACCTGACGGCGGCCATCTTGAAATCCGCCATTTTGAATTAAAGTTGTTTTTAAAATATTAATAGGGTCATGTGATACATGATTTAAGGCGCAAATTTAATCAGAAGAACAATGGTCACGTTAATTTTGAGTTACGCACAATTGGTAAAAAAGTTACAGGGACATTAAATATTGTTGCAGCATATGTACTAGTCCTTTACCCCACCTTGTAAATTTTGTTTTAATAATAATAATTAAATAAAAAGCAGGTGGATAAATATTAGGTCTATGGTAAGAGTTGCCTTGATGGTGGCCATGTTCAAATCCGACATTTTGAAGCAGACAAAATTTTTAAACAAAACGCATAACAGTGATACCTTATTAATAGCAAATTTTACCATAACTCTAACGGTATAACCATTTTTGCTTTATCATTAACCAGCACAAAATTAAATGGATCGCTCCTTACGACTACGGCTTTGACGGAATTGTTAACGACAGATGTGTCAAATGTAACTCGATTGCCTTTGTCAGGTGTGCTTACTGTGAGCAGAGCATTTGTGCAAGTGATGCACTCTTTTCTGAACTACATATTGATTGTACTAATTGTGGACTTTTCTGGAAGAAAGACCCAAGTTCAATTATGAATCAATTCCTCTTTGGTCATTTTTCCTTAAATTAGCAACTTGTGAATGCGATAACAAATGCTGGTTAATGATAAAGCAAAAATGGTTATACCGTTGGATTTATGGTAAAATTTGCTATTAATAAGGTTATGCGTTTTGTTTAAAACTTTTGTCTGCTTCAAAATGGCGGATTTGAACATGGCTGCCATCAAGGCAACTCTTACGATAGACCTAATATTTATCCAGCTGCTTTTTATTTAATTATCATCATTAAAACAAAATTTACATTGTGGGGTAAAGGACATATGCTGCAACAATATTTAATTTCCCTGTAACTTTTTACCAATTGTGCGTAACTCAAAATTAACGTGACCATTATTCTTCTGATTAAATTTGCGCCTTAAATCATGTATCACATGACCCTATTAATATTTTAAAAACAACTTTAATTCAAAATGGCGGATTTCAAGATGGCCGCCGTCAGGTATACCCTTACTATATGACTTCCCCCTAGTCCTAATATATACCCTATATTTGTTATTCACCTTTTGCCGTTACAAGAGGTCTTACAGAGCTTTTACCTCCAACTGTATGAAGAATATTCTGTACTTCCATGTGATGTTCTGGTAGCTGTATCTCCTAAACCCCTGGAGCTTCGCACCTACAACTTCACTGAAATACTAAACACATTTAGTACTACTTTCTCATATGTGTCTCAGTCAGCAACTCGATTCACCCAAACGTAAGGTTTACTTGTTAGATATCCGCCTTAAGCTTTACCCAATATGACTAGTAAAAGGGGAATAACATTTCCAATTATATATTTATGCATCGCATGGTGGTGACGCACTAGCTTTTTGTCGATATTTCCCATACAGAAGACTTATTTCACACCAGTCACTTATCCTTCAGTTTTACCCATAAGAGCAAGTGCGAGCAGACGACACGTATTGAAGGTGTACATAATAAGCAAATTTGATTGGAGCAAGATATTCCAGCAATTTATTGAGGATCGGAGGGGAAAATGAAGAAAATGAAATGAGATGTTTAACGTCCCACGATTATGCCGGCTAGGCTAAAGGAGACGGTGATGAGAAGTGGATGGAATGGTGGAATGAAGAAAGTGTGAGGAAATGGGAGAACTCCGAGAAAACCCACGCACACGGTGTTTGTCTACCAGAAAATTCACTTGGCGTAAGCTTGGATCGAACCGAGGACCCCAAGCACCAGAGGTGAACGCTCTACCACTGAGCCACCGTGGTCCCAAGGAAAATGAAGAATGCTACCCAATTAGTTGTTTGGACATACCAGCATCAAACTCTTTTCTGAAGCTGGTGTATTGAAAATGTAAAGCTCTCATGTACTTAGTTCAACTGTTCATCTTCGAGATTGTTTTACTCAGACATGTGCATTAATTGTAGCGAAATCATATTTTGGGAATCAGAAAACAACAGAATGGAAGTGACATGTTGGCGTTATCTTATAGTGTTGAACTATCCTCGAATTATGCGTTATTTCTATGAATCTTTCGAAGTTCTTCCTTTCGTTTTCTTTTTTAGTTTTTCAGTGTAATAGGTACCATTTCTGTTCCGAAAGAAGTAGAGATTATTATATGAAGCCTAAATTACTAAAATATAAACTCTCTCCTTAATACTCGTTGTTTCAACTACTTTTTTTTTTTTTTTTTCATCTGAAGTAGCAGTGGGTCTGATTCAACCGGATCGTTTATGTCCTAACAGTGCACCGTGCCAGGTATGGGTTAATTTTTGTGTGCTTTATATAATATAAATTATTTCTATCGTTTATAAAAAGCTGAATTTTGCTTAAATAACGTTTTCCCTACAGACTATTTTGCTTGATAAGTTATGTTCCGTATAATGTCCCATATTTTGTATATATAATTTGTAATTATGGCATGTTGACACATTTTCTTTATTTTTATCCTTATATCAATATTATATGTATAAAAATATAAGGAAATCAGAAAAATACGCTTGAAATAAATACAAGATTAAATCATACAAATCTTCTCTATCATTTGTAACTTTTTGTCTACCTGACCTACAAATATGAACTATATATTAAACAAAATAAATTTTAATTACAAAATATTTTGTTGTAAGTTCCAAGACTGTAGAATTGAACATAAGTTAAGAAATCAATTAAAACATGATTGTTCTACAGACGGTGGCGGTCAAATTGGAAATTTAAGCCAAATTGGATGCAGCTCAAGAAGGATATTCGGGGACTTTAGGATATTACTATACTTGATGAAAGGAAATTATCCTGCAAATTTCATTAAGATACTAATTTTTGCTAGGTTTGTCAAAATTTTCCACTACATACTGTATTATTCAATAAGAGCGCGAAAATAGGAAAGGTTAACTATTAATGAGATGCAGAACTATCAACGTATGTGAGTTAAACCAAGTTAAAAAAAAAAAAAAAAAGTTCAACTTTCGCCTAACAAGGAAATTAACTCTGTGTCATCGCTTTGATTTGTCATTTGCATAGCTAGGAGGTATTAAGCGAAACTTAAAGCCCCAAGGGAACTATAGCCCCTATAACCCTCCTCTTGAATCGTCTTATATATATATATACATACAGCGTGCGAATTAGATAATCTATATTGGGGGGGATAAAATTAGGCCAACAGAACATAAAGTCTGAAGGTTTGTAAATGAAAAATCGTTGAAAATGTATAAAGTAAGCTGATGTAACATCATTAGTATGAAAACAGTCAACCAATGTTTTAAAAAATGGTAAAATTCTTAGCATTTTCTCCTATTTGAAACTTTTTTTTTTTTTACCAGGTTCGACTGATTATCTAAAAAAAAAAATATGTAATACTTTGTACCTATACAATGAGAAGTTTACCACTCATTCAAACAATGTTTTCAATATTACACTTGTTATCTCGTACAAAGAAAGTACGGAGCTTAAAGGTGTTTCGAATACATATGTATATCTGATGGGGGTAGGGTAATGTTTGCTTCAACTGTTAAAGATTTAAAATGTACACTCATGTCCAAAATGATTGATTCATATCTATAATTGTCTTCTTGTAAGAATATAATTTGATAATGATTTTGCAGGGTACTTTTAATACTGATACGATGTGTATAATCGGAAAATGTATATTTGTGGTAAATTTCATAGGAAAAGAATTATAAATATGAAAATTAGAATGAGTAAAACAAAATATTGCTAAATGGACAAGAAAGTTTATTTTCGTTTTATTTTTATTTACTGCTCTCTTGACGTGAAATTTGTCACATACATGTCTTTGCCGATTAAACACGTACTAATATTATAAGAAATACCGGGCGAATTCATTATCAAATTATATTCCTACAACAACATATTTATAGACATGCGACGATAATTTTGGACATGAGTGTACATTTTGCAGCTACTTAACTGTTTGTAGAATTTTGTATAATTCTCTTCATGATTTGTGCTATTGATTTTCTATAATTATATTTTGGAAGTTTGAGGAAATTCTTGAATTCATTATGTGTTTTTCTTTCATCACCCACATTTAGTTAGAAGAATTAGTATTTGTCAGTGTCTAGTAGTCCATTATTTACGCACTTCAGTTAGAAAAGTTCAAGATAGCAAAATTCAACACTATTTAGTAACAAGGAAAAATGCTACAAATTTACATTTATATGATAAATTTCTTTTTCATAAGTCATTCTTGCTCTACATAAATTTTCGAGTTCATTTTTTATATTTTCCATGAAATTGAAGTTTATTATCGATAATTACACCACACCAAGTACTGATTAATATGGTTGACATTCATATTGAAAGCCAATACAAGAATCTTCCTCAGTCACCCCAAAAGAAAGAAAATAAATGTGAATTGCACATGTGTGTCCTAACTTATTTGGTAGTTTTCGCCAATACTACATGCCTTAATAATATCGAACGAGTTAGTGTTATTCTATATATTGTTGCGTAGCGTTTATAAATGAGTTTGCATCAGATTACGAAATATGTACTTAAAATATCAAATTATAGAAAATAAATATTATCAAGCAAACCAAAAAGGTTAAGTGGCAAAAGAAATTGAATGTAAAAAGATAAATATTTTTTAAAAATAAATATACAATTTAAATTATCGACTAAAAGTGTTTAACAATTTCCAGATTATACCAACATAGCTAAAGCATATCCCAAAAACCATCTCCATATCCCACTACGAAACTGTCCCCAGTGCCGATTCTGCCATTGTTATTTAAATATCGTCACATTAACTCGTGAACAATTTAAAGTACGTGAAAGCCCTAATTGTGTATTTGTAGCACTTACAAGCACTGAGGAAACACTAACGATTGACAGCACTATTGTATAATTTGGAAAATATTCACAAAAATGGCGTTTCTTCCTTGACGTCAACTAAATATCACTACTTTTATTAGTTAATAACTTTACATGGATGAAAGTACTAACGTTGTGCTTGCAGTACTAACCACTGTTAACGCAGTACTAACGATTGACACTACTTTTGTATAATTTGGAGAATATTTAGAAAAGTGGCGATTCTGGCTAGACGTCAAGTGAATTTCGCCACTTTAACTCGTTAATAACTTTATATGGGTGTGAGTACTAACGTTGTGCTTGGAGTACTAACCAGAAATAACGTAGTACTAACGATTGACTCTACTTTTGTATAATTTGGAGAAGATTTACAAAAGTGGCGATTCTGGCTTGACGTCAAGTGAATATCGCCACTTTAATTCGTTAATAACTTAATATGGGTGTGAGTACTAACGTTGTGCTTGGAGTACTAACCAGTACTAACGTAGTACTAACGATTGACACTACTTTTGTATAATTTGGAGAAGATTTACAAAAGTGGCGATTCTGGCTTGACGTCAAGTGAATATCGCCACTTTAATTCGTTAATAACTTTATATGGGTGGGAGTACTAACGTTGTGCTTGGAGTACTAACCAGTACTAACGTAGTACTAACGATTGACACTACTTTTGTATAATTTGGAGAAGATTTACAAAAGTGGCGATTCTGGCTTGACGTCAAGTGAATATCGCCACTTTAATTCGTTAATAACTTTATATGGGTGTGAGTACTCACGTTGTGCTTGGAGTACTAACCAGTACTAACGTAGTACTAACGATTGACACTACTTTTGTATAATTTGGAGAAGATTTACAAAAGTGGCGATTCTGGCTTGACGTCAAGTGAATATCGCCACTTTAAATTTTTTTAATAACTTTATATGGGTGTGAGTACTAACGTTGTGCTTGGAGTACTAACCAGTACTAACGTAGTACTAACGATTGATACTACTTTTGTATAATTTGGAGAAGATTAACAAAAGTGGCGATTCTGGCTTGACGTCAAGTGAATATCACCACTTTAATTCGTTAATAAATTTATATGGGTGTGAGTACTAATGTTGTGCTTGGAGTACTAACCAGTACTAACGTAGTACTAACGATTGACACTACTTTTGTATAATTTGGAGAAGATTTACAAAAGTGGCGATTCTGGCTTGACGTCAAGTCAATATCGCCACTTTAATTCGTTAATAACTTTATATGGGTGTGAGTACTAATGTTGTGCTTGGAGTACTAACCAGTACTAACGTAGTACTAACGATTGACACTACTTTTGTATAATTTGGAGAAGATTTACAAAAGTGGGGATTCTGGCTTGACGTCAAGTGAATATCGCCACTTTAATTCGTTAATAACTTTATATGGGTGTGAGTACTAACGTTGTGCTTGGAGTACTAACCAGTACTAACGTAGTACTAACGATTGACACTACTTTTGTATAATTTGGAGAAGATTTACAAAAGTGGCGATTCTGGCTTGACGTCAAGTGAATATCGCCATTTTATTTTTTTAATAACTTTATATGGGTGTGAGTACTAACGTTGTGCTTGGAGTACTAACCAGTACTAACGTTGTACTAACGATTGACACTACTTTTGTATAATTTGGAGAAGATTTACAAAAGTGGCGATTCTGGCTTGACGTCAAGTGAATATCGCCATTTTAATTTTTTTAATAACTTTATATGGGTGTGAGTACTAACGTTGTGCTTGGAGTACTAACCAGTACTAACGTAGTACTAACGATTGACACTACTTTTGTATAATTTGGAGAAGATTTACAAAAGTGGCGATTCTGGCTTGACGTCAAGTGAATATCGCCACTTTCATTCGTTAATAACTTTATATCGGAGTGAGTACTAACGTTGTGCTTGGAGTACTAACCAGTACTAACGTTGTACTAACGATTGACACTACTTTTGTATAATTTGGAGAAGATTTACAAAAGTAGCGATTCTGGCTTGACGTCAAGTGAATATCGCCACTTTAATTCGTTATTAACTTTATATGGGTGTGAGTACTAACGTTGTGCTTGGAGTACTAACTAGTACTAACGTAGTACTAACGATTGACACTACTTCTGTATAATTTGGAGAAGATTTACAAAAGTGGCGATTCTGGCTTGACGTCAAGTGAATATCGCCACTTTCATTCGTTAATAACTTTATATGGGTGTGAGTACTAACGTTGTGCTTGGAGTACTAACCAGTACTAACGTTGTACTAACGATTGACACTACTTTTGTATAATTTGGAGAAGATTTACAAAAGTGGCGATTCTGGCTTGACGTCAAGTGAATATCGCCACTTTAATTCGTTAATAACTTTATATCGGAGTGAGTACTAACATTGTGCTTGGAGTACTAACCAGTACTAACGTAGTACTAACGATTGACACTACTTTTGTATAATTTGGAGAAGATTTACAAAAGTGGCGATTCTGGCTTGACGTCAAGTGAATATCGCCACTTTAATTCGTTAATAACTTTATATGGGTGTGAGTACTAACGTTGTGCTTGGAGTACTAACCAGTACTAACGTTGTACTAACGATTGACACTACTTTTGTATAATTTGGAGAAGATTTACAAAAGTGGCGATTCTGGCTTGACGTCAAGTGAATATCGCCACTTTAATTCGTTAATAACTTTATATGGGTGTGAGTACTAACGTTGTGCTTGGAGTACTGACCAGTACTAACGTATTACTAACGATTGACACTACTTTTGTATAATTTGGAGAAGATTTACAAAAGTGGCGATTCTGGCTTGACGTCAAGTGAATATCGTCACTTTAATTCGTTAATAACTTTATATGGGTGTGAGTACTAACGTTGTGCTTGGAGTACTAACCAGTACTAACGTAGTACTAACGATTGACACTACTTTTGTATAATTTGGAGAAGATTTACAAAAGTGGCGATTCTGGCTTGACGTCAAGTGAATATCGCCACTTTAATTCGTTAATAACTTTATATCGGAGTGAGTACTAACATTGTGCTTGGAGTACTAACCAGTACTAACGTAGTACTAACGATTGACACTACTTTTGTATAATTTGGAGATTTACAAAAGTGGCGATTCTGGCTTGACGTCAAGTGAATATCGCCACTTTAAATTTTTTTAATAACTTTATATGGGTGTGAGTACTAACGTTGTGCTTGGAGTACTAACCAGTACTAACGTTGTACTAACGATTGACACTACTTTTGTATAATTTGGAGAAGATTTACAAAAGTGGCGATTCTGGCTTGACGTCAAGTGAATATCGCCACTTTAATTCGTTAATAACTTTATATGGGTGTGAGTACTAACGTTGTGCCTGGAGTACTAACCAGTACTAACGTAGTACTAACGATTGACACTACTTTTGTATAATTCGGAGAAGATTTACAAAAGTCTCGATTCTGGCTTGACGTCAAGTGAATATCGCCACTTTAATTCGTTAATAACTTTATATGGGTTTGAGTACTAACGTTGTGCTTGGAGTACTAACCAGTACTAACGTAGTACTAACGATTGACACTACTTTTGTATAATTTGGAGAAGATTTACAAAAGTGGCGATTCTGGCTTGACGTCAAGTGAATATCGCCACTTTAATTCGTTAATAACTTTATATGGGTGTGAGTACTAACGTTGTGCTTGCAGTACTAACCAGTACTAACGTAGTACTAACGATTGACACTACTTTTGTATAATTTGGAGAAGATTTACAAAAGTGGCGATTCTGGCTTGACGTCAAGTGAATATTACCACTTTAATTCGTTAATAACTTTATATGGGTGTGAGTACTAGCGTTGTGCTTGGAGTACTAACTAGTACTAACGTAGTACTAACGATTGACACTACTTTTGTATAATTTGGAGAAGATTTACAAAGGTGGCGATTCTGTCTTGACGTCAAGTGAATATCGCCACTTTAATTCGTTAATAACTTTATATGGGTGTGAGTACTAACGTTGTGCTTGGAGTACTAACCAGTACTAACGTAGTACTAACGATTGACACTACTTTTGTATAATTTGGAGAAGATTTACAAAAGTGGCGATTCTGGCTTGACGTCAAGTGAATATCGCCATTTTAATTTTTTTAATAACTTTATATGGGTGTGAGTACTAACGTTGTGCTTGGAGTACTAACCAGTACTAACGTTGTACTAACGATTGACACTACTTTTGTATAATTTGGAGAAGATTTACAAAAGTGGCGATTCTGGCTTGACGTCAAGTGAATATCGCCACTTTAATTCGTTAATAACTTTATATGGGTGTGAGTACTAACGTTGTGCTTGGAGTACTAACCAGTACTAACGTAGTACTAACGATTGACACTACTTTTGTATAATTTGGAGAAGATTTACAAAAGTGGCGATTCTGGCTTGACGTCAAGTGAATATCGCCACTTTCATTCGTTAATAACGTTATATCGGAGTGAGTACTAACATTGTGCTTGGAGTACTAACCAGTACTAACGTAGTACTAACGATTGACACTACTTTTGTATAATTTGGAGAAGATTTACAAAAGTGGCGATTCTGGCTTGACGTCAAGTGAATATCGCCACTTTAAATTTTTTTAATAACTTTATATGGGTGTGAGTACTAACGTTGTGCTTGGAGTACTAACCAGTACTAACGTTGTACTAACGATTGACACTACTTTTGTATAATTTGGAGAAGATTTACAAAAGTGGCGATTCTGGCTTGACGTCAAGTGAATATCGCCACTTTAATTCGTTAATAACTTTATATGGGTGTGAGTACTAACGTTGTGCTTGGAGTACTAACTAGTACTAACGTAGTACTAACGATTGACAGTACTTTTGTATAATTTGGAGAAGATTTACAAAAGTGGCGATTCTGGCTTGACGTCAAGTGAATATCGTCACTTTCATTCGTTAATAACATTATATGGGTGTGAGTACTAACGTTGTGCTTGGAGTACTGACCAGTACTAACGTATTACTAACGATTGACACTACTTTTGTATAATTTGGAGAAGATTTACAAAAGTGGCGATTCTGGCTTGACGTCAAGTGAATATCGTCACTTTAATTCGTTAATAACTTTATATGGGTGTGAGTACTAACGTTGTGCTTGGAGTACTAACCAGTACTAACGTAGTACTAACGATTGACACTACTTTTTATAATTTGAAGAAGATTTACAAAAGTGGCGATTCTGGCTTGACGTCAAGTGAATATCGCCACTTTCATTCGTTAATAACTTTATATGGGTGTGAGTACTAACGTTGTGCTTGGAGTACTAACTAGTACTAATGTAGTACTAACGATTGACACTACTTTTGTATAATTTGGAGAAGATTTACAAAAGTGGCGATTCTGGCTTGACGTCAAGTGAATATCGCCACTTTCATTCGTTAATAACTTTATATGGGTGTGAGTACTAACGTTGTGCTTGGAGTACTAACCAGTACTAACGTTGTACTAACGATTGACACTACTTTTGTATAATTTGGAGAAGATTTACAAAAGTGGCGATTCTGGCTTGACGTCAAGTGAATATCGCCACTTTAATTCGTTAATAACTTTATATGGGTGTGAGTACTAACGTTGTGCTTGGAGTTCTAACCAGAACTAACGTAGTACTAACGATTGACACTACTTTTGTATAATTTGGAGAAGATTTACAAAAGTGGCGATTCTGGCTTGACGTCAAGTGAATATCGCCACTTTAATTAGTTAATAACTTTATATGGGTGTGAGTACTAACGTTGTGCTTGGAGTACTGACCAGTACTAACGTATTACTAACGATTGACACTACTTTTGTATAATTTGGAGAAGATTTACAAAAGTGGCGATTCTGGCTTGACGTCAAGTGAATATCGCCACTTTAAATTTTTTTAATAACTTTATATGGTGTGAGTACTAACGTTGTGCTTGGAGTACTAACCAGTACTAACGTAGTACTAACGATTGACACTGCTTTTGTATAATTTGGAGAAGATTTACAAAAGTGGCGATTCTGGCTTGACGTCAAGTGAATATCGCCACTTTAATTCATTAATAACTTTATATGGGTGTGAGTACTAACGTTGTGCTTGGAGTACTAACCAGTACTAACGTAGTACTAACGATTGACACTACTTTTGTATAATTTGGAGAAGATTTACAAAAGTGGCGATTCTGGCTTGACGCCAAGTGAATATCGCCACTTTAATTCGTTAATAACTTTATATCGGAGTGAGTACTAACATTGTGCTTGGAGTACTAACCAGTACTAACGTAGTACTAACGATTGACACTACTTTTGTATAATTTGGAGAAGATTTACAAAAGTGGCGATTCTGGCTTGACGTCAAGTGAATATTACCACTTTAATTCGTTAATAACTTTATATGGGTGTGAGTACTAGCGTTGTGCTTGGAGTACTAACTAGTACTAACGTAGTACTAACGATTGACACTACTTTTGTATAATTTGGAGAAGATTTACAAAAGTGGCGATTCTGGCTTGACGTCAAGTGAATATCGCCACTTTAAATTTTTTTAATAACTTTATATGGGTGTGAGTACTAACGTTGTGCTTGGAGTACTAACCAGTACTAACGTTGTACTAACGATTGACACTACTTTTGTATAATTTGGAGAAGATTTACAAAAGTGGCGATTCTGGCTTGACGTCAAGTGAATATTACCACTTTAATTCGTTAATAACTTTATATGGGTGTGAGTACTAACGTTGTGCTTGGAGTACTAACCAGTACTAACGTAGTACTAACGATTGACACTACTTTTGTATAATTTGGAGAAGATTTACAAAAGTGGCGATTCTGGCTTGACGTCAAGTGAATATCGCCACTTTAAATTTTTTTAATAACTTTATATGGGTGTGAGTACTAACGTTGTGCTTGGAGTACTAACCAGTACTAACGTTGTACTAACGATTGACACTACTTTTGTATAATTTGGAGAAGATTTACAAAAGTGGCGATTCTGGCTTGACGTCAAGTGAATATCGCCACTTTAATTCGTTAATAACTTTATATGGGTGTGAGTACTAACGTTGTGCTTGGAGTACTAACTAGTACTAACGTAGTACTAACGATTGACACTACTTTTGTATAATTTGGAGAAGATTTACAAAAGTGGCGATTCTGGCTTGACGTCAAGTGAATATCGTCACTTTCATTCGTTAATAACATTATATGGGTGTGAGTACTAACGTTGTGCTTGGAGTACTGACCAGTATTAACGTATTACTAACGATTGACACTACTTTTGTATAATTTGGAGAAGATTTACAAAAGTGGCGATTCTGGCTTGACGTCAAGTGAATATCGTCACTTTAATTCGTTAATAACTTTATATGGGTTTGAGTATTAACGTTGTGCTTGGAGTACTAACCAGTACTAACGTAGTACTAACGATTGACACTACTTTTGTATAATTTGAAGAAGATTTACAAAAGTGGCGATTCTGGCTTGACGTCAAGTGAATATCGCCACTTTCATTCGTTAATAACTTTATATGGGTGTGAGTACTAACGTTGTGCTTGGAGTACTAACTAGTACTAATGTAGTACTAACGATTGACACTACTTTTGTATAATTTGGAGAAGATTTACAAAAGTGGCGATTCTGGCTTGACGTCAAGTGAATATCGCCACTTTCATTCGATAATAACTTTATATGGGTGTGAGTACTAACGTTGTGCTTGGAGTACTAACCAGTACTAACGTTGTACTAACGATTGACACTACTTTTGTATAATTTGGAGAAGATTTACAAAAGTGGCGATTCTGGCTTGACGTCAAGTGAATATCGCCACTTTAATTCATTAATAACTTTATATGGGTGTGAGTACTAACGTTGTGCTTGGAGTACTAACCAGAACTAACGTAGTACTAACGATTGACACTACTTTTGTATAATTTGGAGAAGATTAACAAAAGTGGCGATTCTGGCTTGACGTCAAGTGAATATCGCCACTTTAATTCGTTAATAACTTTATATGGGTGTGAGTACTAACGTTGTGCTTGGAGTATTAACCAGTACTAACGTAGTACTAACGATTGACACTACTTTTGTATAATTTGGAGAAGATTTACAAAAGTGGCGATTCTGGCTTGACGTCAAGTGAATATCGCCACTTTAATTCGTTAATAACTTTATATGGGTGTGAGTATTAACGTTGTGCTTGGAGTACTAACCAGTACTAACGTAGTACTAACGATTGACAGTACTTTTGTATAATTTGGAGAAGATTTACAAAAGTGGCGATTCTGGCTTGACGTCAAGTGAATATTACCACTTTAATTCGTTAATAACTTTATATGGTTGTGAGTACTAGCGTTGTGCTTGGAGTACTAACTAGTGCTAATGTAGTACTAACGATTGACACTACTTTTGTAAAATTTGGAGAAGATTTACAAAAGTGGCGATTCTGGCTTGACGTAGAGTCAATATCGCCACTTTAATTCGTTAATAACTTTATATGGGTGTGAGTACTAATGTTGTGCTTGGAGTACTAACCAGTACTAACGTAGTACTAACGATTGACATTACTTTTGTATAATTTGGAGAAGATTTACAAAAGTGGCGATTCTGGCTTGACGTCAAGTGAATATCGCCACTTTAATTAGTTAATAACTTTATATGGGTGTGAGTACTAACGTTGTGCTTGGAGTACTGACCAGTACTAACGTATTACTAACGATTGACACTACTTTTGTATAATTTGGAGAAGATTTACAAAAGTGGCGATTCTGGCTTGACGTCAAGTGAATATCGCCACTTTAAATTTTTTTAATAACTTTATATGGTGTGAGTACTAACGTTGTGCTTGGAGTACTAACCAGTACTAACGTAGTACTAACGATTGACACTGCTTTTGTATAATTTGGAGAAGATTTACAAAAGTGGCGATTCTGGCTTGACGTCAAGTGAATATCGCCACTTTAATTCATTAATAACTTTATATGGGTGTGAGTACTAACGTTGTGCTTGGAGTACTAACCAGTACTAACGTAGTACTAACGATTGACACTACTTTTGTATAATTTGGAGAAGATTTACAAAAGTGGCGATTCTGGCTTGACGCCAAGTGAATATCGCCACTTTAATTCGTTAATAACTTTATATCGGAGTGAGTACTAACATTGTGCTTGGAGTACTAACCAGTACTAACGTAGTACTAACGATTGACACTACTTTTGTATAATTTGGAGAAGATTTACAAAAGTGGCGATTCTGGCTTGACGTCAAGTGAATATTACCACTTTAATTCGTTAATAACTTTATATGGGTGTGAGTACTAGCGTTGTGCTTGGAGTACTAACTAGTACTAACGTAGTACTAACGATTGACACTACTTTTGTATAATTTGGAGAAGATTTACAAAAGTGGCGATTCTGGCTTGACGTCAAGTGAATATCGCCACTTTAAATTTTTTTAATAACTTTATATGGGTGTGAGTACTAACGTTGTGCTTGGAGTACTAACCAGTACTAACGTTGTACTAACGATTGACACTACTTTTGTATAATTTGGAGAAGATTTACAAAAGTGGCGATTCTGGCTTGACGTCAAGTGAATATTACCACTTTAATTCGTTAATAACTTTATATGGGTGTGAGTACTAACGTTGTGCTTGGAGTACTAACCAGTACTAACGTATTACTAACGATTGACACTACTTTTGTATAATTTGGAGAAGATTTACAAAAGTGGCGATTCTGGCTTGACGTCAAGTGAATATCGCCACTTTAAATTTTTTTAATAACTTTATATGGGTGTGAGTACTAACGTTGTGCTTGGAGTACTAACCAGTACTAACGTTGTACTAACGATTGACACTACTTTTGTATAATTTGGAGAAGATTTACAAAAGTGGCGATTCTGGCTTGACGTCAAGTGAATATCGCCACTTTAATTCGTTAATAACTTTATATGGGTGTGAGTACTAACGTTGTGCTTGGAGTACTAACTAGTACTAACGTAGTACTAACGATTGACACTACTTTTGTATAATTTGGAGAAGATTTACAAAAGTGGCGATTCTGGCTTGACGTCAAGTGAATATCGTCACTTTCATTCGTTAATAACATTATATGGGTGTGAGTACTAACGTTGTGCTTGGAGTACTGACCAGTACTAACGTATTACTAACGATTGACACTACTTTTGTATAATTTGGAGAAGATTTACAAAAGTGGCGATTCTGGCTTGACGTCAAGTGAATATCGTCACTTTAATTCGTTAATAACTTTATATGGGTTTGAGTACTAACGTTGTGCTTGGAGTACTAACCAGTACTAACGTAGTACTAACGATTGACACTACTTTTGTATAATTTGAAGAAGATTTACAAAAGTGGCGATTCTGGCTTGACGTCAAGTGAATATCGCCACTTTCATTCGTTAATAACTTTATATGGGTGTGAGTACTAACGTTGTGCTTGGAGTACTAACTAGTACTAATGTAGTACAAACGATTGACACTACTTTTGTATAATTTGGAGAAGATTTACAAAAGTGGCGATTCTGGCTTGACGTCAAGTGAATATCGCCACTTTCATTCGATAATAACTTTATATGGGTGTGAGTACTAACGTTGTGCTTGGAGTACTAACCAGTACTAACGTTGTACTAACGATTGACACTACTTTTGTATAATTTGGAGAAGATTTACAAAAGTGGCGATTCTGGCTTGACGTCAAGTGAATATCGCCACTTTAATTCATTAATAACTTTATATGGGTGTGAGTACTAACGTTGTGCTTGGAGTACTAACCAGAACTAACGTAGTACTAACGATTGACACTACTTTTGTATAATTTGGAGAAGATTTACAAAAGTGGCGATTCTGGCTTGACATCAAGTGAATATCGCCACTTTAATTCGTTAATAACTTTATATGGGTGTGAGTACTAACGTTGTGCTTGGAGTACTAACCAGTACTAACGTAGTACTAACGATTGACACTACTTTTGTATAATTTGGAGAAGATTTACAAAAGTGGCGATTCTGGCTTGACGTCAAGTGAATATCGCCACTTTAATTCGTTAATAACTTTATATGGGTGTGAGTACTAACGTTGTGCTTGGAGTACTAACCAGTACTAACGATTGACACTACTTTTGTATAATTTGGAGAAGATTTACAAAAGTGGCGATTCTGGCTTGACGTCAAGTGAATATCGCCACTTTAATTCGTTAATAACTTTATATGGGTGTGAGTATTAACGTTGTGCTTGGAGTACTAACCAGTACTAACGTAGTACTAACGATTGACACTACTTTTGTATAATTTGGAGAAGATTTACAAAAGTGGCGATTCTGGCTTGACGTCAAGTGAATATTACCACTTTAATTCGTTAATAACTTTATATGGTTGTGAGTACTAGCGTTGTGCTTGGAGTACTAACTAGTGCTAATGTAGTACTAACGATTGACACTACTTTTGTAAAATTTGGAGAAGATTTACAAAAGTGGCGATTCTGGCTTGACGTAGAGTCAATATCGCCACTTTAATTCGTTAATAACTTTATATGGGTGTGAGTACTAATGTTGTGCTTGGAGTACTAACCAGTACTAACGTAGTACTAACGATTGACACTACTTTTGTATAATTTGGAGAAGATTTACAAAAGTGGCGATTCTGGCTTGACGTCAAGTGAATATCGCCACTTTAATTCGTTAATAACTTTATATGGGTGTGAGTACTAACGTTGTGCTTGGAGTACTGACCAGTACTAACGTATTACTAACGATTGACACTACTTTTGTATAATTTGGAGAAGATTTACAAAAGTGGCGATTCTGGCTTGACGTCAAGTGAATATCGCCACTTTAAATTTTTTTAATAACTTTATATGGTGTGAGTACTAACGTTGTGCTTGGAGTACTAACCAGTACTAACGTAGTACTAACGATTGACAGTACTTTTGTATAATTTGGAGAAGATTTACAAAAGTGGCGATTCTGGCTTGACGTCAAGTGAATATCGCCACTTTAATTCGTTAATAACTTTATATGGGTGTGAGTACTAACGTTGTGCTTGGAGTACTAACCAGTACTAACGTAGTACTAACGATTGACACTACTTTTGTATAATTTGGAGAAGATTTACAAAAGTGGCGATTCTGGCTTGACGCCAAGTGAATATCGCCACTTTAATTCGTTAATAACTTTATATCGGAGTGAGTACTAACATTGTGCTTGGAGTACTAACCAGTACTAACGTAGTACTAACGATTGACACTACTTTTGTATAATTTGGAGAAGATTTACAAAAGTGGCGATTCTGGCTTGACGTCAAGTGAATATTACCACTTTAATTCGTTAATAACTTTATATGGGTGTGAGTACTAGCGTTGTGCTTGGAGTACTAACTAGTACTAACGTAGTACTAACGATTGACACTACTTTTGTATAAATTGGAGAAGATTTACAAAAGTGGCGATTCTGGCTTGACGTCAAGTGAATATCGCCACTTTAATTCGTTAATAACTTTATATGGGTGTGAGTACTAACGTTGTGCTTGGAGTACTGACCAGTACTAACGTATTACTAACGATTGACACTACTTTTGTATAATTTGGAGAAGATTTACAAAAGTGGCGATTCTGGCTTGACGTCAAGTGAATATCGCCACTTTAAATTTTTTTAATAACTTTATATGGGTGTGAGTACTAACGTTGTGCTTGGAGTACTAACCAGTACTAACGTTGTACTAACGATTGACACTGCTTTTGTATAATTTGGAGAAGATTTACAAAAGTGGCGATTCTGGCTTGACGTCAAGTGAATATCGCCACTTTAATTCGTTAATAACTTTATATGGGTGTGAGTACTAACGTTGTGCTTGGAGTACTAACCAGTACTAACGTAGTACTAACGATTGACACTACTTTTGTATAATTTGGAGAAGATTTACAAAAGTGGCGATTCTGGCTTGACGTCAAGTGAATATCGCCACTTTCATTCGTTAATAACTTTATATCGGAGTGAGTACTAACATTGTGCTTGGAGTACTAACCAGTACTAACGCAGTACTAAAGATTGACACTACTTTTGTATAATTTGGAGAAGATTTACAAAAGTGGCGATTCTGGCTTGACGTCAAGTGAATATCGCCACTTTAAATTTTTTAAATAATTTTATATGGGTGTGAGTACTAACGTTGTGCTTGGAGTACTAACCAGTACTAACGTTGTACTAACGATTGACACTACTTTTGTATAATTTGGAGAAGATTTACAAAAGTGGCGATTCTGGCTTGACGTCAAGTGAATATCGCCACTTTAATTCGTTAATAACTTTATATGGGTGTGAGTACTAACGTTGTGCTTGGAGTACTAACTAGTACTAACGTAGTACTAACGATTGACACTACTTTTGTATAATTTGGAGAAGATTTACAAAAGTGGCGATTCTGGCTTGACGTCAAGTGAATATCGTCACTTTCATTCGTTAATAACTTTATATGGGTGTGAGTACTAACGTTGTGGTTGGAGTACTGACCAGTACTAACGTATTACTAACGATTGACACTACTTTTGTATAATTTGGAGAAGATTTACAAAAGTGGCGATTCTGGCTTGACGTCAAGTGAATATCGTCACTTTAATTCGTTAATAACTTTATATGGGTGTGAGTACTAACGTTGTGCTTGGAGTACTAACCAGTACTAACGTAGTACTAACGATTGACACTACTTTTGTATAATTTGAAGAAGATTTACAAAAGTGGCGATTCTGGCTTGACGTCAAGTGAATATCGCCATTTTCATTCGTTAGTAACTTTATATGGGTGTGAGTACTAACGTTGTGCTTGGAGTACTAACTAGTACTAATGTAGTACTAACGATTGACACTACTTTTGTATAATTTGGAGAAGATTTACAAAAGTGGCGATTCTGGCTTGACGTCAAGTGAATATCGCCACTTTCATTCGTTAATAACTTTATATGGGTGTGAGTACTAACGTTGTGCTTGGAGTACTAACCAGTACTAACGTTGTACTAACGATTGACACTACTTTTGTATAATTTGGAGAAGATTTACAAAAGTGGCGATTCTGGCTTGACGTCAAGTGAATATCGCCACTTTAATTCGTTAATAACTTTATATGGGTGTGAGTACTAACGTTGTGCTTGGAGTACTAACCAGAACTAACGTAGTACTAACGATTGACACTACTTTTGTATAATTTGGAGAAGATTTACAAAAGTGGCGATTCTGGCTTGACATCAAGTGAATATCGCCACTTTAATTCGTTAATAACTTTATATGGGTGTGAGTACTAACGTTGTGCTTGGAGTACTAACCAGTACTAACGTAGTACTAACGATTGACACTACTTTTGTATAATTTGGAGAAGATTTACAAAAGTGGCGATTCTGGCTTGACGTCAAGTGAATATCGCCACTTTAATTCGTTAATAACTTTATATGGGTGTGAGTACTAACGTTGTGCTTGGAGTACTAACCAGTACTAACGTTGTACTAACGATCGACACTACTTTTGTATAATTTGGAGAAGATTTACAAAAGTGGCGATTCTGGCTTGACGTCAAGTGAATATCGCCACTTTAATTCGTTAATAACTTTATATGGGTGTGAGTACTAACGTTGTGCTTGGAGTACTAACCAGTACTAACGTAGTACTAACGATTGACACTACTTTTGTATAATTTGGAGAAGATTTACAAAAGTGGCGATTCTGGCTTGACGTCAAGTGAATATTACCACTTTAATTCGTTAATAACTTTATATGGGTGTGAGTACTAGCGTTGTGCTTGGAGTACTAACTAGTACTAACGTAGTACTAACGATTGACACTACTTTTGTATAATTTGGAGAAAATTTACAAAAGTGGCGATTCTGGCTTGACGTCAAGTGAATATTACCACTTTAATTCGTTAATAACTTTATATGGGTGTGAGTACTAGCGTTGTGCTTGGAGTACTAACTAGTACTAACGTAGTACTAACGATTGACACTACTTTTGTATAATTTGGAGAAGATTTACAAAAGTGGCGATTCTGGCTTGACGTCAAGTGAATATCGCCACTTTAATTCGTTAATAACTTTATATGGGTGTGAGTACTAACGTTGTGCTTGGAGTACTAACCAGTACTAACGTAGCACTAACGATTGACACTACTTTTGTATAATTTGGAGAAGATTTACAAAAGTGGCGATTCTGGCTTGACGTCAATTGAATATCGCCATTTTAATTTTTTTAATAACTTTATATGGGTGTGAGTACTAACGTTGTGCTTGGAGTACTAACCAGTACTAACGTTGTACTAACGATTGACACTACTTTTGTATAATTTGGAGAAGATTTACAAAAGTGGCGATTCTGGCTTGACGTCAAGTGAATATCGCCACTTTAATTAGTTAATAACTTTATATGGGTGTGAGTACTAACGTTGTGCTTGGAGTACTGACCAGTACTAACGTATTACTAACGATTGACACTACTTTTGTATAATTTGGAGAAGATTTACAAAAGTGGCGATTCTGGCTTGACGTCAAGTGAATATCGCCACTTTAATTCGTTAATAACTTTATATGGGTGTGAGTACTAACGTTGTGCTTGGAGTACTAACCAGTACTAACGTTGTACTAACGATTGACACTGCTTTTGTATAATTTGGAGAAGATTTACAAAAGTGGCGATTCTGGCTTGACGTCAAGTGAATATCGCCACTTTAATTCGTTAATAACTTTATATGGGTGTGAGTACTAACGTTGTGCTTGGAGTACTAACCAGTACTAACGTAGTACTAACGATTGACACTACTTTTGTATAATTTGGAGAAGATTTACAAAAGTGGCGATTCTGGCTTGACGTCAAGTGAATATCGCCACTTTAATTCGTTAATAACTTTATATGGGTGTGAGTACTAGCGTTGTGCTTGGAGTAGTAACTAGTACTAACGTAGTACTAACGATTGACACTACTTTTGTATAATTTGGAGAAGATTTACAAAAGTGGCGATTCTGGCTTGACGTCAAGTGAATATCGCCACTTTAATTCGTTAATAACTTTATATGGGTGTGAGTACTAACGTTGTGCTTGGAGTACTAACCAGTACTAACGTAGTACTAACGATTGACACTACTTTTGTATAATTTGGATAAGATTTACAAAAGTGGCGATTCTGGCTTGACGTCAAGTGAATATCGCCACTTTAATTCGTTAATAACTTTATATGGGTGTGAGTACTAACGTTGTGCTTGGAGTACTAACCAGTACTAACGTTGTACTAACGATTGACACTACTTTTGTATAATTTGGAGAAGATTTACAAAAGTGGCGATTCTGGCTTGACGTCAAGTGAATATCGCCACTTTAATTCGTTAATAACTTTATATGGGTGTGAGTACTAACGTTGTGCTTGGAGTACTGACCAGTACTAACGTATTACTAACGATTGACACTAGTTTTGTATAATTTGGAGAAGATTTACAAAAGTGGCGATTCTGGCTTGACGTCAAGTGAATATCGCCACTTTAAATTTTTTTAATAACTTTATATGGGTGTGAGTACTAACGTTGTGCTTGGAGTACTAACCAGTACTAACGTTGTACTAACGATTGACACTGCTTTTGTATAATTTGGAGAAGATTTACAAAAGTGGCGATTCTGGCTTGACGTCAAGTGAATATCGCCACTTTAATTCGTTAATAACTTTATATGGGTGTGAGTACTAACGTTGTGCTTGGAGTACTAACCAGTACTAACGTAGTACTAACGATTGACACTACTTTTGTATAATTTGGAGAAGATTTACAAAAGTGGCGATTCTGGCTTGACGTCAAGTGAATATCGCCACTTTAATTCGTTAATAACTTTATATCGGAGTGAGTACTAACATTGTGCTTGGAGTACTAACCAGTACTAACGTTGTACTAACGATTGACACTACTTTTGTATAATTTGGAGAAGATTTACAAAAGTGGCGATTCTGGCTTGACGTCAAGTGAATATCGCCACTTTAATTCGTTAATAACTTTATATGGGTGTGAGTACTAACGTTGTGCTTGGAGTACTAACCAGTACTAACGTAGTACTAACGATTGACAGTACTTTTGTATAATTTGGAGAAGATTTACAAAAGTGGCGATTCTGGCTTGACGTCAAGTGAATATCGCCACTTTAATTCGTTAATAACTTTATATCGGAGTGAGTACTAACATTGTGCTTGGAGTACTAACCAGTACTAACGTAGTACTAACGATTGACACTACTTTTGTATAATTTGGAGAAGATTTACAAAAGTGGCGATTCTGGCTTGACGTCAAGTGAATATCGCCACTTTAAATTTTTTTAATAACTTTATATGGGTGTGAGTACTAACGTTGTGCTTGGAGTACTAACCAGTACTAACGTTGTACTAACGATTGACACTACTTTTGTATAATTTGGAGAAGATTTACAAAAGTGGCGATTCTGGCTTGACGTCAAGTGAATATCGCAACTTTCATTCGTTAATAACTTTATATGGGTGTGAGTACTAACGTTGTGCTTGGAGTACTAACTAGTACTAACGTAGTACTAACGATTGACACTACTTTTGTATAATTTGGAGTAGATTTACAAAAGTGGCGATTCTGGCTTGACGTCAAGTGAATATCGCCACTTTAATTCGTTAATAACTTTATATGGGTGTGAATACTAACGTTGTGCTTGGAGTACTAACCAGTACTAACGTTGTACTAACGATTGACACTACTTTTGTATAATTTGGAGAAGATTTACAAAAGTGGCGATTCTGGCTTGACGTCAAGTGAATATCGCCATTTTAATTTTTTTAATAACTTTATATGGGTGTGAGTACTAACGTTGTGCTTGGAGTACTAACCAGTACTAACGTAGTACTAACGATTGACACTACTTTTGTATAATTTGGAGAAGATTTACAAAAGTGGCGATTCTGGCTTGACGTCAAGTGAATATCGCCACTTTAATTCGTTAATAACTTTATATGGGTGTGAGTACTAACGTTGTGCTTGGAGTACTAACCAGTACTAACGTAGTACTAACGATTAGTATATTTTTCATTTAATTATTAGTAAGTGGCGATTTTGACTTGACAAACGTAGAGGTAGGAACTGTTGACGACGCTGTGGACTTATTTACATCCGTTGTCCACTCAGCCATAAAGGACTTTGTGCCGGTGAAAGCATCAAAATCGAACAGGTTTCCGGTCTGGTACGACAATGAACTTCGTGACCTTCTTAAAAACAAAAAGCTTGCCTGGTCTCTATGGAAATCACATCCGAGTGACTACACATATAAAAACTTTGCTAGAATTAGAAGTCTTGCCAAGAAGGTACAGCGACGTAAATATTTTGAATACATGGACTCAATTGGTGATTTTACTGTTAGTAACCCTGAAGTCTTTTGGTCTGTAATTAAATCTAGAACAAAATCTCCGGGCATACCGGCAACAATTCAAGATGAAAATACTGAAGCGAGTGATGATCAAAGACCAGACCTCTTCAATAACTACTTCTGCAAAACATTTACTTCCCTTTCCTCTACAACCCATCTCCCCCCTCTCCATCCCATCTGTTCGGACACCTTATCCATTCTCTCTACCACCCCGGGCGAAGTTCTGGCTCTCTTGCTATCGTTATCTCCACATAGATCACTTGGACCTGATAAAATTAGTCCTCTTTTTCTCAACAAAACTGCTTCAGTTATTGCGGTTCCTCTATCTATCTTATTCAATAGATGCTTCAAGGAAGGGTATTATCCCACCAGTTGGAAACTGGCTCACGTGACCCCAATATATAAATCAGGACTTAAAGATCATGTATCCTCCTATAGGCCAATATCTCTTCTTTCTGTAATATCAATTATCTGCGAAAAAATAATTAAAGACAGGCTACTTAAATTCACCTCACCTTACATCCATAGTTCTCAGCACGGCTTTCTACCGAAAAGCTCAAGTCTCTCAAACTTAAGTACTCTTCTTTCCTGTGCAGTCAAATGTATGAATAACAATACTCAATTAGATGTTATCTACTTTGATCTCTCGAAGGCCTTTGATTCTGTCAGTCACATTCATCTTCTTCATAAACTCTCCAATAGATTTAATGTACATGGCAAATTTCTCTCTCTAATCACAAGCTACTTGAAGGACCGTAAACAGAGAGTTGTTCTTTCAGGGGCGACTTCTAACCCCCAACCCGTGATCTCAGGGGTGCCTCAGGGGAGTGTACTTGTGCCTCTACTGTTTGTCCTGTATATGGATGATCTCTACACGCACTTATCAGCTCAACCTAGTGGCCTTCTGCTTTTTGCTGACGATTGTAAGTTATACAGAGAAATATCGTGTCTCCATGACACAATTGCTCTACAGGAAGACATAAATTACCTTACAGGCTGGTGTGAAATGTGGCACTTGAAACTCAACAGTAAGAAATGTGACAGTATTACTATTACTTTGAAAAAATCTCCTGTTCCCTCCACATACCATATCAACGATTCCCCTATCACACATTCTGCTAGTCATAACGATCTTGGTGTCATCTTTGATTCAAAACTCACCTTCTCTGACCACATCTCCTCAATACTAAAGAATTCAATGCGCATGTTGGGACTTCTTTATCGATTCACCGAACTACGCACTGTTTCTTCATTAGCAACTTTTTATAAGACTTTAATAGCGCCCAAGATCGAATACTGCTCTCCCATATGGGCCATGGCAGCACCTACACATCTCTCCAGACTTGATTCTGTTCTCAATTTCTTCATTGCTATAGTCCGATTTCGTGTTCCTGCACTTCGAATATTATCTAAGAAGGAGCTCTTGCGACATCTTAATATTCAGACTCCTGAAGTACGCAGAATTATCTCTGATCTGAAATATCTACATAAAATAGTTAATGGAACCTTAAGATCGGAAATATTACTTCAGGAACTATCCTTACGTGTCCCTTCCCGCATCACTCGGAATACCCACCTTTTCCATCTTGCCCGTCCTAGGTTGGCTGTTATACAGAGGTCTCTTTTTTATAGAATACCAAACAGTTATAATCAAGTAACAACTGATGTGGACATTTTTTCGAGCTACCCAGTGTTTGAAAGAGCAATTAAACGAGCTTTGACGGAATAGTTTTACTTTTACACTCTTTTTTTCTATGTTGTTGTTATTGTTGTCTTGTTTTTTTTTCTTTCTTTTGTTAGCATGTCCCTGTGTAAAATGGCAAAGTTATGCTGTATCTGGGAAATTGTTCAATAAATAAATAAATAAATAAATACATAACTAACATTATGGACTATGATATTGTTGTTTGGAGGTGCACCTGGTATCCTTGGATGCTTGTCTTGGTTGCAATAATAGGGTAATGTTTGAAATTCTTGAAATTGGTAAAGGCAGTAAAAGATATTTGGTGCATCTAGCAAGAAACATTTGATTTTACACAGAAATGAGTAGAATTCGTAAAGTTGAATTTAATTTGGTAAATATAATCGGAAGAATTTCAGTGGTTTTGAGTCACTTTGAAAATTCTCTTCTGCGTTATTTTTAGAGGAAAAAAACGTAATTTATGTGGAGCAGTGCCCCCTCTTGCCCCTCCCTGGCTATGAGCCTGTTTCAAACAATCCGACACTCAAGAATATTTCGAGAGTATCAAACACTTAGAGTGTCTCAAACATTTTCAGTATCGAACACTTCAAGTGTCTCGAATATTTTGAGTCTTGAACCTTCAAGTGTATTGGAAATGTCGAGAGTATCGAACACTTCGAGTGTCTCGAACATTTCGAGAGTTTCGAACACTTAGAGTGTCTGAAACATTTAGGCCTACAGAGTCTCGAACACTTCAAGTGTCTCGAACACTTGAAGTGTATTGAAAATTTAGAGAATATCGAACACTTAGAATGTCTCGAACATTTCGAGAGTCTCGAACCATTAAAGTGTTTAATACATTTTCATAGTCTCGAACACTTGAAGTGTCTCGAACATTTCGAGCCTCGAACACTTAGAGTGTATTGAAAATTTCGAGTCTCGAACACTTCGAGTGTCTCAAGCATTTCCACAATATCCAACACTTCGAGTGTCTTGAAAATGTCTAGAATTTGGAACACTTCCAGTGTCTCGAACATTTAGAGAGTCTCGAACACTTTGAGTGTCTCAAACATTTCCAGAGTCTCGAGCCGAGTGACTTGAAAATTTCTAAAATCTCGAACACTTCAAATGTTTAACATTTCGAGAATTTCAAAAGTTCGATAAGGAGATAAAATTAAAATTTTTAACCACGAAACGGTTTAGAAATTTTATCAAATTGTTATCGATTACTCGATTATCGGAACAACCCTAGGAGGTAACTATAGAATCGTAAAATCATGTGTCCATGGTGGGGAACGGACAGAATGGCAGGAGGACAAAATGGCAGGGGACATAATGGCAGGAAATAATGGCAGGAGGACAAAATGGCAGAGGACGAAATGGCAGGCGGACGAAATGGCAGGGGACAAAATGGCAGGCGGACGAAATGGCAGAGGACGAAATGGCAGGAGGACAGAATGGCAGGAAGTTGAATTGTCGGGTTTTAAACTATTTTGTTTCTTGCTTGATAAATGAAGATTTCAACACAAATTTTCGATTTATTCATTATGCTCCAAAATTCGAACTGCTAATAATATTTCAATTCTAATTGACAGTCATTTACAAACACCTTACTATTGCAAGCTTTCTATTCATACCAGCAGTGTCTTAATGAAAGAAATTAGTTTTAGTTGTTTTCTTTTTTATATATATTATTTAAGATCTTTTCGGGTATTACTAGAAGGAAGCAGCTTTTATCTTTATTTCGCACTGTGATCTGTATATGCTCAAGTGAAGACAAGCAGTTTCAAAAGTTATTGAAGTTATTTGCAAAACATTTTAAGTAACAAGCAAAAAAAAAAAAAAAGAAAAAAAGGAAAATACATACATCCTCCATATTAACTTGCGAATAAACTAACTTCGGTATTGTACAAAGAGGATCAGATACTTTCTGTGGCAAAGAAAACGAATTAAAATTGGTCGATTCGACTCGTTCCGAAGTTTTTGACGAGAGGATATGTAGGATGTGTACTCATTATTTTCTGATGACTGTCTCTAGTATTTTTAAGTCTATAAAATATGCATAGGGACAAATTCAAGGGAAGCTCGGGGCAAAAATCTTTGGAGGAAACAAATTGTGGAGTACTCACAAGAAACACTAGACCTTTCGGTAGACATAGGATCTCCCGTTTTCAAAATATAGGATATGATTAATTGTATATATGTCATATGATTAATTGTATATATGCCTTATGATTAATTGTATATATGTCATATGATTAACTGTATATATGTCATATGCAATTTGATAAGGTAATAGTATGAACACAAGAAAGAGCATTTAGCAAAGTTTAAATATACGCAAGTCATTCCACAATTTACTTCATTAATAAATATGATTTAAGTGTCATTATATCAATCTTTCTTGGACTCGTCGTAACCTTGAAGAATTCTGATAAATTCTACATGAATCTAAGACGGAAATCAGTACACATTTTGTACATAAATTTACAAAACGAGACAAGAAAATTTTGATTCCAGACAGGACTTTCACAAACATTTACGACACGAGACGAGAAAACCTGAATTCTCATCTCGTCTTGAGGGCAACGCTATAAGCAAGTAAGTTAGAAATCAAATATGCACGATCATGGTTCCTTTAAGCTGCACTAAGCTGTAAATATACCCAATATCGCATTGGGGGTGAAAGGGGAGCGATTAAAGTGGAATGCCTGATAATTTAAGGTTCCTCATAACTCCAGTGAAATTCAGGAAAAAATCTCTGAATTACGAAAAAAAGAAAACATACAAAATGCATTTTCAGGGTAACTCTTACAGCCATTACGTTATTATAAGATTAATGCTACTTCTGAAACTGATTTGATTGAATATGTATTTGGATAACGAAACTACTTTCATAAGTTTTTCAAAGTATCAAGTTTGAGAAGAACGAAGTTTGTCTTCCACTGTTGTTCTCATTGCTCATAGATACTAGTGATGAAATAATTGGTCGAAAATCACGCGGCCGCTTCTTACATCAATTCATGAAGAAAATTAGTTCCAATATTAGGCACCGAAGTTCAGTATTAACAAAACAAAACAAAACAAAACAAAAAAAACACCCAGCCTCTGCAACCATACGTAGCACATTTTAAGACTTACACTTGAAATAAAAATATGACTGGATAAAGACGATTGCCTTTGTCTTTGAATTTCATATGTGAATAACAATATAGGGCTTTTCAGATAGAGGAGGGGGAGGGGCAGGTTTTATTAAACAAGATCGCACATCTGATATGTTTTAACTATAGGCAACTTGTACTTGCAGGCTAAACTCAGTCTTCTGAAGTCAAACGACAAATACCATTAAGATGTTCAAAAGAATTACGTATCATTATTATTACATACTACAGACACAAAGATACCACTAGGCTCCCAAGTTTCAAAATTATACTGTGTGTGAAAGCAGTTAGTAGATTTAATTCTTTGTCACATGATAGCTAGACCCTGAGAGAAATTCAGAGGGAGTCCACGGGAAAATTCTTTCGTCATAAATAAAGGTTGTACTACTTAGAATTGTTATAAAACGAAGATATCAATTGGAAGATGGTTAAAAAGAAATAAATTTAAGAAAAAATTTAAGACATGGATAACTGATATTTACCCTCTTTTACGCTCTTGGTTCAATTTAGCTGTATTTATATGCTTTGGACATTTGAGGTAGAAATGACTAAATCGAGAACCGTTACCTACTAACAAACACAATAGGTAAAACCTAAAAATACGAGCCGTAAGTGTTATATTTTTTGCCAAATTAACTTCCTGCCATTCTGTCCTGCCATTTCGTCCGCTGCCATTTCGTCCTCCTGCCATTTTGTCCGCAGCCATTTCGTCCTCCTGCCATTTCGTCCGCTGCCATTTCGTCCTCCTGCCTTTATTTCCTGCCATTCTGTCCTAAATTCGTCCATGGTAGAATGAAATGCGTTCATAATAATTTCAATTTACGGTAGAGTTATCAGCAAGCCCGAAACCAGCCACAGAGCTTTGTGGTGGCCATGAGTATGTTAGGGGGTGCCAAGTCATTAAAAATTCTCTTACAAATATCTAAATTGGGTTTTTTGTATTGAGGTCTGGAGAAGTCATGAAAAGTCTAGGAGACCAGGTCCCCTAGCCCACCTCTGGTTGCGGGCCTGGTTATCAGTCAGTACAGTATAACGCACGAAGAATAATATTAAGTTTCATTCAAAACTATTATTTAATGTGCAAAATTGCTTATACATCTTTTCTCTCATTCATGTAATAAAAATAGATATAGGTATGTATTGAGAATTCACCAAACACTCATGTTGTTCCATCCTCAAGAAGCAAAATAAAAGAAGAAAGAAAACAACTCTTTCCCACAGCTTGGTGATTTAAATATGGAAAAACTGACCGGCAAAGAAACTGAGTGTAGTGGGGTGTGGTCAAAAGTGATTAGCATCGAGCATTTTACTACTTGAATCACACGGCCAGGTGGCATAAATTTCCTTTAACTTCTCCGAAAGAGATATTTTATAAAGAAGGGGAAAAAGGAATGTATAGTTCCATAAATCTACCAACCAAATGTGCAAATGTAGAAAATGAATTTGAATAGACAGCATAGACATCAATGTATACGGTTCACATAAAAAGGAATAAACATCTGTAATTTTCAAGAGATTACATTGAATGGATAGATCCTTATTCCACCCTTCTCCCGCCAACAACTTACATCTACTGAGTTTCCTGATTCAAGAGCAGTGATGACAGTTGGCGGGAATTGTTATTTCAAATCGGCTGTAAACAGGAAATTCTGACATTCTCATATATTGTATTATGCGTTGTAATTAATTCATTTTCCCTATTGATCAGGCTCCCTCACGCACAATTCTCTCACTGACTCATCTCAAGGTTGACGAACTTTGCATACATCTAAGCTGGAAAGGAAGAGATAAAAGTCGGCAAAAACACAATAAAACAAAAGGTTTAGTACTACGGATTCCTGCTGCGAACTGACCGTGAGAAGACAGCAGGTAATTTCGCTTTGCTACAATTTTACTCGCACCGTGACATGAATTTGATGTTCCTTAAACAAATCTGTTACTTTTGCGCTTTAGCACACCCACATTCACACACACGGGCGACTCTATTGTTTCAATGATCAGAAAAATAAATATCATACTGATCCTCCTATACATATAATACAAAACAACGAACAAATTAGGACAAAAATTGCAGTACACAAAGTTTACCGCTTCGTACCATTATGCAGAACGAATCTTTCGATAATGTCACGTAGATGTGATCAAGCCTGTACCATCTGGTCTTCAGTTTTCAGCAATTCTGGTTTCACGAAATTTTTCTCATGAGAATACGTATGACATATTCCGGAGGTGTACTTTCTATCCAAAAATAAAATAGTAAACATATTAAGAGCACTAAACGATATACATAAAGAAGAGAGAGAAGAATACTATTTACTCCTATCACTTATCATAGTTCTATTTTTTTAATAGCTCATTCGTGTCACAAGGGTGTCTAATTTAGTCCTTTATCGTGCTAGGAAGAAAGATGGTGAACATAATAATAATAATAATAATAATAATAATAATAATAATAATAATAATAATAATAATAATAATAATAATAATAATAATGATAATAATAATAATAATAATAATAATAATAATAATAATAATAATAATAATAATTATTATTATTATTATTATTATTATTATTATTATTATTATTATTATATTAGTATTATTATCTTTGGTGGGTGCTTGCAGTCAGTGTCCGTAATCGAAAACCGATACCGAAACTAGGTATAAGACCTATAACATCGATCTCTTTTATGATAAAAGTGCACCTGAGAATCGCATAAAAGCATCAAATTTTGTGTTCATTATAAATATTATTACGGAGCTAAAAATTCAGGTAGTGTTCTCTCCTCAAATCAGGAAATTTCAACATTCAAAACTATACGAGACGTTCTGTGATATTTATTTTTTAAAGAAGGGGGCCGCGGTGGCTCAGTGGTAGAGCGTTCACCACTGGCACTTTAGCTCACTTGTTCGATCCCAGATCTAGTGAAGTAGATTTTGTGGTGGATAAACACCGTACGTGTGGGTTTTCTTGGGATTATTTCGTTCCCTCCCACGATACATTTCACCATTACCTTCATTTCTAATTATAACCGTCTCCTTTAGCCTAGCCGGTATACGAGTGCGACGTTAAATTAAAAAATATTTCATTGATTATCATTTTCTTTATTACATAATTCTTTCAAGTAATTTTCTCGAAGGATGTTAATTAATTACGTAGTTTTCAAATACTGGGTTAACACACTCATAAATCAATTGTTGTTGAGCTTATTTACACGTCATTTTTAGAGTCAGTAAAACGCTGATGATTTTCGGAAAAATTAGTCTCCTTACTCTGTTGAAATGAATATCGAATGATAGGTTTGACTGTAGAGTGACTCCAAGATCGGTTATATAATCTCAATTGGTGTTTGTTAATAGTGCACACATTGCGTACATAGTTCATTTTCCTGGTGTATGATACTACATTGCATTTTTGAATATTTAACAACTTGTTTGACTCACATCATTGGAAAATAGAATTTATGTCGCTTTGCAAAAAAAAAAAAAAAAAAAAAAAAAAAAATAGCGTCTAATTCCGTGGAGATACTGCGATAGATTTTTAGATTGTCAGCAAACAATAGTTTGTGGGAGGATGCTAACAGGTGGTAAATCATTATTAGGGTTTGGTACCGAGACCGAGACGGACTTTTACATAACAGATACCAGACCGAGACCGAAATAGACATCTATTAATCGAGACGAGACTTAGGTCAGTGTAGTCAACATTTGTTTCGTTGCTGTGTTAGATAATATGGAAACGATTGACTAATGTACAGTGGCGTATTTAGGTGGTGGCTATCGGGCTCATACCCCTTCCGAAATAAATTTATGATATTTTTTTTCGCATTGCACGTACAACACAAATGTTTTTCTTACCCGTTCCTCAAGCCTCTCTCGAAACAAAATCCACTACTAATGTATATAGCCTTCTCTCCCCCCTCCCCCCTCTCTCTCTCGCATATATATATATATATATATATATATATATATATATATATATATACAGGCCCCCATCCATGATCTTCTGACGGGGGGTGCACCAATAACTAGCAGTGCATTTGAATTAAATATGAATTTTTAAAATGCCTTTAAGCATCTGTGATATGAGTGAGGAAATGCCCCGGAAATGCTGTCTGTTCTCGGCGAATCCTTTTCCTTCAACCTTCAGCAAATTAACTTAAACTATTGCTTTTACAAAACTGCGCTTTCTTTTAAGGCCACAGACATTTTCGGAAAACGTTGCTATTTTCACTACTAACTTCTCACTTTAGATAGTGTATATTTGCAACGAAGGGGAGTGCACGCGCACCGATTCATCCCTTAAATGCGGCCCTATATATATATATATATATATATAGGCTATAGCCGCGCAGTGGCGGATCCAGGGGGAGGGGGCGATTGCCCCCCAGAAGAGGAAACTTATATGATCAAGGGCGGGGCTCAACCATAGCTTTATCCAGTGTTAAGAAAGTAGAATTAAAGTCTCCGTTTTATCCAGTGTATACCTGAGCGTCAAGGGAGGCGGTGACTTCAACTTTCGCCTATTCAAGATTCGCCTAATAACCTCAAGCAATGGAATTTACAGATGTTAACTCAAGAGAAAGTGTAGGCGATTCTAGAATTCAAGATTCAACTTTCCAGATTTGCCTAATGTGAAATTATGTTGGTAGTGCCGACAAGAAACGACACAAAAATTTTTATTTTCTAAATTTGAAAAATTAATATATATTTTTTTAGTCCAGTACCGGTATGTAGCGGTCTGAATCCGGAAAAAATTAGTAACTTAATGAAACTTGCAGGACAGCTTCTTTCCATGAAGTATATGCATATCTTAAAATGCTTACAAGTAAACCTTACGTTTGGGTGAATCGAGTTGCTCACTGAGACACATATGAGAAAGTAGTACTAAATGTGGTTAGTATTTCAGTGAAGTTGTAGGTGCGAAGCTCCAGGGGTTTAGGAGATACAGCTACCAGAACATCACATGGAAGTACAGAATATTCTTCATACAGTTGGAGGTAAAAGCTCTGTAAGACCTCTTGTATTGGCAAAAGGTGAATAACAAATATAGGGTATATATTAGGACTAGGGGGAAGTCATATAGTAAGGGTATACCTGACGGCGGCCATCTTGAAATCCGCCATTTTGAATTAAAGTTGTTTTTAAAATATTAATAGGGTCATGTGATACATGATTTAAGGCGCAAATTTAATCAGAAGAACAATGGTCACGTTAATTTTGAGTTACGCACAATTGGTAAAAAAGTTACAGGGACATTAAATATTGTTGCAGCATATGTACTAGTCCTTTACCCCACCTTGTAAATTTTGTTTTAATAATAATAATTAAATAAAAAGCAGGTGGATAAATATTAGGTCTATGGTAAGAGTTGCCTTGATGGTGGCCATGTTCAAATCCGACATTTTGAAGCAGACAAAATTTTTAAACAAAACGCATAACAGTGATACCTTATTAATAGCAAATTTTACCATAACTCTAACGGTATAACCATTTTTGCTTTATCATTAACCAGCACAAAATTAAATGGATCGCTCCTTACGACTACGGCTTTGACGGAATTGTTAACGACAGATGTGTCAAATGTAACTCGATTGCCTTTGTCAGGTGTGCTTACTGTGAGCAGAGCATTTGTGCAAGTGATGCACTCTTTTCTGAACTACATATTGATTGTACTAATTGTGGACTTTTCTGGAAGAAAGACCCAAGTTCAATTATGAATCAATTCCTCTTTGGTCATTTTTCCTTAAATTAGCAACTTGTGAATGCGATAACAAATGCTGGTTAATGATAAAGCAAAAATGGTTATACCGTTGGATTTATGGTAAAATTTGCTATTAATAAGGTTATGCGTTTTGTTTAAAACTTTTGTCTGCTTCAAAATGGCGGATTTGAACATGGCTGCCATCAAGGCAACTCTTACGATAGACCTAATATTTATCCAGCTGCTTTTTATTTAATTATCATCATTAAAACAAAATTTACATTGTGGGGTAAAGGACATATGCTGCAACAATATTTAATTTCCCTGTAACTTTTTACCAATTGTGCGTAACTCAAAATTAACGTGACCATTATTCTTCTGATTAAATTTGCGCCTTAAATCATGTATCACATGACCCTATTAATATTTTAAAAACAACTTTAATTCAAAATGGCGGATTTCAAGATGGCCGCCGTCAGGTATACCCTTACTATATGACTTCCCCCTAGTCCTAATATATACCCTATATTTGTTATTCACCTTTTGCCGTTACAAGAGGTCTTACAGAGCTTTTACCTCCAACTGTATGAAGAATATTCTGTACTTCCATGTGATGTTCTGGTAGCTGTATCTCCTAAACCCCTGGAGCTTCGCACCTACAACTTCACTGAAATACTAAACACATTTAGTACTACTTTCTCATATGTGTCTCAGTCAGCAACTCGATTCACCCAAACGTAAGGTTTACTTGTTAGATATCCGCCTTAAGCTTTACCCAATATGACTAGTAAAAGGGGAATAACATTTCCAATTATATATTTATGCATCGCATGGTGGTGACGCACTAGCTTTTTGTCGATATTTCCCATACAGAAGACTTATTTCACACCAGTCACTTATCCTTCAGTTTTACCCATAAGAGCAAGTGCGAGCAGACGACACGTATTGAAGGTGTACATAATAAGCAAATTTGATTGGAGCAAGATATTCCAGCAATTTATTGAGGATCGGAGGGGAAAATGAAGAAAATGAAATGAGATGTTTAACGTCCCACGATTATGCCGGCTAGGCTAAAGGAGACGGTGATGAGAAGTGGATGGAATGGTGGAATGAAGAAAGTGTGAGGAAATGGGAGAACTCCGAGAAAACCCACGCACACGGTGTTTGTCTACCAGAAAATTCACTTGGCGTAAGCTTGGATCGAACCGAGGACCCCAAGCACCAGAGGTGAACGCTCTACCACTGAGCCACCGTGGTCCCAAGGAAAATGAAGAATGCTACCCAATTAGTTGTTTGGACATACCAGCATCAAACTCTTTTCTGAAGCTGGTGTATTGAAAATGTAAAGCTCTCATGTACTTAGTTCAACTGTTCATCTTCGAGATTGTTTTACTCAGACATGTGCATTAATTGTAGCGAAATCATATTTTGGGAATCAGAAAACAACAGAATGGAAGTGACATGTTGGCGTTATCTTATAGTGTTGAACTATCCTCGAATTATGCGTTATTTCTATGAATCTTTCGAAGTTCTTCCTTTCGTTTTCTTTTTTAGTTTTTCAGTGTAATAGGTACCATTTCTGTTCCGAAAGAAGTAGAGATTATTATATGAAGCCTAAATTACTAAAATATAAACTCTCTCCTTAATACTCGTTGTTTCAACTACTTTTTTTTTTTTTTTTTCATCTGAAGTAGCAGTGGGTCTGATTCAACCGGATCGTTTATGTCCTAACAGTGCACCGTGCCAGGTATGGGTTAATTTTTGTGTGCTTTATATAATATAAATTATTTCTATCGTTTATAAAAAGCTGAATTTTGCTTAAATAACGTTTTCCCTACAGACTATTTTGCTTGATAAGTTATGTTCCGTATAATGTCCCATATTTTGTATATATAATTTGTAATTATGGCATGTTGACACATTTTCTTTATTTTTATCCTTATATCAATATTATATGTATAAAAATATAAGGAAATCAGAAAAATACGCTTGAAATAAATACAAGATTAAATCATACAAATCTTCTCTATCATTTGTAACTTTTTGTCTACCTGACCTACAAATATGAACTATATATTAAACAAAATAAATTTTAATTACAAAATATTTTGTTGTAAGTTCCAAGACTGTAGAATTGAACATAAGTTAAGAAATCAATTAAAACATGATTGTTCTACAGACGGTGGCGGTCAAATTGGAAATTTAAGCCAAATTGGATGCAGCTCAAGAAGGATATTCGGGGACTTTAGGATATTACTATACTTGATGAAAGGAAATTATCCTGCAAATTTCATTAAGATACTAATTTTTGCTAGGTTTGTCAAAATTTTCCACTACATACTGTATTATTCAATAAGAGCGCGAAAATAGGAAAGGTTAACTATTAATGAGATGCAGAACTATCAACGTATGTGAGTTAAACCAAGTTAAAAAAAAAAAAAAAAAGTTCAACTTTCGCCTAACAAGGAAATTAACTCTGTGTCATCGCTTTGATTTGTCATTTGCATAGCTAGGAGGTATTAAGCGAAACTTAAAGCCCCAAGGGAACTATAGCCCCTATAACCCTCCTCTTGAATCGTCTTATATATATATATACATACAGCGTGCGAATTAGATAATCTATATTGGGGGGGATAAAATTAGGCCAACAGAACATAAAGTCTGAAGGTTTGTAAATGAAAAATCGTTGAAAATGTATAAAGTAAGCTGATGTAACATCATTAGTATGAAAACAGTCAACCAATGTTTTAAAAAATGGTAAAATTCTTAGCATTTTCTCCTATTTGAAACTTTTTTTTTTTTTACCAGGTTCGACTGATTATCTAAAAAAAAAAATATGTAATACTTTGTACCTATACAATGAGAAGTTTACCACTCATTCAAACAATGTTTTCAATATTACACTTGTTATCTCGTACAAAGAAAGTACGGAGCTTAAAGGTGTTTCGAATACATATGTATATCTGATGGGGGTAGGGTAATGTTTGCTTCAACTGTTAAAGATTTAAAATGTACACTCATGTCCAAAATGATTGATTCATATCTATAATTGTCTTCTTGTAAGAATATAATTTGATAATGATTTTGCAGGGTACTTTTAATACTGATACGATGTGTATAATCGGAAAATGTATATTTGTGGTAAATTTCATAGGAAAAGAATTATAAATATGAAAATTAGAATGAGTAAAACAAAATATTGCTAAATGGACAAGAAAGTTTATTTTCGTTTTATTTTTATTTACTGCTCTCTTGACGTGAAATTTGTCACATACATGTCTTTGCCGATTAAACACGTACTAATATTATAAGAAATACCGGGCGAATTCATTATCAAATTATATTCCTACAACAACATATTTATAGACATGCGACGATAATTTTGGACATGAGTGTACATTTTGCAGCTACTTAACTGTTTGTAGAATTTTGTATAATTCTCTTCATGATTTGTGCTATTGATTTTCTATAATTATATTTTGGAAGTTTGAGGAAATTCTTGAATTCATTATGTGTTTTTCTTTCATCACCCACATTTAGTTAGAAGAATTAGTATTTGTCAGTGTCTAGTAGTCCATTATTTACGCACTTCAGTTAGAAAAGTTCAAGATAGCAAAATTCAACACTATTTAGTAACAAGGAAAAATGCTACAAATTTACATTTATATGATAAATTTCTTTTTCATAAGTCATTCTTGCTCTACATAAATTTTCGAGTTCATTTTTTATATTTTCCATGAAATTGAAGTTTATTATCGATAATTACACCACACCAAGTACTGATTAATATGGTTGACATTCATATTGAAAGCCAATACAAGAATCTTCCTCAGTCACCCCAAAAGAAAGAAAATAAATGTGAATTGCACATGTGTGTCCTAACTTATTTGGTAGTTTTCGCCAATACTACATGCCTTAATAATATCGAACGAGTTAGTGTTATTCTATATATTGTTGCGTAGCGTTTATAAATGAGTTTGCATCAGATTACGAAATATGTACTTAAAATATCAAATTATAGAAAATAAATATTATCAAGCAAACCAAAAAGGTTAAGTGGCAAAAGAAATTGAATGTAAAAAGATAAATATTTTTTAAAAATAAATATACAATTTAAATTATCGACTAAAAGTGTTTAACAATTTCCAGATTATACCAACATAGCTAAAGCATATCCCAAAAACCATCTCCATATCCCACTACGAAACTGTCCCCAGTGCCGATTCTGCCATTGTTATTTAAATATCGTCACATTAACTCGTGAACAATTTAAAGTACGTGAAAGCCCTAATTGTGTATTTGTAGCACTTACAAGCACTGAGGAAACACTAACGATTGACAGCACTATTGTATAATTTGGAAAATATTCACAAAAATGGCGTTTCTTCCTTGACGTCAACTAAATATCACTACTTTTATTAGTTAATAACTTTACATGGATGAAAGTACTAACGTTGTGCTTGCAGTACTAACCACTGTTAACGCAGTACTAACGATTGACACTACTTTTGTATAATTTGGAGAATATTTAGAAAAGTGGCGATTCTGGCTAGACGTCAAGTGAATTTCGCCACTTTAACTCGTTAATAACTTTATATGGGTGTGAGTACTAACGTTGTGCTTGGAGTACTAACCAGAAATAACGTAGTACTAACGATTGACTCTACTTTTGTATAATTTGGAGAAGATTTACAAAAGTGGCGATTCTGGCTTGACGTCAAGTGAATATCGCCACTTTAATTCGTTAATAACTTAATATGGGTGTGAGTACTAACGTTGTGCTTGGAGTACTAACCAGTACTAACGTAGTACTAACGATTGACACTACTTTTGTATAATTTGGAGAAGATTTACAAAAGTGGCGATTCTGGCTTGACGTCAAGTGAATATCGCCACTTTAATTCGTTAATAACTTTATATGGGTGGGAGTACTAACGTTGTGCTTGGAGTACTAACCAGTACTAACGTAGTACTAACGATTGACACTACTTTTGTATAATTTGGAGAAGATTTACAAAAGTGGCGATTCTGGCTTGACGTCAAGTGAATATCGCCACTTTAATTCGTTAATAACTTTATATGGGTGTGAGTACTAACGTTGTGCTTGGAGTACTAACCAGTACTAACGTAGTACTAACGATTGACACTACTTTTGTATAATTTGGAGAAGATTTACAAAAGTGGCGATTCTGGCTTGACGTCAAGTGAATATCGCCACTTTAAATTTTTTTAATAACTTTATATGGGTGTGAGTACTAACGTTGTGCTTGGAGTACTAACCAGTACTAACGTAGTACTAACGATTGATACTACTTTTGTATAATTTGGAGAAGATTAACAAAAGTGGCGATTCTGGCTTGACGTCAAGTGAATATCACCACTTTAATTCGTTAATAAATTTATATGGGTGTGAGTACTAATGTTGTGCTTGGAGTACTAACCAGTACTAACGTAGTACTAACGATTGACACTACTTTTGTATAATTTGGAGAAGATTTACAAAAGTGGCGATTCTGGCTTGACGTCAAGTCAATATCGCCACTTTAATTCGTTAATAACTTTATATGGGTGTGAGTACTAATGTTGTGCTTGGAGTACTAACCAGTACTAACGTAGTACTAACGATTGACACTACTTTTGTATAATTTGGAGAAGATTTACAAAAGTGGGGATTCTGGCTTGACGTCAAGTGAATATCGCCACTTTAATTCGTTAATAACTTTATATGGGTGTGAGTACTAACGTTGTGCTTGGAGTACTAACCAGTACTAACGTAGTACTAACGATTGACACTACTTTTGTATAATTTGGAGAAGATTTACAAAAGTGGCGATTCTGGCTTGACGTCAAGTGAATATCGCCATTTTATTTTTTTAATAACTTTATATGGGTGTGAGTACTAACGTTGTGCTTGGAGTACTAACCAGTACTAACGTTGTACTAACGATTGACACTACTTTTGTATAATTTGGAGAAGATTTACAAAAGTGGCGATTCTGGCTTGACGTCAAGTGAATATCGCCATTTTAATTTTTTTAATAACTTTATATGGGTGTGAGTACTAACGTTGTGCTTGGAGTACTAACCAGTACTAACGTAGTACTAACGATTGACACTACTTTTGTATAATTTGGAGAAGATTTACAAAAGTGGCGATTCTGGCTTGACGTCAAGTGAATATCGCCACTTTCATTCGTTAATAACTTTATATCGGAGTGAGTACTAACGTTGTGCTTGGAGTACTAACCAGTACTAACGTTGTACTAACGATTGACACTACTTTTGTATAATTTGGAGAAGATTTACAAAAGTAGCGATTCTGGCTTGACGTCAAGTGAATATCGCCACTT
The DNA here is from genome assembly GCF_964235325.1 of Thermobia domestica. Classification (NCBI taxonomy): domain Eukaryota; kingdom Metazoa; phylum Arthropoda; class Insecta; order Zygentoma; family Lepismatidae; genus Thermobia; species Thermobia domestica. The sequence goes on along the minus strand of NC_137462.1, from coordinate 130,530,135 downwards.
TAATTCGTTATTAACTTTATATGGGTGTGAGTACTAACGTTGTGCTTGGAGTACTAACTAGTACTAACGTAGTACTAACGATTGACACTACTTCTGTATAATTTGGAGAAGATTTACAAAAGTGGCGATTCTGGCTTGACGTCAAGTGAATATCGCCACTTTCATTCGTTAATAACTTTATATGGGTGTGAGTACTAACGTTGTGCTTGGAGTACTAACCAGTACTAACGTTGTACTAACGATTGACACTACTTTTGTATAATTTGGAGAAGATTTACAAAAGTGGCGATTCTGGCTTGACGTCAAGTGAATATCGCCACTTTAATTCGTTAATAACTTTATATCGGAGTGAGTACTAACATTGTGCTTGGAGTACTAACCAGTACTAACGTAGTACTAACGATTGACACTACTTTTGTATAATTTGGAGAAGATTTACAAAAGTGGCGATTCTGGCTTGACGTCAAGTGAATATCGCCACTTTAATTCGTTAATAACTTTATATGGGTGTGAGTACTAACGTTGTGCTTGGAGTACTAACCAGTACTAACGTTGTACTAACGATTGACACTACTTTTGTATAATTTGGAGAAGATTTACAAAAGTGGCGATTCTGGCTTGACGTCAAGTGAATATCGCCACTTTAATTCGTTAATAACTTTATATGGGTGTGAGTACTAACGTTGTGCTTGGAGTACTGACCAGTACTAACGTATTACTAACGATTGACACTACTTTTGTATAATTTGGAGAAGATTTACAAAAGTGGCGATTCTGGCTTGACGTCAAGTGAATATCGTCACTTTAATTCGTTAATAACTTTATATGGGTGTGAGTACTAACGTTGTGCTTGGAGTACTAACCAGTACTAACGTAGTACTAACGATTGACACTACTTTTGTATAATTTGGAGAAGATTTACAAAAGTGGCGATTCTGGCTTGACGTCAAGTGAATATCGCCACTTTAATTCGTTAATAACTTTATATCGGAGTGAGTACTAACATTGTGCTTGGAGTACTAACCAGTACTAACGTAGTACTAACGATTGACACTACTTTTGTATAATTTGGAGATTTACAAAAGTGGCGATTCTGGCTTGACGTCAAGTGAATATCGCCACTTTAAATTTTTTTAATAACTTTATATGGGTGTGAGTACTAACGTTGTGCTTGGAGTACTAACCAGTACTAACGTTGTACTAACGATTGACACTACTTTTGTATAATTTGGAGAAGATTTACAAAAGTGGCGATTCTGGCTTGACGTCAAGTGAATATCGCCACTTTAATTCGTTAATAACTTTATATGGGTGTGAGTACTAACGTTGTGCCTGGAGTACTAACCAGTACTAACGTAGTACTAACGATTGACACTACTTTTGTATAATTCGGAGAAGATTTACAAAAGTCTCGATTCTGGCTTGACGTCAAGTGAATATCGCCACTTTAATTCGTTAATAACTTTATATGGGTTTGAGTACTAACGTTGTGCTTGGAGTACTAACCAGTACTAACGTAGTACTAACGATTGACACTACTTTTGTATAATTTGGAGAAGATTTACAAAAGTGGCGATTCTGGCTTGACGTCAAGTGAATATCGCCACTTTAATTCGTTAATAACTTTATATGGGTGTGAGTACTAACGTTGTGCTTGCAGTACTAACCAGTACTAACGTAGTACTAACGATTGACACTACTTTTGTATAATTTGGAGAAGATTTACAAAAGTGGCGATTCTGGCTTGACGTCAAGTGAATATTACCACTTTAATTCGTTAATAACTTTATATGGGTGTGAGTACTAGCGTTGTGCTTGGAGTACTAACTAGTACTAACGTAGTACTAACGATTGACACTACTTTTGTATAATTTGGAGAAGATTTACAAAGTGGCGATTCTGTCTTGACGTCAAGTGAATATCGCCACTTTAATTCGTTAATAACTTTATATGGGTGTGAGTACTAACGTTGTGCTTGGAGTACTAACCAGTACTAACGTAGTACTAACGATTGACACTACTTTTGTATAATTTGGAAAAGATTTACAAAAGTGGCGATTCTGGCTTGACGTCAAGTGAATATCGCCATTTTAATTTTTTTAATAACTTTATATGGGTGTGAGTACTAACGTTGTGCTTGGAGTACTAACCAGTACTAACGTTGTACTAACGATTGACACTACTTTTGTATAATTTGGAGAAGATTTACAAAAGTGGCGATTCTGGCTTGACGTCAAGTGAATATCGCCACTTTAATTCGTTAATAACTTTATATGGGTGTGAGTACTAACGTTGTGCTTGGAGTACTAACCAGTACTAACGTAGTACTAACGATTGACACTACTTTTGTATAATTTGGAGAAGATTTACAAAAGTGGCGATTCTGGCTTGACGTCAAGTGAATATCGCCACTTTCATTCGTTAATAACGTTATATCGGAGTGAGTACTAACATTGTGCTTGGAGTACTAACCAGTACTAACGTAGTACTAACGATTGACACTACTTTTGTATAATTTGGAGAAGATTTACAAAAGTGGCGATTCTGGCTTGACGTCAAGTGAATATCGCCACTTTAAATTTTTTTAATAACTTTATATGGGTGTGAGTACTAACGTTGTGCTTGGAGTACTAACCAGTACTAACGTTGTACTAACGATTGACACTACTTTTGTATAATTTGGAGAAGATTTACAAAAGTGGCGATTCTGGCTTGACGTCAAGTGAATATCGCCACTTTAATTCGTTAATAACTTTATATGGGTGTGAGTACTAACGTTGTGCTTGGAGTACTAACTAGTACTAACGTAGTACTAACGATTGACACTACTTTTGTATAATTTGGAGAAGATTTACAAAAGTGGCGATTCTGGCTTGACGTCAAGTGAATATCGTCACTTTCATTCGTTAATAACATTATATGGGTGTGAGTACTAACGTTGTGCTTGGAGTACTGACCAGTACTAACGTATTACTAACGATTGACACTACTTTTGTATAATTTGGAGAAGATTTACAAAAGTGGCGATTCTGGCTTGACGTCAAGTGAATATCGTCACTTTAATTCGTTAATAACTTTATATGGGTGTGAGTACTAACGTTGTGCTTGGAGTACTAACCAGTACTAACGTAGTACTAACGATTGACACTACTTTTTATAATTTGAAGAAGATTTACAAAAGTGGCGATTCTGGCTTGACGTCAAGTGAATATCGCCACTTTCATTCGTTAATAACTTTATATGGGTGTGAGTACTAACGTTGTGCTTGGAGTACTAACTAGTACTAATGTAGTACTAACGATTGACACTACTTTTGTATAATTTGGAGAAGATTTACAAAAGTGGCGATTCTGGCTTGACGTCAAGTGAATATCGCCACTTTCATTCGTTAATAACTTTATATGGGTGTGAGTACTAACGTTGTGCTTGGAGTACTAACCAGTACTAACGTTGTACTAACGATTGACACTACTTTTGTATAATTTGGAGAAGATTTACAAAAGTGGCGATTCTGGCTTGACGTCAAGTGAATATCGCCACTTTAATTCGTTAATAACTTTATATGGGTGTGAGTACTAACGTTGTGCTTGGAGTTCTAACCAGAACTAACGTAGTACTAACGATTGACACTACTTTTGTATAATTTGGAGAAGATTTACAAAAGTGGCGATTCTGGCTTGACGTCAAGTGAATATCGCCACTTTAATTAGTTAATAACTTTATATGGGTGTGAGTACTAACGTTGTGCTTGGAGTACTGACCAGTACTAACGTATTACTAACGATTGACACTACTTTTGTATAATTTGGAGAAGATTTACAAAAGTGGCGATTCTGGCTTGACGTCAAGTGAATATCGCCACTTTAAATTTTTTTAATAACTTTATATGGTGTGAGTACTAACGTTGTGCTTGGAGTACTAACCAGTACTAACGTAGTACTAACGATTGACACTGCTTTTGTATAATTTGGAGAAGATTTACAAAAGTGGCGATTCTGGCTTGACGTCAAGTGAATATCGCCACTTTAATTCATTAATAACTTTATATGGGTGTGAGTACTAACGTTGTGCTTGGAGTACTAACCAGTACTAACGTAGTACTAACGATTGACACTACTTTTGTATAATTTGGAGAAGATTTACAAAAGTGGCGATTCTGGCTTGACGCCAAGTGAATATCGCCACTTTAATTCGTTAATAACTTTATATCGGAGTGAGTACTAACATTGTGCTTGGAGTACTAACCAGTACTAACGTAGTACTAACGATTGACACTACTTTTGTATAATTTGGAGAAGATTTACAAAAGTGGCGATTCTGGCTTGACGTCAAGTGAATATTACCACTTTAATTCGTTAATAACTTTATATGGGTGTGAGTACTAGCGTTGTGCTTGGAGTACTAACTAGTACTAACGTAGTACTAACGATTGACACTACTTTTGTATAATTTGGAGAAGATTTACAAAAGAGGCGATTCTGGCTTGACGTCAAGTGAATATCGCCACTTTAAATTTTTTTAATAACTTTATATGGGTGTGAGTACTAACGTTGTGCTTGGAGTACTAACCAGTACTAACGTTGTACTAACGATTGACACTACTTTTGTATAATTTGGAGAAGATTTACAAAAGTGGCGATTCTGGCTTGACGTCAAGTGAATATTACCACTTTAATTCGTTAATAACTTTATATGGGTGTGAGTACTAACGTTGTGCTTGGAGTACTAACCAGTACTAACGTAGTACTAACGATTGACACTACTTTTGTATAATTTGGAGAAGATTTACAAAAGTGGCGATTCTGGCTTGACGTCAAGTGAATATCGCCACTTTAAATTTTTTTAATAACTTTATATGGGTGTGAGTACTAACGTTGTGCTTGGAGTACTAACCAGTACTAACGTTGTACTAACGATTGACACTACTTTTGTATAATTTGGAGAAGATTTACAAAAGTGGCGATTCTGGCTTGACGTCAAGTGAATATCGCCACTTTAATTCGTTAATAACTTTATATGGGTGTGAGTACTAACGTTGTGCTTGGAGTACTAACTAGTACTAACGTAGTACTAACGATTGACACTACTTTTGTATAATTTGGAGAAGATTTACAAAAGTGGCGATTCTGGCTTGACGTCAAGTGAATATCGTCACTTTCATTCGTTAATAACATTATATGGGTGTGAGTACTAACGTTGTGCTTGGAGTACTGACCAGTATTAACGTATTACTAACGATTGACACTACTTTTGTATAATTTGGAGAAGATTTACAAAAGTGGCGATTCTGGCTTGACGTCAAGTGAATATCGTCACTTTAATTCGTTAATAACTTTATATGGGTTTGAGTATTAACGTTGTGCTTGGAGTACTAACCAGTACTAACGTAGTACTAACGATTGACACTACTTTTGTATAATTTGAAGAAGATTTACAAAAGTGGCGATTCTGGCTTGACGTCAAGTGAATATCGCCACTTTCATTCGTTAATAACTTTATATGGGTGTGAGTACTAACGTTGTGCTTGGAGTACTAACTAGTACTAATGTAGTACTAACGATTGACACTACTTTTGTATAATTTGGAGAAGATTTACAAAAGTGGCGATTCTGGCTTGACGTCAAGTGAATATCGCCACTTTCATTCGATAATAACTTTATATGGGTGTGAGTACTAACGTTGTGCTTGGAGTACTAACCAGTACTAACGTTGTACTAACGATTGACACTACTTTTGTATAATTTGGAGAAGATTTACAAAAGTGGCGATTCTGGCTTGACGTCAAGTGAATATCGCCACTTTAATTCATTAATAACTTTATATGGGTGTGAGTACTAACGTTGTGCTTGGAGTACTAACCAGAACTAACGTAGTACTAACGATTGACACTACTTTTGTATAATTTGGAGAAGATTAACAAAAGTGGCGATTCTGGCTTGACGTCAAGTGAATATCGCCACTTTAATTCGTTAATAACTTTATATGGGTGTGAGTACTAACGTTGTGCTTGGAGTATTAACCAGTACTAACGTAGTACTAACGATTGACACTACTTTTGTATAATTTGGAGAAGATTTACAAAAGTGGCGATTCTGGCTTGACGTCAAGTGAATATCGCCACTTTAATTCGTTAATAACTTTATATGGGTGTGAGTATTAACGTTGTGCTTGGAGTACTAACCAGTACTAACGTAGTACTAACGATTGACACTACTTTTGTATAATTTGGAGAAGATTTACAAAAGTGGCGATTCTGGCTTGACGTCAAGTGAATATTACCACTTTAATTCGTTAATAACTTTATATGGTTGTGAGTACTAGCGTTGTGCTTGGAGTACTAACTAGTGCTAATGTAGTACTAACGATTGACACTACTTTTGTAAAATTTGGAGAAGATTTACAAAAGTGGCGATTCTGGCTTGACGTAGAGTCAATATCGCCACTTTAATTCGTTAATAACTTTATATGGGTGTGAGTACTAATGTTGTGCTTGGAGTACTAACCAGTACTAACGTAGTACTAACGATTGACATTACTTTTGTATAATTTGGAGAAGATTTACAAAAGTGGCGATTCTGGCTTGACGTCAAGTGAATATCGCCACTTTAATTAGTTAATAACTTTATATGGGTGTGAGTACTAACGTTGTGCTTGGAGTACTGACCAGTACTAACGTATTACTAACGATTGACACTACTTTTGTATAATTTGGAGAAGATTTACAAAAGTGGCGATTCTGGCTTGACGTCAAGTGAATATCGCCACTTTAAATTTTTTTAATAACTTTATATGGTGTGAGTACTAACGTTGTGCTTGGAGTACTAACCAGTACTAACGTAGTACTAACGATTGACACTGCTTTTGTATAATTTGGAGAAGATTTACAAAAGTGGCGATTCTGGCTTGACGTCAAGTGAATATCGCCACTTTAATTCATTAATAACTTTATATGGGTGTGAGTACTAACGTTGTGCTTGGAGTACTAACCAGTACTAACGTAGTACTAACGATTGACACTACTTTTGTATAATTTGGAGAAGATTTACAAAAGTGGCGATTCTGGCTTGACGCCAAGTGAATATCGCCACTTTAATTCGTTAATAACTTTATATCGGAGTGAGTACTAACATTGTGCTTGGAGTACTAACCAGTACTAACGTAGTACTAACGATTGACACTACTTTTGTATAATTTGGAGAAGATTTACAAAAGTGGCGATTCTGGCTTGACGTCAAGTGAATATTACCACTTTAATTCGTTAATAACTTTATATGGGTGTGAGTACTAGCGTTGTGCTTGGAGTACTAACTAGTACTAACGTAGTACTAACGATTGACACTACTTTTGTATAATTTGGAGAAGATTTACAAAAGTGGCGATTCTGGCTTGACGTCAAGTGAATATCGCCACTTTAAATTTTTTTAATAACTTTATATGGGTGTGAGTACTAACGTTGTGCTTGGAGTACTAACCAGTACTAACGTTGTACTAACGATTGACACTACTTTTGTATAATTTGGAGAAGATTTACAAAAGTGGCGATTCTGGCTTGACGTCAAGTGAATATTACCACTTTAATTCGTTAATAACTTTATATGGGTGTGAGTACTAACGTTGTGCTTGGAGTACTAACCAGTACTAACGTAGTACTAACGATTGACACTACTTTTGTATAATTTGGAGAAGATTTACAAAAGTGGCGATTCTGGCTTGACGTCAAGTGAATATCGCCACTTTAATTTTTTTTAATAACTTTATATGGGTGTGAGTACTAACGTTGTGCTTGGAGTACTAACCAGTACTAACGTTGTACTAACGATTGACACTACTTTTGTATAATTTGGAGAAGATTTACAAAAGTGGCGATTCTGGCTTGACGTCAAGTGAATATCGCCACTTTAATTCGTTAATAACTTTATATGGGTGTGAGTACTAACGTTGTGCTTGGAGTACTAACTAGTACTAACGTAGTACTAACGATTGACACTACTTTTGTATAATTTGGAGAAGATTTACAAAAGTGGCGATTCTGGCTTGACGTCAAGTGAATATCGTCACTTTCATTCGTTAATAACATTATATGGGTGTGAGTACTAACGTTGTGCTTGGAGTACTGACCAGTACTAACGTATTACTAACGATTGACACTACTTTTGTATAATTTGGAGAAGATTTACAAAAGTGGCGATTCTGGCTTGACGTCAAGTGAATATCGTCACTTTAATTCGTTAATAACTTTATATGGGTTTGAGTACTAACGTTGTGCTTGGAGTACTAACCAGTACTAACGTAGTACTAACGATTGACACTACTTTTGTATAATTTGAAGAAGATTTACAAAAGTGGCGATTCTGGCTTGACGTCAAGTGAATATCGCCACTTTCATTCGTTAATAACTTTATATGGGTGTGAGTACTAACGTTGTGCTTGGAGTACTAACTAGTACTAATGTAGTACAAACGATTGACACTACTTTTGTATAATTTGGAGAAGATTAACAAAAGTGGCGATTCTGGCTTGACGTCAAGTGAATATCGCCACTTTCATTCGATAATAACTTTATATGGGTGTGAGTACTAACGTTGTGCTTGGAGTACTAACCAGTACTAACGTAGTACTAACGATTGACACTACTTTTGTATAATTTGGAGAAGATTTACAAAAGTGGCGATTCTGGCTTGACGTCAAGTGAATATCGCCACTTTAATTCATTAATAACTTTATATGGGTGTGAGTACTAACGTTGTGCTTGGAGTACTAACCAGAACTAACGTAGTACTAACGATTGACACTACTTTTGTATAATTTGGAGAAGATTTACAAAAGTGGCGATTCTGGCTTGACATCAAGTGAATATCGCCACTTTAATTCGTTAATAACTTTATATGGGTGTGAGTACTAACGTTGTGCTTGGAGTACTAACCAGTACTAACGTAGTACTAACGATTGACACTACTTTTGTATAATTTGGAGAAGATTTACAAAAGTGGCGATTCTGGCTTGACGTCAAGTGAATATCGCCACTTTAATTCGTTAATAACTTTATATGGGTGTGAGTACTAACGTTGTGCTTGGAGTACTAACCAGTACTAACGATTGACACTACTTTTGTATAATTTGGAGAAGATTTACAAAAGTGGCGATTCTGGCTTGACGTCAAGTGAATATCGCCACTTTAATTCGTTAATAACTTTATATGGGTGTGAGTATTAACGTTGTGCTTGGAGTACTAACCAGTACTAACGTAGTACTAACGATTGACACTACTTTTGTATAATTTGGAGAAGATTTACAAAAGTGGCGATTCTGGCTTGACGTCAAGTGAATATTACCACTTTAATTCGTTAATAACTTTATATGGTTGTGAGTACTAGCGTTGTGCTTGGAGTACTAACTAGTGCTAATGTAGTACTAACGATTGACACTACTTTTGTAAAATTTGGAGAAGATTTACAAAAGTGGCGATTCTGGCTTGACGTAGAGTCAATATCGCCACTTTAATTCGTTAATAACTTTATATGGGTGTGAGTACTAATGTTGTGCTTGGAGTACTAACCAGTACTAACGTAGTACTAACGATTGACACTACTTTTGTATAATTTGGAGAAGATTTACAAAAGTGGCGATTCTGGCTTGACGTCAAGTGAATATCGCCACTTTAATTCGTTAATAACTTTATATGGGTGTGAGTACTAACGTTGTGCTTGGAGTACTGACCAGTACTAACGTATTACTAACGATTGACACTACTTTTGTATAATTTGGAGAAGATTTACAAAAGTGGCGATTCTGGCTTGACGTCAAGTGAATATCGCCACTTTAAATTTTTTTAATAACTTTATATGGTGTGAGTACTAACGTTGTGCTTGGAGTACTAACCAGTACTAACGTAGTACTAACGATTGACACTGCTTTTGTATAATTTGGAGAAGATTTACAAAAGTGGCGATTCTGGCTTGACGTCAAGTGAATATCGCCACTTTAATTCGTTAATAACTTTATATGGGTGTGAGTACTAACGTTGTGCTTGGAGTACTAACCAGTACTAACGTAGTACTAACGATTGACACTACTTTTGTATAATTTGGAGAAGATTTACAAAAGTGGCGATTCTGGCTTGACGCCAAGTGAATATCGCCACTTTAATTCGTTAATAACTTTATATCGGAGTGAGTACTAACATTGTGCTTGGAGTACTAACCAGTACTAACGTAGTACTAACGATTGACACTACTTTTGTATAATTTGGAGAAGATTTACAAAAGTGGCGATTCTGGCTTGACGTCAAGTGAATATTACCACTTTAATTCGTTAATAACTTTATATGGGTGTGAGTACTAGCGTTGTGCTTGGAGTACTAACTAGTACTAACGTAGTACTAACGATTGACACTACTTTTGTATAAATTGGAGAAGATTTACAAAAGTGGCGATTCTGGCTTGACGTCAAGTGAATATCGCCACTTTAATTCGTTAATAACTTTATATGGGTGTGAGTACTAACGTTGTGCTTGGAGTACTGACCAGTACTAACGTATTACTAACGATTGACACTACTTTTGTATAATTTGGAGAAGATTTACAAAAGTGGCGATTCTGGCTTGACGTCAAGTGAATATCGCCACTTTAAATTTTTTTAATAACTTTATATGGGTGTGAGTACTAACGTTGTGCTTGGAGTACTAACCAGTACTAACGTTGTACTAACGATTGACACTGCTTTTGTATAATTTGGAGAAGATTTACAAAAGTGGCGATTCTGGCTTGACGTCAAGTGAATATCGCCACTTTAATTCGTTAATAACTTTATATGGGTGTGAGTACTAACGTTGTGCTTGGAGTACTAACCAGTACTAACGTAGTACTAACGATTGACACTACTTTTGTATAATTTGGAGAAGATTTACAAAAGTGGCGATTCTGGCTTGACGTCAAGTGAATATCGCCACTTTCATTCGTTAATAACTTTATATCGGAGTGAGTACTAACATTGTGCTTGGAGTACTAACCAGTACTAACGCAGTACTAAAGATTGACACTACTTTTGTATAATTTGGAGAAGATTTACAAAAGTGGCGATTCTGGCTTGACGTCAAGTGAATATCGCCACTTTAAATTTTTTAAATAATTTTATATGGGTGTGAGTACTAACGTTGTGCTTGGAGTACTAACCAGTACTAACGTTGTACTAACGATTGACACTACTTTTGTATAATTTGGAGAAGATTTACAAAAGTGGCGATTCTGGCTTGACGTCAAGTGAATATCGCCACTTTAATTCGTTAATAACTTTATATGGGTGTGAGTACTAACGTTGTGCTTGGAGTACTAACTAGTACTAACGTAGTACTAACGATTGACACTACTTTTGTATAATTTGGAGAAGATTTACAAAAGTGGCGATTCTGGCTTGACGTCAAGTGAATATCGTCACTTTCATTCGTTAATAACTTTATATGGGTGTGAGTACTAACGTTGTGGTTGGAGTACTGACCAGTACTAACGTATTACTAACGATTGACACTACTTTTGTATAATTTGGAGAAGATTTACAAAAGTGGCGATTCTGGCTTGACGTCAAGTGAATATCGTCACTTTAATTCGTTAATAACTTTATATGGGTGTGAGTACTAACGTTGTGCTTGGAGTACTAACCAGTACTAACGTAGTACTAACGATTGACACTACTTTTGTATAATTTGAAGAAGATTTACAAAAGTGGCGATTCTGGCTTGACGTCAAGTGAATATCGCCATTTTCATTCGTTAGTAACTTTATATGGGTGTGAGTACTAACGTTGTGCTTGGAGTACTAACTAGTACTAATGTAGTACTAACGATTGACACTACTTTTGTATAATTTGGAGAAGATTTACAAAAGTGGCGATTCTGGCTTGACGTCAAGTGAATATCGCCACTTTCATTCGTTAATAACTTTATATGGGTGTGAGTACTAACGTTGTGCTTGGAGTACTAACCAGTACTAACGTTGTACTAACGATTGACACTACTTTTGTATAATTTGGAGAAGATTTACAAAAGTGGCGATTCTGGCTTGACGTCAAGTGAATATCGCCACTTTAATTCGTTAATAACTTTATATGGGTGTGAGTACTAACGTTGTGCTTGGAGTACTAACCAGAACTAACGTAGTACTAACGATTGACACTACTTTTGTATAATTTGGAGAAGATTTACAAAAGTGGCGATTCTGGCTTGACATCAAGTGAATATCGCCACTTTAATTCGTTAATAACTTTATATGGGTGTGAGTACTAACGTTGTGCTTGGAGTACTAACCAGTACTAACGTAGTACTAACGATTGACACTACTTTTGTATAATTTGGAGAAGATTTACAAAAGTGGCGATTCTGGCTTGACGTCAAGTGAATATCGCCACTTTAATTCGTTAATAACTTTATATGGGTGTGAGTACTAACGTTGTGCTTGGAGTACTAACCAGTACTAACGTTGTACTAACGATCGACACTACTTTTGTATAATTTGGAGAAGATTTACAAAAGTGGCGATTCTGGCTTGACGTCAAGTGAATATCGCCACTTTAATTCGTTAATAACTTTATATGGGTGTGAGTACTAACGTTGTGCTTGGAGTACTAACCAGTACTAACGTAGTACTAACGATTGACACTACTTTTGTATAATTTGGAGAAGATTTACAAAAGTGGCGATTCTGGCTTGACGTCAAGTGAATATTACCACTTTAATTCGTTAATAACTTTATATGGGTGTGAGTACTAGCGTTGTGCTTGGAGTACTAACTAGTACTAACGTAGTACTAACGATTGACACTACTTTTGTATAATTTGGAGAAAATTTACAAAAGTGGCGATTCTGGCTTGACGTCAAGTGAATATTACCACTTTAATTCGTTAATAACTTTATATGGGTGTGAGTACTAGCGTTGTGCTTGGAGTACTAACTAGTACTAACGTAGTACTAACGATTGACACTACTTTTGTATAATTTGGAGAAGATTTACAAAAGTGGCGATTCTGGCTTGACGTCAAGTGAATATCGCCACTTTAATTCGTTAATAACTTTATATGGGTGTGAGTACTAACGTTGTGCTTGGAGTACTAACCAGTACTAACGTAGTACTAACGATTGACACTACTTTTGTATAATTTGGAGAAGATTTACAAAAGTGGCGATTCTGGCTTGACGTCAATTGAATATCGCCATTTTAATTTTTTTAATAACTTTATATGGGTGTGAGTACTAACGTTGTGCTTGGAGTACTAACCAGTACTAACGTTGTACTAACGATTGACACTACTTTTGTATAATTTGGAGAAGATTTACAAAAGTGGCGATTCTGGCTTGACGTCAAGTGAATATCGCCACTTTAATTAGTTAATAACTTTATATGGGTGTGAGTACTAACGTTGTGCTTGGAGTACTGACCAGTACTAACGTATTACTAACGATTGACACTACTTTTGTATAATTTGGAGAAGATTTACAAAAGTGGCGATTCTGGCTTGACGTCAAGTGAATATCGCCACTTTAATTCGTTAATAACTTTATATGGGTGTGAGTACTAACGTTGTGCTTGGAGTACTAACCAGTACTAACGTTGTACTAACGATTGACACTGCTTTTGTATAATTTGGAGAAGATTTACAAAAGTGGCGATTCTGGCTTGACGTCAAGTGAATATCGCCACTTTAATTCGTTAATAACTTTATATGGGTGTGAGTACTAACGTTGTGCTTGGAGTACTAACCAGTACTAACGTAGTACTAACGATTGACACTACTTTTGTATAATTTGGAGAAGATTTACAAAAGTGGCGATTCTGGCTTGACGTCAAGTGAATATCGCCACTTTAATTCGTTAATAACTTTATATGGGTGTGAGTACTAGCGTTGTGCTTGGAGTAGTAACTAGTACTAACGTAGTACTAACGATTGACACTACTTTTGTATAATTTGGAGAAGATTTACAAAAGTGGCGATTCTGGCTTGACGTCAAGTGAATATCGCCACTTTAATTCGTTAATAACTTTATATGGGTGTGAGTACTAACGTTGTGCTTGGAGTACTAACCAGTACTAACGTAGTACTAACGATTGACACTACTTTTGTATAATTTGGATAAGATTTACAAAAGTGGCGATTCTGGCTTGACGTCAAGTGAATATCGCCACTTTAATTCGTTAATAACTTTATATGGGTGTGAGTACTAACGTTGTGCTTGGAGTACTAACCAGTACTAACGTTGTACTAACGATTGACACTACTTTTGTATAATTTGGAGAAGATTTACAAAAGTGGCGATTCTGGCTTGACGTCAAGTGAATATCGCCACTTTAATTCGTTAATAACTTTATATGGGTGTGAGTACTAACGTTGTGCTTGGAGTACTGACCAGTACTAACGTATTACTAACGATTGACACTAGTTTTGTATAATTTGGAGAAGATTTACAAAAGTGGCGATTCTGGCTTGACGTCAAGTGAATATCGCCACTTTAAATTTTTTTAATAACTTTATATGGGTGTGAGTACTAACGTTGTGCTTGGAGTACTAACCAGTACTAACGTTGTACTAACGATTGACACTGCTTTTGTATAATTTGGAGAAGATTTACAAAAGTGGCGATTCTGGCTTGACGTCAAGTGAATATCGCCACTTTAATTCGTTAATAACTTTATATGGGTGTGAGTACTAACGTTGTGCTTGGAGTACTAACCAGTACTAACGTAGTACTAACGATTGACACTACTTTTGTATAATTTGGAGAAGATTTACAAAAGTGGCGATTCTGGCTTGACGTCAAGTGAATATCGCCACTTTAATTCGTTAATAACTTTATATCGGAGTGAGTACTAACATTGTGCTTGGAGTACTAACCAGTACTAACGTTGTACTAACGATTGACACTACTTTTGTATAATTTGGAGAAGATTTACAAAAGTGGCGATTCTGGCTTGACGTCAAGTGAATATCGCCACTTTAATTCGTTAATAACTTTATATGGGTGTGAGTACTAACGTTGTGCTTGGAGTACTAACCAGTACTAACGTAGTACTAACGATTGACAGTACTTTTGTATAATTTGGAGAAGATTTACAAAAGTGGCGATTCTGGCTTGACGTCAAGTGAATATCGCCACTTTAATTCGTTAATAACTTTATATCGGAGTGAGTACTAACATTGTGCTTGGAGTACTAACCAGTACTAACGTAGTACTAACGATTGACACTACTTTTGTATAATTTGGAGAAGATTTACAAAAGTGGCGATTCTGGCTTGACGTCAAGTGAATATCGCCACTTTAAATTTTTTTAATAACTTTATATGGGTGTGAGTACTAACGTTGTGCTTGGAGTACTAACCAGTACTAACGTTGTACTAACGATTGACACTACTTTTGTATAATTTGGAGAAGATTTACAAAAGTGGCGATTCTGGCTTGACGTCAAGTGAATATCGCAACTTTCATTCGTTAATAACTTTATATGGGTGTGAGTACTAACGTTGTGCTTGGAGTACTAACTAGTACTAACGTAGTACTAACGATTGACACTACTTTTGTATAATTTGGAGTAGATTTACAAAAGTGGCGATTCTGGCTTGACGTCAAGTGAATATCGCCACTTTAATTCGTTAATAACTTTATATGGGTGTGAATACTAACGTTGTGCTTGGAGTACTAACCAGTACTAACGTTGTACTAACGATTGACACTACTTTTGTATAATTTGGAGAAGATTTACAAAAGTGGCGATTCTGGCTTGACGTCAAGTGAATATCGCCATTTTAATTTTTTTAATAACTTTATATGGGTGTGAGTACTAACGTTGTGCTTGGAGTACTAACCAGTACTAACGTAGTACTAACGATTGACACTACTTTTGTATAATTTGGAGAAGATTTACAAAAGTGGCGATTCTGGCTTGACGTCAAGTGAATATCGCCACTTTAATTCGTTAATAACTTTATATGGGTGTGAGTACTAACGTTATGCTTGGAGTACTAACCAGTACTAACGTAGTACTAACGATTAGTATATTTTTCATTTAATTATTAGTAAGTGGCGATTTTGACTTGACAAACGTTTTTTCAGCTCTAGCTCTCATCCAAGCGTTCTGAAAATCAAGTATGAAACTTATAGATTCTCCTCATTTCCTCTTTAATTAATCCTTCATATCTGCTTTATATTCATTATCTTCCAGCATCCCCTGTTAGTTATGCATTATGCAACAACGATGTAATTATCTGCAACCCATTAATACATTATATAAGGCTATAAATGGAATAAAACACAATGAAATAAATACAATATATTACAATATTGTATTAATATTTACGTACTATGCTAGGTGTTTCACACTTCATTACTAATAATATCCAATAAATATGCACAGAATATGCTAATATTCAGCAAATAATTAAATCACAAATTATCATATTTACATATACATATGCAAATGTGCCCCTCATCTGCATTTTGATATGCAGATGATGTAGACGGGCATCGGCCCTCTACACATGCTCGTTGACGTAATAACTGTCATATCTGTGAAATACTTCTTTTATGATACATTTCCCTATGTACGAGTATGCTTGCATATGTCTCATGAAAAATTCATTTCCCTTTTTTTTAAGACTTCTGTTTTCTGTAAATAACAGAGTATTGAAGAAAGAAACGGAAGTAGCGAAAAAAGAAAACGAAGTAAAAGAATTTCTGCCCGCGGTCTAATTTAGTATATGCAACAAAGGAGGAGGCAAAAATGGTTGATTTTCGACGACCAAGGGAAAGTGTTTTATATTGTTGTATTATGAAAGCAACTGGGCGAAAGTAGAAAGGTTGACCACTGACCTTAGACTATGGTAGTTTAGAAGTTTTATCACATATTTTCTTCTTTTTGCAGTTTTTTTCTTTTATTCTACTGGAGATATACCTACAAAGATTGCAAGAGTTGCTGTCATGTTTGCATGTTAAAAAAGGACACTAAAAATCAACCTGAAGGTTAAGTAATATTGTAGTATATAAATGCAGGTCTTCGTTACTTTACGGAAGTAACTTATTGTTTCAATGAATACAAAAAGAATGCAACTGAAGTGATCATCATCCTTTCTTTATTTATGCACGTGTTGACCTGTCCAGTTTCTTTTGCTTTCTACGCATTATCTTTCTTCTTTTCCATGGAAGCGGGAAAATAGGAAGGATGTGAAAGGGTTTGTATTTCTTTTCTATCCTTTCATTTCCAAGTGGATCTTTTAATTTGTAACGTTTCGTTAAAATAGAAATAGATTGAAGTAGCTAATCGATAGATAAAAAAAAAAGGTGTTTCAAAACAACACCGACAGCATTTGGGATGTGATTCCTGACACCAAGATAAGAAAAAAAATAAAAACCAACCTGGGTGCACAAATGCTTCCTTTCAGAGTTCTAGGCTGTCCAAAACATGAAAAAATAAACTTTTAAAGATCCATAGCTAAAAAATTATGGCACCTGCCGTGGGCGGATCAAGACTTCACTTAGGAACTAATATGTGCCCTATCCAAAAATTCATGTTTCAGAATCCTAAGATACTAACGCAACATTTTTTATAGAGGGAGTTTGGCTACGGGCATATAATTTGAAACACTCATCAACTACCTCTGTAAAAATTGTTGAGGAACGCAGGATTCTGAAACATGGGGCTGGGGCACATATTAGTTCCTAAGTGAAGTCTTGACCCGACTACGGTAGGTCCCATAGTTTTGGAGCTATGGATCTTTAAAGTTCATTTTTTTTCTTTTTATGTTTCCGGAAGTCTATAGCTCCAAAAGGAAGCATTTGTGCACCCAGGTTGGTTTATACTTTTTGTCTTATTTTGGTGTCAGGAATCACCTCCTAAACGTTGTCGGTGTTGTTTTGAAACACCCTATATATGTATATACATAGAATGCATGTGGACAGGTACAAATCAAGGTTTTGCTGAGAGTGGGCGAGATTGTGCACATGCACAAAAGGAATATAATGTCACTTGGGTGTAGAAAAAAAGTACAAAGTGACACTTGAACGTAGACACTTGTACTTTTTTAAAAAAATAATACTAGGATGTGCCCAAAATGAATATAATAAGATTTGGACGTGCGAAAATGGTGAAAGTGATAGTTGCACCCAAAAGACTCCTCTCCTCTGAGCAAATTCTGGATTCGGACTGTCTATGTGTATTCCTAATTCTATTTTATAGTTACTTCCATCTATTTCTAACTATTCCATGAAAAATACCAAATTAGATTATTTACTTCAGACAAATGAAGTACCATATCTGTCGTTTTTATCGCGTTACAGTTTCTCCTTAGTTATGCAGTTATATCTAGACCTGTAGTTTTTACTGACTTTACGAATATAAGGATTCGCTCAGGACGAACGGAAACAAATAGATACAGCAGAAGTTACTTTTATGCTTCAATGTTTCTTCTCATTCAATGAATTTTGATATTAATTAACATAGAAAAACAAAAAAAATGACTTTAATAACCGTTATAGGTTTATATTCATTACCAGAGTAGTATACTGTAGGATACGGTTATAGCAGTGATTCTCAACCTTTTTGTTACTGTGCCCCACATTAAATAATAAAAGGTATATTGTGGTCAACCTAATTTTATTCCAATACACATTCACACTCTACGTAATGGTTGTGTATTTCAAGCAATTAAATTTTGTAAATCATATCCTTGATTCAAGTTTGTTCAATAACAGTCGTATGAATGATTAACATGAAATTTATATGAGGATGTTGTGAACACTTCGAGGAACCACAAATGTTACAAAGTAGAACTTGATGCTCTAAATTTCAATTCAAAATGTAGTTGTTTCTTTTTATGTATATCGTAAATATTTCACTTTCAAGCTAATTTGTAATATAAATTTATGAAAATAGTGGCCCTGTTGGTACGAGAATATCAGTCGGTGAAGAAACAGCAAGCGTAATGTAAATTTCATTCTCAATAACTGTATCATATGAAATTGTACGCATGAGGAAAGAGGTTTAAAATGTTTCCATAGAAAGGTAACACAGAGCTAACACTACTCCCGACACGCAATGCCCTGTTCCTTGACAGATTTTGACTCATCCGCTCTCTTTTCATTCTAACTTAGCATCTTTACTGACTGTACAACAAGGCAGGGCTCTGAGTAACTAATTACGCTTCAACTCATTAACAAACACTTCCAATTTTTTATTTTCTGAATAGTACTTCACAACATGAATGTTTATGCATCAAAATAAAATTTTCGTAATTAAAAGGAAAAATTTCTTGCGACCCACCGAAAAGAACGGCCCGCGACGCACAAATGAGTAGCGACCCACACTTTGAGAAACACTAGGTTATAGGATTGTCTATAAAGTGCGTTTATTAATAGAGTATCTATTTGCTTTATGTGACACTTTCTACGTGTAGTGTAGTGTTGTAAAACAAAATGCTTGATAAAAAGTTATTCGTTCATGTTTTGTACAGCCATTTTAGTCATGAACGTAATTTGAAGTACAATATTATATTATTGAGACTGTATACTGCTGAGTTGTAGAAGCTTTATTTATTTATTTATTTATTTGCAATGGAAATTTTCTTGTCTTATACCTTACCTTGATGACTATATTTCATAAAAATTGGAGAATTTTACGAACTTTTGGAGGTACATAATTTCGTACTACTAGAGCCACAGAACTCACACGGGAGGGTTCCACAATTTGTCGCTAAAATTTGATTGCCACATAGTACATCTGATAGAGCATCATGAGAAATGAACATTAGCAAAATCTGAGGTGCTATGGACCACAAGAATAGGAGCTAGGGGGCTTCAAAATTTGAATATCCAAAAAATTATATCATGGAATTATGTATATTTAAAGTAAATAACTTGAAAACCGTTAAAGCAATCAAAACAAAAGTTGCACAATATAATGAGAACGAAATGCGTTATCGAAAACCATAAACAGTGTTACCATAGGTGAAGCAGTGTTGCCAACTCAGAATAAAATATTTTATTTGAAATAGCAACATATACAAGTGTGCACAGATTTAAAATGCACTATTATCACTAAACATAACAGTGAAGTGTAGTGGTACAGTATTGCTCACAATTGGAGCTACATATGCTGAAAATGTACAATGGAGAAGTCTGATATGTAGCAACAGATGGTAATAAAGGATTCTGGGTGTTATACAGGGTTTTCATAAAGTCTGGACGGATTTAATTCGCTTATAATTTACATAAAAATGCTCATATTGAAATCAAATAAAGTGCAAACGGTAGCGGAAGGATTAAATTTTTACCTGTAATCTGCACCAGCTCAGTTCATTCACCGCCACACCTCCAACTGGGCGCCATTTACGTCCACACATTCGCGTAGGCGGCGCTGGAATCCACTCACAGCGTTCCGCCGTGTTTGATCCGAAATGCCAGCCACAGACGCCCTGATTTTGTCCTTTAAGTTCTCCAAACCACTTGGCTTCTTTGCATAAACTTCCGTTTTCACATGACCCCAAAGCCAGAAGTCGCAGGGGGTAAGATCGGGTGATCTTGGCGGACAAGCGGTCGGGCCACCGCGGCCAATCCATCGGTTAGAGAATTTCTCGTCAAGGAACTGTCTCACCTTGATTGCATAGTGAGGGGGTGCCCCGTCCTGTTGGAACACGATGTCGTTCTGGATCCCACGTGCCTCCAGTTCCGGAATAAGGTATTTCTGCAACACATCCAGGTACGAATCTGCATTCACGATCTCCTCTTCAAAAAAGAACGGTCCAATCAGATGATCATAGGACACAGCGCACCAAACGTTAACTTTAGGGCTATCTCTCTCATGTGTCTCAAATTCCTTTGGGTTTTCCGTGCCTCAAACGCGACAGTTGTGTCGGTTAACCTTCCCGAAGACATGGAAGGTTGCCTCATCTGAGAACATGATGGCTGAAAGGAGAACGTCGCCATGTTCCAACTGCTTGAGCATGGCATCACAGAAGTTGAACCGGATGTCCAAATCTTCATCATGCAGATCCTGGACTATCTTGATTTTTTAACCTTTGGCCTTGATCGTCTTCTTGGCTATCTTAAACACGGTTGTCTGTGGAATTCCGAGTTCCATGGACCGTCTAGGAATCGACTTCTGTAGGCTGTTGATGATGCTTTCCCTTACCCTGCTCACTGTTGCAGGCGATGTTGGCGGCCTCCCACTTCGAGGACGGCCCAGGACGCTTCCTGTCTCCAAGAACTTAGCATGCCACTTTCGGATTGCACTCTCAGTCGGTGCCGGATTTTTGAACTCTTTGGTGAACTTTCGACACACCAGAATTGGTGATTTTAACTCTGCGTACCACATAACACATTGCGCTTTCTCTTTCACCGACGCCATCTTTGATACGGTAAAAAAAATAGTCTTCTCAGAGGAGTTTTTCATTTATTTATTTCTTTAAAAGACACACACACCAATACAGCTTACAACTTACTTTTAACAGTCAACATTGAAACAACAATGAAAACAACAATGGATGGAATTTGGTAAGAAACTGACCCTTGCCCTCCCTCTCCCTCTCTCAACGTGTTCAGAGTTGCCGCTTATCTAACAGTGTTGCCAAGTAAAAATTTAATCCTTCCGCTACCGTTTGCACTTTATTTGATTTCATTATGAGTATTTTTATGAAAATTATAAGCAAATTAAATCCGTCCAGACTTTATGAAAACCCTGTACTATGAATTTAGTTCAAATGCATAATACAGATAGTATAACATAGCAAAATGTCAGCAGTGTCACAAAATATTGATGCATTTGAAAAACGAAATTAAGTGATGCCATTTTTATGTCTTGTGTCAGCTCCGAATCTATATGGGAGTGTAAAGTGAGATCCGAACCACTATGAAAGACAAAGATTACAATAAATTGTAAGGTGAAAAGTACAACAAAAACATGCCCAAGGCGGGATTGGAACTCGCGAAGGCTAATATGTCGATTGCCTAGCCTTCCAAACCACACGGTTATCCTGGCCGATTAAAAACGAAATGAGGTAGTAATAAAATAATTATATTTCCAATGTTAATATGGTAATATTACAGTTTACAAACATAATCATATTGTATGCAGGAGAAGAAGTAAAAGAATATGTCACTTAAAACGAAAGACAGAAACCAAGAAAATACTCTTCCAAATGTTGGTAAGATAACCAAGAACCAGTTTTCAGAATTAGAAAACACGTGTTTCTATCCTCGCGTGTCTCATTTTGTTCTCGCGAGTTGTCTGCTTATTAATCGAAGCTACAGAAGTATAATTCAAAATCCTCACTTGTTTCTAGTGCATTACTTTATTACCGTTTGTTGCCACATATCAGAATTCTCTATTGTACATTTTCAGCACATGTAGCTCCAATAGTGTGCAACACTGTACCACTACACTTAACTGTTATGTTTAGTGTTAATAATACATTTTAAATTTGTGCACATTCGCATATGGTGCTATTTGAAACAAAATATTTTTATGCTGAATTGGCAACACTGTTAATGGTTTTCGATAACCCATTTCGTTCTCATTATATTGTGCAACTTTTGTTTTGATTGTTTTAAAGGTTTTCAAGATATTTACTTTAAACGTACATAATTCCATGATATAATTTTTTGGATATTCAAATTTTGAAACCCCGTAGCTCCTACTCTTCTGGTCCGCAGCACCTTAAATTTTGATCATGTTCATTTCTCATGATGCTCTATCAAATGTGCTATGCGGCAATCAGATTTTAACGCCAATTGCGGGACACTCCCCCGTGTCAAAAAGGTCGGAAAAGGTAAAAAATCAAACTTTGTATTATTTTTTTTTTCTAAATTATTATTGTAACGTTTTAAGTTCCACTTGCTTTGGTACATTTCATTATTACTCTAAAATAACAAACCTAATTTTATGTTGGAACGATTTAATTTTGTGACTTTTGTTCTGAGCACAGAATTAATAATTGAAGACTTTGGGGGAAAAACAGGTTAAGTCCAAAAAATGAAAATGTAAAGAAGGAAGCTTCACAACGGTTTCCACTCATCCGATTATCTTCAAACTTGGCACATATATAGTAAACCGAAAATAAATCGACACGTATTTTTTTTTTGTTTCTTTCGGAACATATGTTAAGGGGGGAAATGCCCCCTTTTCGAAAATGGGCTCTCTTGATTAAAAGGGCCACATTAAAGAAACGAAACTCTGCCGATGCAAAGATGACTTCAAAGTAAGAAATACGGGTTTTGTCGTTTTTGCGAGAAAAGTTTTGCATGGGCTATGCCCGTTCGAAATGAAAAGGATCCCACACAATCCTTACGGAAATTGGATTTCGGTGGAATGGCTTAAAACATTGATATGTTGTAGATATGGTGTTCCTAAGAAAAAGTTTCAATGGGCACAACCACCAATTCTTGACCGTTTGGCCACTACAGGGCCACTTTTTTTAAAATCAACCGAAGATAGTGATATTCTGAATTTCGATGAAAATGAATGAAATATGATATGTTTTAGATATTGTGATCCTGAGAAAAAGTTTTAAAAGACATAATCACCAATCACTGATCGTTTGGCCACTGCAGGGCCACTTTTTTTTTGAAAGCAACAAAAGAAAGTGATATTCTGAATTTCGATGAAAATGACAGTGATATGTTGTGATCCTGAGAAAAAAATCTCAGTAAGCACAACCATGAATCACTGACCGTTTGACCACTACAGGGCCACATTTAAAAAAAAAAAAAAAAAAAAGCTGAAGGTAACAGTATTCTGGATTTCAATGGAATTGCTTGAAACCGTGATATGCTGTAGATATTCTGTTGAAAAAAGTCTCATCAGGCGCAGCTCCAATCAATGACGGTTTGGCCACTACAGGGCCACATTTTTTTAAAACAAAAAAAAAAAGAAGATAACGTTATTCTCGATTTCGGTGGAATTACTTGAAACTTTGATATGTTGTAGATATTGTGATCCTGAGAAAAAGTGTTAAGAAGCACAGTCACCAATCAGTGACCCTTTGGCAACTACGGGGCCTCATATTTTAAAACAGTAGAAGTTAAAAATACTCTGGAATTTTGATAGAATTGCATTAAGCCCTTAAGAGTGCTATCCCACACCCGGAAAAGGGATGGGAATAGTAGCGGCCAACGTCATTTAAGCATAGACAACATTCAGATGTTTATCTTGCGGTACTAATAAAAACCCTGGAAAGCTCTAGACAATTTTTCTTAAGTTCACGACCCCTACAGCATATCACAGTTTCATTCATTTACACAGACATCTAGAATACCGTTACTTTCAGCTCTTTTTATTAAAAAAAAAAAAAAAAAAGTGGCCCTGTAGTAGCCAAAAGGTCAGTGATGCTATGATTGTACAAACTAAGACTTTTTCTCAGCATCACAATATCGACAACATATCACGGTTTAAATTAATTCCATCGATATAAAGAATAACGTTAACTTCTTTAAAAAAAAATAAAAGAAAACGTGCCCTGTAGTGGCCAAACTGTCATTGATTGATGGCTTCTCCTCTTGAGACTCTTTTCAGGGTTACAATATCTACAACATATCATAGTTTCAAGCAATTCCACCGAACTCTAGAATACCGTTACCTTCAGTTTTTTTTTTTTTTTTTATTTTTTTGATATCGCCCTGTAGTGGCCAAACGATCAGTGATTCATGGTTGTGTTCACTGAGACTTTTTTTTATCAATATCACAACATCTACAACATATCACACTTTCAGTCATTTTCATTGAAATTCAGAATATCACTTTCTTTTGTTGCTTTCAAAAAGAATGGCCCTGCAGTGACCAAACGATCAGTGATTGGTGATTATGTCTTTTAAAACTTTTTCTCAGGATCACAATATCTAAAACATATCATGGTTTCAGTCATTTTCATCGAAATTCAGATTATCACTATCTTCGGCTGATTTTTTAAAAAAGTGGCCCTGTAGTGGCCAAACAGTCAGTGATTGGTGGTTGTGCCCATTAAAACTTTTTCTTAGGAACACCATATCTACAACATATCATCGTTTCAAGCCATTCCACCGAAATCCAATTTCCGTAAGGATTGTGCGGGATCCTTTTCATTTCGAAGGGGGCATAACCCATGCAACCCTCTTCTCACAAAAAACGACAAAACCCGTATTTCTTACTTTGAAGTCATCTTTGCATCGGCAGAGTTTCGTTTCTTTAATGTGGCCCTTGAGGGACCATTTTTGAAAAGGGGGCCTTCGCCCCCTTAACCTATTTTCCGAAAGAAACAAAAAAAATACGTGTCGATTTATTTTCGGTTTACTGTATATGTGCCAAGTTTGAAGAAAATCGGATCAGTGGAAACCGTTGTGAAGCTTCCTTCTTTACATTTTCATTTTATGGACTTAACCTGTTTTTGCCCAAAGTCTTCAATTTAAAAACAAATGCTAAACAAACTATCTAAATCCAAAAATACACTTTCAAATACTAAACTGTTAATGTACTGTAAAACAGCCTGTGGATAAACCGAAACGGTCAAAGATATATTGGGACGATTTCTGCTGTGACAATTTCAAGTTGTGGGTGTAGTAGCGTTGGGAGGCCTTCTGTTAATTTATTGCTGAGAACCACAAGATGTCTAAATCCGCCACTAAATCGAGATACCAAGATTCACAACAATTTCAAATATGTCGGTGCATAACTGTCACGGAGAGGGGTGAAATTTGAAAATATGACGACCACCATAAGCCTCATGTATCTATATATATAAAGATTAAGTACCTTAAGTATCTAAGAATAGATTTAGCGAAAATCACTGTATATATACAATCAATTCATAGATGAATCTCTATTTTAGGTCTGCACCCCAATATTTAAAATTAATTTTCTTTCACCAAATATACGTCTCCATACTCTAAAGGGCGCATTAATAATATGTAAAGCTGCATAATTTATTTCATATTCCGTGAGCAGAACTCATTCAATTGAACTAACTAAACAGTAATAAAGGAGCAATTCGCATATGGATAGTGTTTCTAGTTTCACATGTAAATTAAGGAATAGTAGTATAGTTTCCAGTATGGACACATTTCCATCAATTTCGTAGACTTTATTTTTTTTAAAATATATTTTGTTTCGCCTCGTCTGTGAGCACATTCAATTATTCGAGAGTCGGCTACTTTTAGTTATATATAAAGCCTTATATATATACTAGCTAAACGTGCGCTCTCTACACAGCGTATCATTCACATATGAGCATGAAGCTCCTTGTCATTCCTCACATCATCTGTACATGTCCCTTTACAGACGCAAGTGGGAGGAAATCTTGATAAGAATCGGCATGAGATACCATAAAGGAGAGATTTTTCGATTATTTTTTCAATATCTCGCACCGTTTGCAAGATATGAGCCTACTCTGGTAGGAATTTCCAATTCATGTGTGATTAGTGTTTTCTTTCTTCTTGCAAGCAACATGTAATAAGCAAATACATTACACACACAATTAATTATAATGTCAGTTATATATGGTGTTCATCGAGAAAAACACTCCAAAGAATAAAGATACATACAGATATATCTTAGACTAGAGAAATGGTTATCCTTCGTTTTTCATTATCATTTGGGCATTAAACAAACGCCTGAGAGATATACTACTCCGCATACAATTGTGTGATATTGGAATGTATAGGCCTAACTAGGAGACATGATGCTTTACTTTTTTAAAATTTCAACTTTCAGTGTACCTCTAAAACTGTAATAAAGAAATAACGGCCATGTTTTTTAAACATTCAATTAGGACTGGATAATTTATATAAAATTTGGAATCGACCAGTGAAAACGGCATGTCTCTAGCACTTGTAGTTTTCGAGATTTCATAATCGAAAGGATTGGAGACAAACATATAAACTTTTCTTTGGAGACAAATATATAATCCTAGCATTTTAATATATATTTACGTGATTTCATATCTGGATTCTGGCTCCCCTCCAGTTTTTACCTTCTAGATCCGCCACTGGAAATTACCTATATTAATCCATGTACCTTGCCAACTTGAATGATATGTTGATCCGATATCAGAACTTAAATCAGAAATATCAGAGAAACGCTGCGGCGAGTCACGAACACAGAGGTATTGCCACGAGGGAGAAGGGGAAATTGGAGGCCCGGTCACCACATAGAGTTCATCAAAAGACGACTTTTGATTTGCTTTTAGTGTGTAAAACGCCCTCCCCGAAAAATAATTACCTCCTACATGAAGAAGTAGCTGCCTACAACATTTCACTAAAAATATGAAACGCGTGAGCAGTGTGTCTTCATGAAAATAACACATAGAATATCTCGCAATTAATAAACCTAACACAATTAAAAATGGAAAAAATCATAAACACTAAGGAAATTGAGATAGGTTAACTGAAATGCTTCTTAGCAAAGTCCTTTATTATGTCGTCTGACATAAAGTTCCTGCATATAAAGTTTACAATAATATTTCTTTCCTGTATTAGAGCAAAATAAAATATCAATTACACATAAAAATTTATGTTAAATTTAAAAAAGTTATTATTCACACAGAGACTTTGTACTTGGAATGATCAGTTTAATTATCATTTCAGCTAATTTTTAAGCACCACATTGCCATCTAAAATTTTCTTGTTTTGATATACAAGCATGTTACTGTTGCTCCAATGATACAGTATAAGAGGTTTCATCTGCTCTTCCCGTTGAAACTGAGTAGACTATGGCGCCACCACTCAAGGGAATTGGGTACCACGAACTACTAAGAGCAAAAAACGAATCAAATCATTCACAGCACTGTTGCCACACTTGGTACAATTGTACCAAATTCAGCCCTTTTTGTCATTCATCGGCCCGTTGGTACCACGTTGACATTTTCAGCCCTTTTTGTAAAAAAGTTGGTACAATTCTACCCAATTCAGCACTATTTAACAAATTCAAATACACATTTTCAAAAGTGTCAGTAAGACTTTTCCTACATCTCTCATTACTTACTGCGTGTTGGACTCTAAAAAGATTGTGTTGAACATTTATTCTGTGACGTTGCATCGCATAACGCCATGAACTTTGTGTGAAAAATTCGTAATTCGAACTATACCGGGAACAAATGACGCTAGATGGGCGCATCCTGATAATTTATATTTTAATATTTTATTATAACGTACTGTTTACACGCAAACTCGGAGATGATTGATTTGTTCCTCGTTTTATTTATTTTTTCATATATGGCCATAATACCGTTTAGGTTTATTGGTCATTTTGAAATAGAGGTGCGTTTGGTTTCCTTACAATACATACCGAAGATGATAACTGTTTTTCCTTTTAATTTGCGGCCTCTGTTATACTTCCTACGTATGAGAAAAGCTTCATATACTTCCATGGTTGTTCGGGATCCTCCTATTTGGATGTTTTTTTAAAAGTAATTTTTTAAAAAGAACACTTTCTTTATTTAGACTCTTGGAAGAGGGGAGGAGTGTTCTAGAACTTTACTCTTTTAGAGTCATGTATTCAGAGCCGTAGCTAGAGATTTCAGCGCCCGGGGCGAAGTAGAATTCGGGGCACCCTCCTACACTCATTACATCAAGCTTTTCCTTTCTCTTTGTTATACTATGTTGATTTTTTATCAATCTGCTTCGACAGATCATTGCAACAGCAAAAACCGAACTTTTTTTTTTTTTTTTTTTTTGCAAATAACCTGTCTTCAAGAGGTGTATTTTGGACTTTTTGTTAAACTTGACAAAACTTTGGTTGGCATACAGATCCACTTGGAGATCAGCTATGGAAATTTAATGTACAACTATTTGTAAAGTTTCATACTATCGATAAGAGATTAAATTTCAATACATAAGAAACTACATGCTTTTTAAAATGTTTGAAATGGATGACAGCAGTAATTTCCAGTAATAGTTGTAAACTTTTGTAATTTTATTCTGTATACGACCACACAAATAGCATTTTAATTTCGATTCTTGTAATATCAGCAATTAAAACGGTTTCATTTGTTAATGATAAACTTGACTTTACTACTCTTAAAGATCGGTGATGTGATATCATTGTTTTAAATGTGCATGCCCTAACAGAAGATAAGGTTGACGATATAAAAGACACTTTTTAAGAATAAGTATAACGGGGTAGTCGACCAAGTAACGCGATACCATATGAAACTTCTACTTGAGGATTTCAATGCGAAGGTAGGGCGACATGATATTTTCAACAGGGAGGGAAAGAAAGTTTGCATAAGGAAATTAATGACAACAGCGTTAGCTTCATGAACTTTGGAACATCAAAAAACCTTGTCGTGAAGAGTACAAAATTCCCACATCGCGACGTTCATAAATACACATGGAGCTCACCAGATGAAAGAACGCATAATCAAATTGCTCACCTTTTATAGAAGAAGATAGTCTAGTATAACAGATGTTTGCTCGTTCAGAGGACAAAACTGTGACACTGATCACTATCTGGTAGCAACAATAGTAAGAGAGAGAGAGAGATATTATCGTTGAATAAACAGAATATTCAACATCTGAAAAAGAAAATGGTTAGTTTTAAGAAATTAGAGAAGAACCAGGCGAGAGGGGAATACCAGATTGAAGTGTAATAGATTCCCGTTCTTAGGTGTTGAGAGCACTAATATTGAGGATGCTTGGGTTCAAATTACAGATAGCATTAAAATTTCAGGGGGCACGCGGAAATATGTAGGAACAAATCATGGTTTGCACCACACTAACAGAGAAGGGAAAATAGGCCAAACTGAGTTTTCTACAAAATCCGAACGATATAACTACACTAAATTTCGTTGATATCAAACGTGAAACTTCCAAAATGTTTAGACGAGAGAAACGCGATTTTTTTGAAAGCTAAAATTAATTAACTCCACGAAGAAGAAGTAAAGTATGAATTAATGAAGTAAAAAAAATCGAGACATGTTCAAGGGCATCAACGAATTTAAGGAAGGGTACCAACCTAGCACGTATATACTAAAGACAGACGACGGAACAATTCTTACTGAGACAGGTAGCATCTTGAATAGATGGAAAGATGTGAGGAACGTTTTTTTCAAAACTCGATAGAGCACAAATATCTTTTATACAGGCATTGAATTTTTGTTATTATTGTACATAATCTCTATTGAGTTCTGACAAAATGCTCATGATTTAGTATTCTATAAACATGGGACATCTCGAGATTTGCCAGTTCTGACTTCACATGCAGAGACTTCATCTCTGGGTGTAGACGAAACTCCGGCTGAGTTAATTTTAGCTAGAGGGGAAAATTGTGGAACAAGATACACAAACTCATTTTCCTTATC
This sequence comes from Thermobia domestica, assembly GCF_964235325.1. Classification (NCBI taxonomy): domain Eukaryota; kingdom Metazoa; phylum Arthropoda; class Insecta; order Zygentoma; family Lepismatidae; genus Thermobia; species Thermobia domestica. Next base: position 130,499,841 of record NC_137462.1, on the reverse strand, counting down.
TGGAATAAGGAAGACTTGCCACAAGAGTGGAAAGAATGAATCATTGTTCCATTTCACAAGAAAGTTGGCAAAGTGGATTGTAATAATTATCGAGGCATTGTCTTGTGTCAACATCCTATAAAATCCTCTCAAACATATTATTAGCAAGATTGATCCCATACGCGGATGAAATTGTTGGAGATTATCAGTGTGGATTTAGACGAAATCAATCAACTATGGACCAGATATTTACCATTCGAAAAATACTCGGAAAGAAATGGGAATACAATACCCCGAAAGGCTTACGACTCGCTTAGGAGATAAATATACAACATCCTTGCAGAACTTGGAATACCAAAAAGCTAGTTGGATTAATTAAGATGTATTTAAACGAATCCCAAAGTAAAGTCCGAGTAGGAAAATTCTTGTCCACAAGCTTCCTGGTCGAGAACTCCCTGAAACAAGGAGATGCGTTGTCGACATTATTATTCAACTTTGTTCTGGAGAACACTATAAGAAAAATCAATAGCAACCAGGGCCTAGAGCTGAATAGTATTCACCAGGTTATGGCGTATGCTGATGATGTAAATCTGATAGATGATAGAAGAACAATAGACAGAAACTAAATACATGGAAGATCACTGAGATTGTAATACTGCAAATTACGGATGCGTCAAAGTATCAAATAACATTTGCGATAAAGTGGATACTTTCAAGTATCTAGTACCAATATGAACACACCAAAATCATATCCACGAAGAAATTAAATGTCGGCTGAAAGCAAGATTCGTTATTATTCAGTTCAAAATTTTTTGTTGCCGCGAATTCTATCGAGGAATTTGATGCTCAAAATATATAGAACGATAATCATGCCTGTTGTTCTGTATTGTTGCGAAACATAGTCGCTTACTTTAAGGGAAGAACGCAAACTGAAAGCATTTGAGAATAAATTTCTGAGACGAATATTCGGACCCGAGAAGAAAGGCAATCAGGAATGGTGGAGACTACATAACAAAGAACCGCATAATTTACACCCTTTACGAAACATTGTTACAGTCATCAAATCTAGGAGGCTCAGGTGGGCAGATCAAGTAGCGAGAATGAAAGAAAGAAGGAACGCTTTCAAAATTTTGACTGAAAAACCAATTGGAAAATGTCCATTAGGAAGACCTAGACGCAGATGGGAGGACAATATTAAAATGAATCTCGCAGAAATAGGGATATAAAGTAGAAACTGAATTCAATTGTGTCAAGACAAAAGTGATTGAAGATGTTTTATAAACGCGGCAGTTACTTCTTTTACGGTAAAAAATATTTTGTGATATATAACGGAAATCAGAAGGTCTATGTTGTGTCTGTATGCAAATAGATAAAACAGAAAAAAGCTGATACATAGGCACAGAAAACATCCTGGCGATACAACTAGTTCATGAAGAAATGATCCCAATAAATTCCTTTAAATTCGAAGAATTTCATGTCAATTGAATTAAAAAATCACTGGTAGTAATTAGTCTTTGAAAAAGACGAAATTCGTTGGGTTAAGCTTTGACCCTTTTAGCCCCTACTCCAAGATTTCGAATATGCTATTATTCCCCTTGTTTGCCATCATTTTTAATATTCCAGCGCAAACGCAGCTTCCGTGTGTCTCTTCACTCCTCTCATTTTCATACCTTCATTCTCACCATCCTGATTAGTTTGATTGGGTAGAAAAGCGTGATTAACTAAGCAAACTCATCACCATCACAACGCTGAACACGTATTTCAGACTTTGATCGTTTCCGATTTTGAAACCGCTTCTGCGCACAATATGTCATTACTCATACCTTGTGTATCACATAGTCATTAACAAATCGTATATAATAACTTTCTTTAAGTAATAAGTAAAAACTTGTTGTGACTGTATTAAAAATTTTGGGTTGCGAGCGGAGTAAGAAAATTTTTAACGTTTTTTTTTTTTTTTTTTTGTAAATTGACAACAATATTGATTTAATAGGGCGCCAATTCTTTTACGGGGCGTCGCGTCGTTTACTTTTTCCGACACCTTTTCTTTCGTCTTGCTCGTTCGGCGCCCCTTCCTACCAGCGCCAGAAGCAACCGCCCCGCTCGCCCCCCCCCCTCCCACCCGTAGCTACGACTCTGCATGTATTACAACTGGTATAGAGTAATGAATTCAGCCCTTTTTGTTTCTATTTGGTACTATTTTTGAGCCCACTCCAGGGCTAGGACTGTGGCAACACTGATTCACAGCGCGTGAGTCTGATAAAGTTAGCCTATGATACACTTAGTTACTAGCAGACCATGGAGTTATATTAGTTACAACTCTAGGCGGTAGTGTCGCCGAATCATTTTCGTTCCATTCTGGAAATTCATTCCATTTGGAATATAGGGAGTGGTTCGTCAGGGTAATTAGTGATGTTACTCAGTGACATCGAGAAACAATGGAGTGATTTTGACTTTCTTGTAAAATTCAACATTATTAGCGAGTAATGAAAGAAAGGAAGTCCGAAGATGAGGCCTATACAAAATGATGATCTCGTTGAGCTGAACAAAATACAGGTAACATAGATGAGAGTACAACTTTATGCGTAGTTTTGGAGAAAAAATCGCACAGAACGACTTTCTTTCAAATAGATGCTGTACGATAAGCACGTCATCTATTCATATGAAACAGATACTAAAGCAATATTCACACCAAACTTTTTCATTAATCATTATGACAGTGTCTAGATGACATGATACAGCATAGTTAATGGGATATAACCCAAAATTATGATTTAACTCTTAAAATAAAGTTTATTAAAATGAGCGGCGAATCCAGAATGGGGCCTCTCAGTTTTTTGAACAACAAAAGTAATTCATATTACCTTTATGGGATAAATCTCTTTCCGCACCAATCGCGAGCATAATTTACAATGCTCAATTCCTTAAAAAAAAAAAAAAAAAAAAAAAAAAAAAAAAAAAAAAAAAAGTAACCGTAAATCCAGGCTGGGAATCGAATTGAGTTGATTTTATCGTCCCGTTCAGCAGCGAGGCTATATGAGACGTGGACCTACTGATTAACGTGGAATCCGAACCACATGAGCTCCCGCCGGGAATCGAACCCGGGCCCCCCACGCCAAAGGCGCGTACGCTAACCGCTTAGCCACGGAGGAGCTCAGGCTGGGAATCGAACTAGGAGCCCTAAAATAACTGTCTCACACGCTACACACTTAGCCACACAGACTTATTGTTAAATAACCCCATATACTGGCAAATGTCAGCGAGTTACTCCCGGTTACATTTGAAGTTTAAATATTATTTACGGTATTAAGGCGTCTATGGGTCCAGTACATTTGCGTTTCATTTGTAGATCAAGATCAAGCGAGAATTAATTGACAATATTGAGAATTTATTGCTGCACAAACATATATCTCGGATTAATCGAGGATTAAAAGAGTGATTTCTCAAATCTACGTAACGACTCCTAATTTCTTGAAGTCTGACCTTGCTTATTTTGGACTTTTTGTTAAATGGGTTTGCTTATTATGGACTTTTATTTATTTTGCAGTTGGAGCTTGCTTATTTTGGAGTTCATTATAGATCTTCGGAGCTCTGTAATATGTTTGATATTGAGTTATAGATTTACTCGCTGCTTTAATTTCTACATTTTTGTTTGTCACATTTTTGATTATGTACATATGTTTTATTTCATCCCATTTGTTTCTATTCTTGTTAACGTATATTAATACCTTCTGCAAATATAATTTTAAAAGTGACACTGAAAATTGGTCACAGAGTCTATCTAGTCTACTGTGAAGTCCTTTTTAAAAACATATACTTACAATATTTTGCTGAACCATTAAAGATTTTAAATGAGCAGGGTAAGCAGCACCCCAAATTAATATACCATATGCAAGTATACTATTTACAAGAGCATAATATACAGTACGTATATTTTTAAGCTTACAATGTTTCGTAATTGAACAAATTTATATAATAATTTTCTTAATATTGTGGCAATATGTGTAATGTGAGAAGACCATTTTAGATTCTTATCAATAAATATACCTAAGTATTTTACTTCATTTTCACTAATAAGAGGACCACAGTTACATTTTTCAGTATTTTGACAATAATGCAATTTTCTGACATGTTTTCCGGCTGTGGTGTTAAACTTGTATCATTCCAACTTAATAATCTCAAAATCAAAGGTATTGTGGATACAAAAAAAAAAAAAAAAAACTGTTTTCTTTAATCTTCCTTTGAAAGAAATTTACAGTCAACCCATGACATACACCAATCCGCATAGTTAAGAATTGCGTCCCTAAAATTACTACTACTACCGTGTATAAACATGTTTGCTCCTTTTGCGACTTAGAGATGGGCAGGCAGACTGCAGTATGCAGCGACACACGTAATTGTACTATATTTTATTTTTCTGTATAAAAGAATATAAATAAACATTGTGTATAACTTTGGTATTTTCCGTAGTTTTATGATTTGTAATCTGTTTGTTACATAATGTTTGATTTATAAAATTCCACAAAACTTGATTAGCGTTTAATATTTTTTTTTAAAAAAAATCAAAGATGAAATATATATATATATGAGTCGATAAATCCTGTTGAGCTGAACAAAATGATATGCATGAGTGTAAAACCTGATGCGTAGTTTTCGAAAAAACGAAAAAAACATGCAGTTTCTTTATAAACGTAAAAACTGATGCTGTACGAAAACTAAGTTCTTATTCAGGTAAAAATGATAGTGAAATACCCCCCTATCAAGCTATTAATTTGAGATTACTTAAATCATGCCCAATCTTAAAGACATACTATATCAGTAGATAGATCACACAGCGCTGATAAATAACGTGCTTTCCGGTAAATTCTCATGTGTGGATTTCAGGAATTTTTTTTAATGTAGCGATAAATAAAAAAAAAAGGCCCCAGTTTGAATTCCTACAGCATACACGCCCTTATCACACAGTATATTGTCATATTCTTCGTTACCAATAACTGAAGAATTTATTTTAACATTATATATTGCAGGAAGAAATTGTTGTTTAAACTTAGGCCTATATATTAGGCCTATATATGCTGCAAGTAACACAATGTTCAGTAGTAGATTGTATTTCTTGTTGCACGTCTTTACAACAGGGGCAGGAGGGGAATTCAAATGGAAGAGGTGGTTTAATATTTCTCTAAAAAAAAAAAAAAAAAAAAAAAAAGAGTATCTGACGAATTAATCGTGTTACGAAAATGAATCTTGGTGTGTAAACTGATTTCTTTAAAGAAAGAAAAAAGTTGCATACACATAATACGACTTACAATCTGGAGGAAAAAATCCTTGGGGATAAAACTCCTTTAGAAGGATGGTTAGGAGTTGACATGTAAAAATGATTGAAAACGACTGGTATTAGAGACGAATCCATAGTTTGCAGGGTCAATGAGATGAATAGTGACACTCTTCATGCAGTCTAAGTACGATTTCAGCCCCACTCGCATTGAGTGGGGGGAGAGGGTGACAAAAGTGGAAAACAAAGTGTCCAAAATGAATAAGATTAGTGCCGAATCCATAGTTTCTTTTGTATCGCTAAGCTGACTGATGCCAGTTACAGTAACATTTAAATCCATGTTTAGTCAGGAACTTGCATGTTAACAACCCTGGGAATTAGTTTTTGCCAAAGGTAACGCCGAAGGCTTTGCTTGTTCTTAATTATTGTAGTCAGTTCCTTATTTTCTGATAGGGACAACGATAAAGGTTTTGGTGTTGGTTCTTTATACTACTCAGTTTTTATATTCAAATATTTTGCGTAAATAACATAATTCAAATACAAACCTCGACACTTCTACTAGTCTTTATATATATATATATATATATATATAAAGTTGGGTTGGAAAATAGGATATACGTACCTCGCGCTATGTGAACTTTGTGGTAAACAAACACCGTGTGTACCGTGCTCGTGGGTTTTCTCGGGGTTCTCCCGTTTCCTCCCACTTTCTTCATTCCACCATTTCACTCATCTCTCATCATCACCGTCTCCTTTAGCCTAACCGGCATAACCGTGGGACGTAAAACTCAAAGATTTCATTTCATTTTCAAACACCGTGTGCGTGGGTTTTCTCGGAGTTTTCCCGTTTCCTCCCACTTTCTTGATTCCTCTCTTTCACTCATTTCTCATAATCAACTTCTCCTTTAGCCTAACCGGCATAACCATTGAACGTAAAACTTAAAGATTTCCTTTCATTTCATTTTAGGATATACGTAAGTAACTACATTGAAGAGATCATAGGCTGTAGAATTTTTTGATGCGTATCCTAAATGGAAGGATGGGAACTTAAAGGGGAAGAGATCGTTGAAAATCTCATATCTCTGATATGAAAATGAGTCCGGCTTACAATTCCACACCATTTGCTGGGTATATTGCTAAGTAACTTTATCGAGGAGATCATAGTGTAGAAGACACCGTAGGCTATTTGGAATATTTTGAAATGTACGCCAAAAGTAATATAGTAATATATGGGGCTGGGGCACTACTAAGGGATTTCGGAAGGGAGTGACGTAAAATAATAGGAAATCGAGCGACGTTAGTATCGGAAACCAAGTTCTCAATGTTGCTGAAATGAATAGTGACACACTCTCGAAGTCGTTTATGTTCAAGGGCTGCCCCAATAGTCATGATGGAAGAGAAAGACTGGAAAATAAAATGTCCAAATGGACCAAGATAGATAGAGAGGTAAGTTTTCGGGATAGCTAAGCTCGTTGTTGATAGTTCCAATGACTTTTAAATCCAAGTTTAATCAAGAATTTGCATCCAGGGGCGTACGCAGGGGTCCTGGGGGTCCGGACCCCTCCCCCGAAATCCCGACTGTTTTGTAAATGTAGTCTACTTTTAGGGACAATTTTACAATTTTTCATATAATTTAGCCTCAAATTGTGTTTGGACCCCCCAAAACGCTTTAGACCCTCCCGAAATAAATTCCTGCGTACGTCCCAGTATGCATCTCAGTAGTCTTGGGGGGATTGACAAGGGAAACGCTGAACAAGTGTTCGTCGTTTTTCTATCCTATAGAGTTCTTAATTTCCATTATTCTTCCCGTGCAAATCCGTATACTTTTGTTATAATAAATATTTCAGTTTTGTTCAAGAGTTACATTTTTTTTACAAATTCGATTTCTGGAAACTCCAATTTACACAAAGATTTATGAACGATTTAAGTCAGGGTATTACGTCTGTGAAGCTGTCCCGCCCACCTAACGAATTTTTCTTTTTCTTATCTACATCGTTAGTTTATCGTTAGTTTACGTTAGTTTTGCTTAAATTATCGTTAGTTTGGAAAAAATAAAATTTTTAATCAAAAAAATAAATGAGCAGGCCAACTTCACGGTTTCCCACAAACAAACGATTTTCAATTTTTTTTACATCACATCGTTAGTTTATCGTTAGTTACGTTAGTTTTGCTAAAACTATCGTTAGTTTCGCAAAAATAACGATTTTATTCTAGAAATAAAGTTTCCTACCAACTGTGATTAGCCCGGCCATATTAAATTCTCATAAACTTCCAACTCATAGATCTATCGTTACTTTATCGTTAATTTACGTTAATTTTGCTAAAATTGACGTTTGTTTTGCAAAAATAACGATTTTATTCGAGAAATAAAGGTTCCAGCCAAATGTAAAGTTAGCCCGCCCCTAAAGAATCTTCATAAACTTCTACCTCATATTGTTAGTATATTTTTAGTTTACGTTAGTTTCACCAAAACTATCGTTAGTTTAGCAAAAATAACGATTTTATTCAAAAAATAAATGTTCACGGTTCCCCACCAATAAACAAATTTCAAAATTCTTTCACATTGCATCATTACTTTATAGTTAGTTTACGTTAGTTTTATTAAAACTATCGTATTCGCCTATCAAATACTATTGTTATGTACTTAAATATCGTTCTTATCGATGAGGATAACCTTATTTTTGCCAAGCTAATGATAGTATTTGTAAAACTGATGTACACTAAGGATATGAGGTAGAAATTTATGAAAATTCTTTGTGGGCGGGGTAACTTCACACTTGGCGGGAAATACCGGCATAGCCAAGGGGAGGGTTCAGGGGGTCTGGACCCCCAGATATTTTTAAACGTTGTAAAAACAAAACATATAAATGCCTTTCCAGTCTATATATTGTCAAAAATTTTCCGTGGTAGGACAACTGGATCTCCGAAATTTGTAAGGGTCCTTAGAAAGTAGCCTAAACTTGGGTTCCCAGTTTACAAATTGCCAAACATTTTCCTGGAAGGGCTCCGGATCCCCCGAAACGAAATTCTAGCTACGCCACTGTCGAAAACAGTGTCGAATTAAATCGTTATTTTTTCGAAACTGACGATAGTTTTAGCAAAACTAACGTAAACTAACGATAAACTAATGATGCGATGTGAAAGAATTTTGAAATTTGTTTGTAGGTGGGGAACCTGAACATTTATTTTTTGAATAATATCGTTATTTTTTGCGAAACTAACGATAGTTTTGGCGAAACTAACGTAAACTGAAATATACTAACAATATGAAGTGGAAGTTTATGAAGTTCTTAAGGGGCGGGCTAACTTTACATTTGGCAGGAACCTTTATTTCTCGAGTAAAATCGTTATTTTTGGAAAACTAACAAAAGTTTTAGCAAAACTAACGTAAACTAACGATATGATGGTAAAAAGCTTTGAAATGCATTTGCGAGTGGCGAACTTTGAAGTTTATTTCTCGAATAAAAACGTTATTTTTGCGTAATTAACGATAGTTTTAGTAAAACTAACGTAAACTAACAATGTGAGATGGAAATTTACAATAATTCTTTATGATCGGGCTAACTTTACATTTGGCGGGAAACTTTATTTCTAGAATAAAATCGTTATTTTTGCAAAGCTAACAATAGTTTTAGCAAAACTAACGTAACCTAACGAAAAACTAACGATGTGATAGAAAAAAGTTTTGAAATTCAGTTGCGGGTGGGGAATTGTGAAGTTGGCCTGCCCATTTATTTCTCGAATAAAATCGCTATTCTTGTAAAACGTTAATTTTAGCAAAACTAACGTAAACTAACGATAGACCTATGAGTTGGAAGTTTTATGAGAATTCACTATGGGCGGGTTAATTTACAGTTGGCGGGAAACTTTATTTCTAGAATAAAATCGTTATTTTTTTTAGAAACTAACGATAGTTTTAGCAAAACTAACGTAAACTAACGATAAACTAACGATGTGATGTGAGAAAAATTCAAAATTCGTTTGGGGGTGGGGAACCGTGAAGTTAGTCTGCCCATTTATTTCTGGAATAATTTTTTTTTTATTTTTTCGAAACTAATGATAATTTAAGCAAAACTAACGATAAACAAACGATGTAGATAAGAAAAAGAAACATTCGTTAGGTGGACGGGACAACTTCACAGACGTAAATGTATTATATTCTACTATATAGCAAGCCTGTAACTACGGTGTGGTTAATGGATTGAACCTAGTGTCACCTTTCCAAAGTCAAATGTATTTACATTTCATGCAGCAAATGCAGGGCTGGGGAGGGAGAATGTATAAACGGTCTTTCTTAATGTAACGTATGTCATAAGTAGGACCTGTATGATTTACTGTACTTGTATATGAAAAATATGTAGCGAATATACAGACTTTACGATACTGGGCATATTACTACGTATCTACTTGAACGCCAACGTAACGATGTTTCCTTATGTTTTCTAAGGCTCTCTATAATAATATGGAAACTAAATTCCAATAATAATAATAATAATAATAATAATAATAATAATAATAATAATAATAATAATAATAATAATCATCATCATCATCATCATCATCATCATCATCAACTTCATGAATAAACATGAAGATCGAGACACTTTAAAGTCGAGACAGAGCGACGTCGTGACGCGGGTCATTTTCTCCGAAATCGGGACTGTCCGCCTGTCGAAATCAGGAATGTGGCGACAATGAGGTGCAGCGCCGTAACATGGAACTGTCCTAGAAGGGCAAGTGTTAATACTTTATTTGAGTTTTCTATCCACACACTAATCACTTTGAATACATTTTGATAGTCCAATACGAAATTTGAAGTCCCCTTCCTCTCACTTTTTCTTCATTTTCTTGTTAAATTCACTTCAATAAGTCCTTTTTACTGCTAGTAGTTGTGTGTGACAACGTTCACAAAAGTTTTACAGAATAAAAGAAAAACAACGGAATGTCTCAGATCCAGAGCGAGAACTTTATTGCTTCTTCCTCTTGATACTACAAACTATCAGTTTTGATTGCCTTGTCTTAGTGAAATATTACAGCATAACTATACTTAACAAACTTTGCCTCTGGTGAGATCCGAGACAAGTCTGATGTGAAGTATAGCACAGTATTATTATTATTTTTTTTTTTTTTTTCAATTCTTTCATATGTATTTATGAATTAACATTCTACTCGTAATATGTAGAATGTAGAATCGAGATTATTTTTATAAAATATTACTAACTGTCTTGTTCTTGGCGGTTTTGTTGTGTTAGAAATTTCGGGCTGTTGCCCATGCCTTCTATGTGTGGTGTTGCTTGGCTTTGGTGTTGTAGACGTATTTGAGCTGAGGGATCGCCACTGTCGCTGATCCCTTGTTCTTCATCGTGGTGCTGGTTTCTTTGTTGATTTCGGGGCATCCTGTACAGGTGCCGTGATGGTTCTCTCGTCCCTAAAGTGTTGACTGTCGGGTTTTGGGCATCTCTGACGTTCTTTCAGAATTTGGCGAAGTGCTGTTGTCGTAGTATTTTTTTTTTTTTCACAAGGCTTTCATTCCCATCCGTGGATGGGCGGGCCGCAGACGGTTATGCCGTCTCTATGGCCAGTGATAGGTCGTAGTATCACACTCACAGTTAATAGAGTTTTTCTGTTGATTTTCTTTTACCGCGAACTGGCTACTCTGCTGAAGTTTAAATTCCCAAGTTTCTACTTACTTCGAAAATATTATGCCCGCGCTTCCCTCCTTTATTAGTACTGTAACTATAATATCTACATACAACTCGAACCTCTTTAAATACAGAAGTCCAACTCAACAAAATCTTTTGAAATGCAGAGACATCTGTTCTTTTTCTTTAAGAAAAGAAAACTACTAGGTATTAAACGTTAAGAATATTACTTAAAAGAAATTAAAATAATATTTAGTTTAGTAAATTCAACATCATAATGCAGATGTTTCCACTTTCTTTGTCTAACATCAGATACATTTTACTGAAAGCCCACAGACCACTGCATCCTAACATACTTAATCGATTTTTTTTATTAATAATAGTATGAACTGATATAGAACTGATATGAACTATATTCTGTACATTGTTGAAACAAGGGAACTTCCTTCTTACCAATTTCAGCCCCAAACTATAGGAGTAAATCATATACCTAGGTATAATGATCTTCAAAAATCTGAGTGTATTTAATAAATATTAATGAAAATATGTATCTTCCATAAAATCAGAAAAAGCACCAGTGCCGTGCTGTGGAAAATCAGCGCCCGGGGCAAGAACATATACGATGGCGCCCCCATACATATGAGCGAGCTCGACAGACCATGGTTGACGCTTTAAAAAAGCGTAAGAAAATTTTAAAAAATAAACCCTTCTTTTCCTTGATTTTGAGCATTTTTTACTACTTTTTCCTTTTTTCCGTCTCCTTTCCCTCCCCTTATTTTTGCACCCGGGGCCGTCACCCCGATCATCCTCCCCACGGCACGGTACTAAAGAGCACTCTCCCTTATTTTGCCCTTTCAACTGCAAGTAGTTAAGACAATGGGGAATTTTCAGGAAAAAATGACCATAATTGACAAGAAAGTTTTAGTACTTTTTATACACCGTATAAATATTCGGGGAAGACGGATTAAATGAGTTCTGACATCTGGTTGATTTCAACTGTAAGGATGGGAATAACGTGAAAGCTTCAATATACATATATGATACATCATATTGTGTTATAATAGAATAATATTTACGAATGTTACCATAGAACATTTTAAAAGTCGAATGGAGGGAGAAAGAGATTCACTGTCTCGTTCACAATTGACTTTAAATCCAAATAGTAGGAATGATTCTGAAGCCCCAAAAGGTACGCTGGACATTCCATAAAAATCTAATATTTTAAAGAAAGATATCTTGAGCTGCCTTGTAACTATGTGGATTGTATATGCACCTTTAGTGTGAGAGCTCCCGAGTTTGATTTCCGACAGAAGCTTATGTGATTAGAATACCACGTTAAGCTATAGTTTTACACCTCATGTAGCCTTGCTGCTGAAAGAGACGCTAAACTAAAATCTATCTAAGAAAGATACCTTGGATCATTTTTTTCTTTTAATCGCAGGGAGCATGGGAAATACGATACTTCATGAGGATATCAGATTCACAGCTCATTCTTTACCATTTTATAATCTTAAATACAGAGGATTATGGAAAAGAGTCGAACACATATACATAATATTGTACAAAACATGTAAAATATATACATAATATTGAATTTTATGTATCATCGAATTTTTAAAAAAATCGTGTTGGAGTTAATACCACTCCTTTATTCTTTAATGATATCAGATCCATGCAGAATGAATGATTGTGAAGCCGTGAAGAAAATGTAGGACGTATTACACCAAAACGGAACACTTGTAACAGAGATTATCGTGAAACAAATTTTGTAAATTGGATTCGGAGAGATCCATCACACACGAGGGAACTGAATTCACCACTCATTCTTGGCAGATGTTAATCCAAAGCAATGCTAATTACGGAAAAGTCTTAAAGAAAGTACATCTAATATACGATATCAAACTTGAATGAATTTTAGACAATTTATCGTGGACTGTAATAGAAATCGGTGGGGGAGGAGGGAAAGGGAAATAAATTCAGTGTTTTAGTATTTACTAATTTTAACTTCGTGCAATCTGTATAATTTAGAAGCTTCAACAAAAATGTACGACTTATTACGCCCAAATCTAACAGTTTTAACGAAAATTTTCTCGGGACATGGTTTTTTTGAAATTTTGGGGGTATACTTGCACTCTTAGCAAATTTTAACCTTATGCTGCGGGAATATTCGAAATGCCATAAAGAAAATAAACATGGTCATATATCGATAATTTTTACATGATTTATATTGGAAAATTGTCTCTCATGCAAATGAGTAAATTTGCTACAAGGGGTGGGTTTTATCCCTTTTAAACTCCCTTATATATACATAATGGATTACGACCCAAAACAATAGAGACATTTCTGCAAGTAGGAGTAAGGCGCATACTAAAAGGAGGCGTTTAATCAAAATCAGATACGTTTTACGAGAGTTATCATGGAACAAATGGACAGACGGATATTCCAATCAAGTCGAATAGTAGAAGCTTCGCTAATATTCACTTCAATAAGATTCTAAATATCTTTACAGTAGCGACTAGTGGTAGTAAGTTTCTATATGTGTAGAATTAAGTATTGGGAGTGAAGATGCACGGTAGCTCAACAATGCCTCAGTACTCTCTTCTGGTTCGATCTCCATCGACTTGAATTTATGGTGTAGAACATAGTATCTGTGGGTTTTGTCGGGGCTCGCTGATTTCTACCATATTATTTTTCTACGAATTGTCTGATAATCAATCACTTTCGTTAGTCACCCGTCTACAGGACAAAATTGTGAGATGTGACATTTGGAATTTTATCCTATTTTCATTTGAATTGAGATACTGTAGGCCTTTGCTGGTACAGTTTCTCTCAAAATTAATTGTAACATACTAATAAATAACTTAGTAATAAAAAGATTCATGGTAAGCAATAAAATGTGTAGTATAAAATCTAGATTTATCAATCTTCAGCATGTACACAATTTATTTTAAAATTCCAAACATTTTCGTGACACATCAGCTGGAAAAGGCTGTCACAATATTTAGACATGTGGTCACCAAAGATGACCAGACGTCATGCTGGTATTGCTGGTCATAACTCCCTTCCCCCGCTCGCGTTGTACTCATTACATTGGATAAAATGTAATAGTAATTGTTTTGGTTAAAATTGCAGCAGAAAATGCTAAATTAGGACACCGTTAAAAAGCGCCAAGAGCTACCGCGCAAACACTTAACCTCCACTTCCCAGACCGAAAGGCACATCTCACTCTCCCATTTGGAAGGTACCCCTAAGGCTTCCTTCTCCCAGTGGGGACGACAGGGTATTAGGTCCTGCCCGGACTTCATTTTATGGAAGAGTTGTGGTATATTACAGGTACCAATGGGTGATGTAGTCTATCTGCACCAGGCAGATATTGCTATTTGAAAGGTGCCAATTACACAATAGCCTGCCTCACAACCAACAAAGGTATCGTGGTGAGATATCATACACACTTCCAGTCCCAATGGTGCTTTATTGACCCGTTTGGGAGACTGACAGCCTCTTTTGATTTTCCCAAAATATGGACAATCAAACATTGGTGCTCTATGGGTTCCTGGTAGTTATGGATATAAGATTTGCTTGATAGACTGTCCAGAATGCTGTTGAGATTAGCGTGTTAGTACAATGCTCAGGATAACAAATACTAATCTATCTGTGGAATACAACGCTAAAATGAAACTACTCGACAAGTTTAAATGCATAAAAATTTCCTATTTTCAAAGATTAATTCGTTCTAATAAAGTATATTTCAGTGAAGACTGGAAGGTGAGGGAAAATGTAAAAATTCAAACTTTAATTTTTACGTTCTGTACACTGTGACAAACCAAATCCCTTTACGTGGTGGAGAAACTGGTTGTCGAGTTCGATATTGTCACACACACACAACATTTGAGTCGTGGTACTACGGAACAGATGGCATAGAATGTGTACCTGCTACTTGATCGCAAATCAGTCTTTCTTGGATGGCGCATCAAGAATAAAAGAAATTTTATCTTTGTAACAACTGATGATGGGTAATCTTTAGTTTCTTCTGTGAAGAGCCAGAAATTTTGGTAGTACATAATGTTCAGTTTATTCTATTTGAGATTCTCTCTCTTTCTCCGGTCTGCAAATGTCATACGACCATTCATTGCACGCTTATTAGCGATTTTGGTTCTGGAATAGGATAGGTGCTGTAAGCCGTAAATGGAACTGGAGTCGTGACAGTTACTTTGAACGAACAGTTCAAAATAAATGAGCTAGTTCGTTACTATAGTGAAGCTAGCAAGAGAAGGTCTCTGACAACTCGTAGCGGCGTTGACAATACTCACATGTCAAGGCTTTATCGGTGCATCTATAATGGCAGTTGAACAGATTGACCGTGGTTCGTAACATTAGCACCAAGTAGGGACTGCATTTTCACTCTGAAATAGTAGTCCAAGAAACTTCAGGGACTATCTCATGAAGGCTCCTCTATAGTTCAAATTAAAGTGTCGTTTGGAAGAGCCAGTTTGCTCATAAACGATCCTCACTACAAGTTCTACTCTACTCCTAATTCAATATATCTTTCCTGTGACTGATTTCTTCTGGGTAAAATTTTGACCTATTATCAAAACACTTTAAATAATATAAATGTTAAAAAAAAAAAAAAACTTTATTGCATCATTGAATAAAATTATCAACAGTGAAAATGATCATAAACAAAAACAGTTGTTGGGTAACATTAATCTTAAATACACTGCATAGGCCTATACTGAGAGCAATTCATGGAATTATCACTCGCATTTCCAACTGAATTGTGTTCGTCGGCAAACAACTGAAAAGAGAAAAGAAAAGGAAGTATTGTAAGTAAATACATTATATATAGTTACCATAATAATAATAAATAAAATAATTAGGAAAATTTCACAAAAAAATTTGATTCACATAATGTTCATCACAACTTGTATTGCTAGGCTCAAAATAAGCGAAACATATAAACTAAAAAAAAAAAAAAAAAGAAAGAAAAGAAAAGAAAAGGAAACGATTTCAGTACTCCTAAATAGTCGTGAATGAATTCCTCGTTTCATTATCCATGGAGAGCTGTAGTAACGAGACATTTTCTAGTTAGATGATATTGGCTGTATAATCAGCTCCTATTAGTGGCGTTATTGCGGTCTTTCTGGACCGAAATTTATTACATTATAATTCAAATAGCTATTCAATTGCTTGCCAAAGATGATCCAATGTTTAATATTCTATGTCCACATTATAGATCTAATTCAGAACCATGCACAAACAACCCTCTCCGCTGGTCTAGTGGCTAACACGCGTTAAAAACGTTAAATTTCAACACAAGCAAGCAACACATATAAAAAGAATATTATATTGTTAATTCTAGGTTCCGTTTACGTTTTTTTGTTTTAGTCTTTACAAGTCGGATTGTTCTAGTGGGCTGCTAGTGTCTCTAGAAGATATCATCATTCGGTTTGTTTTAGTTTAAGCTAGACATGTGAGAGCTTGAAGGCAAAACATCTTTAATATAAAAGGAAAATTAAAGCTTTTGCTGGGAAAATTTGGGAGTTTCTAATCATTTCAATTTCAATAAAGAAATAACAGCGCTCTCTAGGTTTCTACTCCATCATAACCCCACTTACAAAATAGAACATTTAATTACTGTATTCTAAACAAAGGAAAATAGGATAAAATTTTAAGAATGCAAGAAAATGAATCATTCAAAAAGAAAATCTGATCTATGACCTCCTTAGGTCTTATCATATCAACAAATCGTTTTTAGAGCTATCTGAGCAACGTTCAACGATAAAATTGCTCTAGTAGAAAAGTTTATTTTATTAATAGTGTTCATGAAACTTCTCCAAACGTAATAGTTGCATTTTATGAAACAAAATTATCTTTTATAAATTGTATATACAATAAGCTAAAACTTCAGTTAGCAATGAGTTTTAGAAGAGCTGAAAATACGTTTTATGATGGAGCATACATGGAATATATATATATATATATAAGTTAATTTATAGAGGTCGATAACATTCAATGGGGAGAAACATAATGATTTCCACAAGTTTCGTACTCTAAACATATTGACACGATATAAGGATGAAGAAATAAAAACAAATTTGTGAATAATGAATTTTCACTGCCATGCTAACCTAACTTCAATTTAGCAAAAAGAACTCAATATTAGGTTATGATAGAATGTTTGAAGCTCAAAATAGAATTTTCCCGAACAGACCAGATGCAAGCAAAATTTTATATTCGACAAAAAATGTTCTTGTGTTTGTTACTTGGTATATGGTACTGTTTAATGTCTATGAAAATTTCAATTCAGACAACCTGTAAATCGCATAAGTTAAAATGTAGGGCTATATAACTGTTAGGCATTTGATAAAGTTAGGTGGTATGGTGACCAAAACGGCATATATGATATGCTGGTCACCTGCCGGGAACCAATGCAATGCCGGGTTGAAAAGCAATGAAGATAGGACTAGGAACTTTCTTAATTATTGAATCGATTATACAAACACAAAGGTGGTACTATAGAATAAGAAAACCATAAAAAATAAATTATTTTTAGAATTTTTCATGAAAAAGAACTTTATTCCCCCCCCCCTTAAGAAACAACTCTTTGCATCTGTAGTCTTTTTGCATCTTACGTATATTTGGATGTGTTCAAAGTGAACGTCCTAGATGCAAATAGTATTGTGATTTAGAGTATTAATTTATTAATTTACTAACTTAACTTCAGAAGTAACTAAGAATTCATACGTGAGAAGGAATTTTTAGTAGAACAAATGAGGAAATACTGAAAACACCAGGAATGTGGTGGGCCACCGTATCGAACCCAAAACTTTTCACTTCAGAAGCGAAACATGTCCTTCTAGTGTTAACTATTTACACAATAATGCTGAGGAAGTCACTATTTTCACTGGTCAATAACCAGCATTTGGATGGTTTGTTTGTTTGTTAAACTTTAGCGTCCGTTCGTAAAAGCGAGGCTATATGAGATGTGGAACTCCAGTTTAAGATTGAATTCGAGCCATCGTCAAACATTTAGATTATTTTAGGATCTACCATCGGAAATCTAACCCAGGATGACGTGCTCAAAGAAAGTACATGTTCCAACTAGTAGACTAGCAAAGCGGGCTATCAGCATGTGAAATTGGGCTCAGAACTTTCCTTGACAAGTGTCTTGAGTGGAAGTCACTACAAGCTGTTTCTATCCACTATCTGTTTGCTCCAAGATATTCTTCAATATAGTTGTGTCTATCTATCTTCAGCTGATTACATCTAAAATCCACTTTGTAGCTACATTATATTACTTCAAAAGAATATGTAGTAAATTTGTTACATTCATGAGAAAGAAAAGGTACAACTTATTTGTCTTTTTGTAATGAACAAAAGATGTCCTGCAGTGTTAGAACAATTGCAAATCAATTTCCTCCGTTCTTGAAAGAGAAGAAGCAATTTAATCATTATTATTGAAAGCGAAAAAAAAATGACCTTGTAATATGAGTTTATGTGTAATTTCCTGGACAATCACTTTCACCAAATTGCTTTCCGAACTGATCATTCATCTGCTGGGATTCATTTCTTCTCCAACCACTTTCTCTGAAGAAATTAAGAACTAAAAAAATATAACTCATTGATTTTTAGCACTTTCTCCTTCACCTTGTCTTGGTCGTCACGTAACATTGCTAAATAGTTTCGTAAGTTGTTTTTAGCTCCTGGTCATTTCCACTTGTTTAAACACAGAACAGGATTTTTAAATGTTTTTAAAATGTCGGAATGCTGTTTTGAGTTTTTCCGTTAAACTAACAAGAAAGATGACTCGAGATTTGCATGGCTGTTAACTCATGGCTATGGTCGTTTCCGAACTCAACTCATTCAAAATATTGTGATATGATATAGTTTAATATTATTAAAATACTAGAGTTACCGTTCATAAACATAAAGACTACATCTGAAGATTTGGTAGACATTGAGTTATTAACATCAACCAAATCATACTTAGTGGTGGACAAACACCGTGTGGAAAGGTTTTCTCGGGGTTCTCCTGTTTCCTCCCACTTTATTCATTCCACCATTCAATTTATTTCTGATCGTCTTCTTTAGCCTAGTCGGCATAACCGTGGGACGTAAAACTGAAAGATTTCTTTTCATTTTTAACTCATACGTATGACCAACATTAGCTGAGAAATGAAAAATGACATGAAATCTTTGACTTTTACGTCCCACGGTTATGCCGATTAGGTTAAAGGAGACGGTGATGATGAGAGATGAGTGAAAAGGTGGAATGAAGAAAGTGGGAGGAAACGGGAGAACCCCAAGAAAACCCACGCACGCGGTGTTTGTCCACCACAAAGTTCACTTGGTGGGAGCTGGGATCGAACCCGGGACCCCAATAGTTGAGAAATGTATAAAGCCGTATCTATAATATTGACGACGTTATCATATGTATAAGCAATACTTTATCCGTAAGTTTGTGGTTTTTAGCTAAACAAAATTCCAATTTTTCAGCAGTTCCTTTTACCTTTGGACGGTCGTAAGTTTTTGCTCTGAAAGATAACAGATTTTCCACTCAAAAAGTAGAATTTCAAGTTTTTCTTTATTAGTACGAGTACTTATATACTATGGATTCAAATATGTAGCCTACATGTGAAACTCTGGGAGTAATTGACCCTTGACCTCCTAAATATCGCTCTTTTACTAAGATGGCAATAAAGACTAATTTCCGGGAGGTTTGCTCTATGATAAATCATGAGTAGAATTACAATGTTAAGATATATTAGTAAAATTTTATCAAACGAGTGACACGTCGCTGCCAATGTATCAATGTTAAATTTAAATTATGAAAAAAAAAATAGTTCATGTTAAAATAATGAGCAACAGTTATTATTGATGATCATTGTTTTTGAATTCAATTATTTTAAAAAAAATCCTTGGTGTAGTCTTTCTCCTAGTTTACAAGCTACCTTTATATCATTCAAGGTTTTAATATTTTGATTTATAATTTTGGTATTTTCATTTGATTTCAAATATATTTACACATTCATTCGCTCATTTGTAGCCCTAAATTACCTTTATTCTACGTAAGTTTTCGAACAATTTTAATGTTGTACGAATATGGACTAAATTTCTCTATAAATATAGAAACTTTTACCGTATTTCACTCATTCCTCTTAATTCCTATCAAGGATTTATTAATGGACTAGAAAGTTCTTTTGGACAGAACAGTCAGATATACATATTCTTTTAATCTCACTGCAACTGGACTCCATGGAACAAATATACGATCTCGTCTTTGAGTATTCAGGTATGGTAAAAGTATTCATCGTTCATTCCCTCTCCCCACGTACATTTAATTTGCTACAAATCTTATGTCTATAAGAGACGCTGTTGAACTCGGATATTTTTTCGTATTATAAATGCCAATCAAACGTGTTTTTATCTAATTCTTCCCCCCCTTTTTTTTTTGTATTTCTAACAGGAATACGTTGTTTAACAATGATGAAAAATCACCGTAGTAATTACCATTGCCGTAACTAGGATATTTTCGTAGTAGGGTGCATGACTCCTTACTTATGAATTATTGAAAGAACATTACCCGTGGAATAACAGTGTTTTAGAAGTTGTTAACAGTGTTGTAGGCGGTCCCTTATACCATAGCTCCTCTTTAATTATCCCTATTGTACCTATTCAACAGTACAAAAAGTAAATCAACGTTTTTTTTTTTTTTTTTT
Organism: Thermobia domestica; assembly: GCF_964235325.1. Classification (NCBI taxonomy): domain Eukaryota; kingdom Metazoa; phylum Arthropoda; class Insecta; order Zygentoma; family Lepismatidae; genus Thermobia; species Thermobia domestica. Next base: position 130,479,229 of record NC_137462.1, on the reverse strand, counting down.
TTTTTAAGAAACAGTATTTTGGGCATTCTTTAAAATATATCCAAAAGTGTAGAAGGGTTCTATTAGTGAACCAAATATGTGTAGAATACATCCTAATAGTGGTTAATAAAGTGAAGACTGTCTAAATGTTGATGAGTCCAGTGAATGTACGGTGTTATTGTTAAATGGTGTTATTTTACTTGACATATTTACAAACCATTTCTCCACGTACACTCATTGGGCAATCAACATATGAGGTACATGTTGAACACTCTTAGAGTAATTGTTGTTACCTACTGTTAAGATGTATTCTATATATATATTATTCAGTGAGGAATACTTCTGTACATTTTCGGACATGTTAGACAATGACTAAAAGTCTTCTCTAAATAAATGTCGTAATACTGTTTTTTTTTTTTCGTAGTGAATTTATCTCTATTCAACAAAACAGGATTTTCACATCCAACACATTTTTGCCATAGATAACTAAAAAGATTATTTCGGCCGAGTCCATTAATGTAGTCAATCGCTAATACTTTCACACGTAACGATCACTTTAACGTACTGTATAGTTTTAAATCAATGGCAACCTCTAGCTTCTATGCAATATATACAGCACCATAGCATTGCTGGCTGCCTAACCAAAAAATGATGCGTAGCTTTTCGTAATGAACAAAAGTTAAAATGTTAAAACTAGATCATTTATATGGAATTACAGAGTTTCGATTAAGAATATTACAAAGATAATCATAACTTATTACTTAAGTAGGCTACTCTATTATTGAACACTACGTAAATTTATTAAGACGCATTCTATTATTATTATTATTATTATTATTATTATTATTATTATTATTATTATTATTATTATTATTATTATTATTATTATTATTATTATTATTATTATTATTATTATTATTATTATTGAGTAAAGCTCCTTGCAATGAAGAGTAATATCATTCATGTTGCTATAACCAGGATTACCAATTCATTTCAGAAATATGAACATTTTCTTTCCCCCAAACCATTCAAAAATATGCATTACGTAAAATATTACATAATAACAATAAAGTTTATCAATTTCGTTACTGATATTCTCACTTCCAATAATATCACTAAACTGCATTTTCTCTTCCTGGAGATGAGCTCTGAAACTGGGTCACATTGGATATTGTTCGAAAGCGTAACTAAATTATGAACGTCTTAGTGCATATTTCGGTCAAAATTAATTGTTCCGCAAAAAGGCCAAATTAAAAAAATTAAAGGAATGGCGTATATTGATCTTTTACTCTGGGTTTTGAAATAATTAAGCGAGAATACCAATCTATACGTGAATTTCTCCCGTAGATCGTATTTTAAAATTTCCTCAAATTAATATATATGCATATATTCAGTAATAAATCATCTGTTATAGAAGCAAAATATGTAATCACTGACGGATGTAGGTGATGTAGGCGTAAGAAATCCTGTCAGAGATTGAACTGCTTTAAATTCTATATGCCTTTTTTCTTTTATATCTGTTGCATCGAAATAAATATAATGTTCTTTGCTTGTGTAGTTGGTGCAATCACCTTTATCTAAAATTGAGGTGAGTTTACTATGTATTTGCTAGGTTGTAAGCTAGGCCAGTCCGTTATTGGTTTACAGAAGTGATTCAAGCTAAATTCAATACGATTATTCAATATCTCAATAATACACTCTGACTTTTCCCCCAAAATCCAAATTTCCTTCTTCAGAGCACAAGAACATTTAGTATTTCTTTTTCTCTCACTGAAAGCAATGAATGAAAGGCAGGAAATTTAAAGAATAGACTCTGTAAAAGACAATAAAGGGCGTCGTGCTAATAAAAGTATTAAAATCTTAAGCTTCATTAATTATATTAGTTTGTAGTTTTATACTTTTAACCAAGAAGCTACAAATTTAATTCCTTTTATTTTTTTAAATTGTAACGAATATAGTGCGCCATCTATAGACCTATTATGCTAGAATTAAAACATTGTATAGTGAATAATTGAATTGAATTTAGCTTGAAATAATTGTGTAGACTAGGAATGAATCGCTCAGCCTGCTATCCAGCAGATGCAGGATGGGCTCACCCCAGCTGTAGATAGAGATGTGGGCCATTAAACCTTGAGAGAGCAGACCAGTATGGAAAATATTTCTAGTTATCTTATATTTCACTGACTTCTACCTATAAGAAAAATAGTTTAATTTACAAAACAGAACTTTTTCATCTTCATGTTTATCGACATCAAAAGGTTCATAGACCATCGGGCCGCGAACAACGCGAAGTTTTGAACCACTGTAGATATTGACAACGAACAAGTTAACTTTTTTCTTTTTAATGGATTTAATTTTTAAAGCATTACATTAACTAAACTAAAGCATTAACTAAAGCATTTAAAGCATTATATTCTGTCCTGTTAAGAAACCGGTAATGTCTTAAATACTTTTCAATTATGAAAATAATCAATGATGGTTTGCGTTCTTCGCTTGTACAAGAATTGTTAGAATATTTTATTCTTTTGTACGAAGAAAGATTATTTACGTTTTATTACGATAAAGTGATTGACGATCTTGTATCTAGCTCCCAAAAATTAAGCAGATATTTGAAGCTATGAGTAATTTGTGTATTGATAGTGAAACAAGCACGAACGTGATATTAATAAAAATCCACACTCCACTGCTAGTAACGCGAAAATATTATTAGGGTAGAGTTTTGGTTAGTATCTTACGTATGTAATTTTAGAAGTAAATTATAAAATGAATGGTAGCCTTAGGTTCTTATTTGAAGTAAGGTCTGGAAAAACAAATAAAACCTATTACTCGAAGTGTTTTAGTTACTTATTATTATTTCAACTTTGGTTTTACCTAGTGAAAATTTACTGAATAAACTAACAGTTGGATTTCTTAAAGTTTGAGAATCTTTTGTTTAAAAACGAGTGTTTAAAATAATTACATAAACAATTAAAAGCAGCAGCATTTCCAGTTTTTTTTTTTTATTTGCAAGTAAAATGATAATACCAATTATGCACTGTATGAGTTAGTATGATTTTGTGGTGTCGTCCAAGATGCGACAGTCTTATGTGCGACAGGAACTGTTAACTGTCCTATGAGCGACCGATTGGATTTGTTAACTGACCTGTGAGTCACCGATTCGTTCATATTAAGAATGGCGTTGGTTGGGAATAGCTAATCAGATGAAAGGGATCTCAAATGCTATATTTTATTATTGAAATGTTTTTCGCATTTTATTCATAGAGTCTTAGGAAGTCTAAAAAGCAGATAGTTTGCGAAAATCTTACACGTTTAACTTTTCCAAAGTGAAATATATTGTTCTGCTTAGTGAGTAATTAGATTTGAACTAAATTAAGTACAGAAAGCAGAGCTTTCGAGGAAATGGGATATTACAAATGGATTTTAATATTTAATTACATAGGAATGCACTTTTCATGGAAATAACTCTGTTGTAAAAATGAAATCTTTAAGTTTTACGTCCCATGGTTATGCTGGTTAGGCTAAAGGAGACGGTGATGATGATAGATGAGTGAAATGAAGAAAGTGGGAGGAAACGGGAGAACCCCGAGAAAACCTGGCGCGAGCTGGGATCGAACCAGGTACCCCAAGCAGTGAACGCTCTACCACTGAGCCACCGCGTTTCTGTCGCTAATAGGACTGTGGCTTTTAGGACAAATTCGATTTTGTTATGAAAACATTTATAATTAATTTTTGCGTTTATACTGAAGAAGATAAACTTACATTTTATAGAGAGTATAAACAATGTCAAATACTTTTTAAACATATTAATAACGTTGGTCTTCACTAGCAGGTAGGCCCTATATTTCCCAGATTGTTCCTGATGTGGTCATTCTGAAACATTTAAATTAACTAAATATTAACCCTATTTGTTAATATATTATCAAAATAAAAGTGTTCGTTTCCGATAATTATTTTGTAGAAAATCTGTAATCACAAATATTTTCAATGGTAACTAACATGATATCTGTGGATTTTCTAGGGGTTTTCTCATTCTCTCCCGCATTCGCATTTCACTCATTCTTTCACAAACATCATCATTGATTATCCGTCTTCTTTGAACTAGAGACGTAATCATGAGACTTAAAAGTCTGATTGAAGATGTTTGTACAAAAAAATGTAATGTTTGTCTTATTTCTCGTTTATTATTAATTAACAGTATTAATAATTTGTTATTTATCGATTGAGATGTAATGTTTCTTATTCAGAACTGAGATTATACGAAAAGATGCCAATTACTGATTGATTGCAGAACTCTGTAGTATTTTTTATGGTTTTCTTGATGTTTAGTTTTAAATTTAAGTTGATTGCACAGCAGATGAAATCAATATTAATTTCCAAGCTACAAAATTAATATTCTTAATTTTTTCTATTGATGAAAAATTAAGAATATTACGTTGTCATTTCAACAGAATGAGTAAAAAATGGCTGTATTTAACAGATATTCTCGGTTATTTAACTGTAATCATGGTCACGAGTTACGTCAAATTATTGACACCCAGTTAATATTATATTTACCCATAAGGCTAGAAATGCAGAAAGGTGTCGAGGAGATAAGCTACGTTTTAGAACTATTTGAAATAAAAATATAACGTAGGGGGTATATATTGTATATTTCTGAATCAAAGATATATATATATATATATATATATATATATATATATATATATATATATATATATATATATATATATATATATATTGCCGTAATTTCGTGTCCAAAACTATGGGGACTTCTTTCTTGTGGATTTGTGTTTTTTTTTTCTTTCTTTACTGAACAGAATCAAGAGATTCTATTAAACTTTAGTTTTACGCCCTTCCTCGTTCCCAACTTTAGCCTTGAACATTTTCGGATTTGCTGGGCACTTCCAGTGAACAAGATAAAAGAAGGACTATATTTGCTTTGATTTTTTAGTATAGTTTTGTAGTAAATTCTGAAATACAGTCATCATGATTTTTTTTTTTTTTTTTTTTTTTTTTTTTTTTTTTTTTTTTTACCTAATCTTTCGTTGAAAGTATGGCGAAAGTCTTGGCGGTCTTGGATTAGGAGTCGTCTTGCATTCATAAACATAAAGTGGATGGGCTCATAGAGAAAGCTGTCGAATGTCAATTCTAGATGATACTGTTATAATACCTGTAGTATGTAGGAAAGCCGTTTGAGAATACCATATTCTTGCAAGACGCTACAGACATATTTAATCAAAGGTGCAGTCATTGGTGCCTTAGTATTTATCTTAGTAAACCTAGAAAACGAAAACTTATTTTTTCTCCGTCGCCTTCCCCCTGGTCTAGTGACTAGCTTGCACTCCTTTGTTGTGCATATTCCTGAGTTCAATTATCGGCGGGAGAGCTTTAAAATTTGAACATATTAGTGGTTTGGATTCCTTTTTAATCTGAGGTCGACCTCCCTTATGACCTCGGTGCTATAAAGAGACTAAATTTTATGAAATAAATAGCAAACTTTTTGTTCTTCTTTCAAGACGAAGAAGTAATATTCACGGTACTGTAATCCCTTCTTTCTAAATATTTATTTTAAATTAACCTGATTATATTTTAATATAAGAGTACAATATCTCGGTATTCCTTCACACACCCATATAACTTAGAATTGATACCTTCATAAGAGTACATAAATCAGCTTCTGTAAGTTGATAAACAGGCTAAGAGATACAACATTCAGCTTTTATAATCACATCGTTTTACGTAGGAACTACAAAACAATACTTTCGATACGGACATCCAACCTGGATTTCCAGTCCTAGTATATTTTATCAGCGACTAATACTTTGAGCTTTACGTCCCCTCTGATTACCCTATCACATTTATCTACCTCGTTCTTCACACCTCTTACATGATAGAATGTTCTTTTTGTACATTCCATGTCATCAAGAACAAATTCAACAAAGTTACATAATCTTACTTCTCTTGGCATATCACTTTGCATTGCTTGGTATACTGTACTCTATTACATCACTACAAATCTTATCAGGGAAGCACAGGTTAGTTGCTTCGTTGCTTGGGCTTCCCGTTCAGAGAGGTGGGAATACAGCTTATAGTGAAATACGATGAACATTAGCTCCCACCGAGAATCGAACTCGGGACTCTAGCACTAAAATCTTTAAGTTTTACGTCCCACTGTTATGCCGGCTAGACTAAGGAAGACGGTGATGATGAGAAATGAATGAAATGATGGAATGAAGAAAGTGGGGGGAAACGGGAGAACCCCGAGGAAACCCACGCAAACGGTGTTTTTCCACCACAAAATTCACTTGGCCCGAGCTGGGGTCGAACCACAGGCTCCATACATCAGAAGTGAACGCTTTACCGCTAGGCCATCGCTGCCCCGTCCTGCACGGAAGTCATGTACACCAACCACAGAGCCAAGAGAGAGTTCCGTAGTTTATTAAGGTCTGAATTAACGTCTAGGTTGGGTAGGCTAGAGTCTGCAAGGGGCACATTTGGCTCCCTCTTTCCCTCTTGTTCTCTTAGTGCATTTTATTGGCTTCTTTTTGCGTTCCTTTCGTGTCTGTATTTATGGTTGGTTCTACCAAACTTTGCTACGCTAGTGATTTGTGAACACAATGTTTTATTTAAAAATTTAAATGGTTACATCTAGGTACACCTTGATTTTATTCACTAATATTATGCTTATTATACGTTTTGAGCACAGCAAAGGAAGATAGCATTATTCACATAACGAGTTAGCCACTGGAAGCATGGGCGCCCGAAGAAAATTTTCTAGTGTGGGGCTCAAATCCCTGGTTGCTATATTACATTTGGTATTTTTTATTTGTATTAAGAAAATCTTAAGAAATTTAATACATTTTCATGAGCTAGAGGGGGGCTCGGGCCCCACCGTGCCCTCCCCTTCGGGCAACCATGATTGGAAGTCTGCATTTTGGTAGACATTAATCACTTGTTATTAATCCCAGTGAAAAACAAACTTTGAGCTTTTGAAAACAGCCAGATTTTATGCATTTAGTTTTATTTCAATTTATTTTTTTACGTCAATTTTTAACACTGAACAGTCATATGAATGTCATTTTCTTATGATTGAATTTCTTCTATAAAGACTTGATCTTTCCTTCAAAAAATATCCACACAAGAAATTGGTTTAAAATGACATTTTGTGATTATTCTACATAACTACGAGCCAAAACCGGTATTTTTATTTTTTATTCTTTTTTTAAAGGAGAAGGAGATGCATCGTCCCACTTGCATTTTTCTCGGAGAATCAATTTTTTGAAAAAGGGGACAGTTCCGTTAAGAAAGGGGACATCTGGTCACTATAGAGTATATGAAAGTGTGAAGTAAGCCCGTGGAAGGTAAATCAGCGATAGAGCTCGATGTGTCACCGTTTCAAACTAACTTCTTTATTAAATAACTAGGAAGTATATGCAGCAAGAGGGGAGAGTATGAACTAAACTACTAAACTACGGTTCAGATTTACTTTATACTTGCAATGGGATATGCCCCTCACTGAAAGAAATCTGGATGTCCAAACGCCACCTTGTAATTAAATCAGAAAGAACCGAAAAATGTCCTACAGAAATCCCAGTGAAAGTCCCATTTTCAGGACATAAGAGGGCACATTGATTGCACAAAATATCCCCGGGATGTTTTCTGACAAACAAATGGACATCGCATTTATATTTCGATATCCCTTGATTGAACATCCACTGGAAGTCAAAGGGATATCCCAAGAACATTTCCTTAATTGTGACTGGAAATCCCTTAGCCATTCAAGGATATCTCTGTGATTATACCAAAAAGAATTCAGAAATATCCTATGAGAATCCTACTGTAAGTTCCATTTTCGAGACAGAAGCGAACCTAATGACTTCCACAGAATGTCCAGTCCACTAGCATACTGATTGAACTTTCCTTAGACGTTCAACAGATGTCGAATGAATATCCCGTTATTGTGACTAGAAATCCCTGAAAACGTCCAAGGGATGTCTTTGTCGTGTATGGAAAACTAACCTGACCTAAGCTACTCTTACGAAAGCTAAGCTAACTTAAGCTATACTTATCTAAGCTACACTTAACAAAACTAAGCTAAACCTAAGCAACAGAAACAATATTTAACGAATATACGCTTACGAAAGCTAATCTACTGTGAAGAAGATGAAATTTCTATTTTTGTATCCCACATTTATGCCCTTTAGCTAAATGAGACAATTGATTAATAAAAGTGAATGATTATGAATAATTGGTGGAATGATAATATAGGAGGAAACAAAATATTATCAATAGAACCCAAGCACATGATTTTGTTTACTGCGAACTCACGTAGTTTGGGATCGAAACAGAACTCTCTATTTCCTCAGAAATGAGTGCTCAATCATTGAATTCTGGTAACCCTGCTACGCTTAAGAAAGTCATTATAAAGGTATCAACCGAAGTTAACCTTTTAGACCTGACTACATTTACCAAAGCTTACATACGATAAATATAATATAAACCTAATGCACGCAAGGTCTTTCTTTAATAGTGAAACGCAAGTTAACATCAGTTAAATGAGTGTTTTGAAGTCATTATTGGTGACCCCACCCCTCAAAACCCTTATCTTCAGAGTGTTAAAAGTGAAACGTAAGTTGATTACTTTGTCACTAAAAGACATATACACTATTATTGAATATTAATTAAATAGTTCGAGTTAAAAACCTGATTGGACTGGGTCAAGTCCAATGGGTAGGGTCTGAAGGAGGTTATGCGTATCCTTCATAAACAACGGTGAGTAGGAAATCAAGATATCGTATGGAACTTTTGGTTTGATATCCTTAGTTGCATTGATATTTCTATGCTGGAATCGCTGAAGTAGCTCTGTTGACAATTACCTAGAATTATTATTTCATATTTGCCAATATTAATCAAAAACTGGTTCGCTCATTTAGCAAACGTTTAAAATTTTAAGGTCCGTTAAAAGCTAAAGTTGTTAGCATGCAATGGTTAAGAGTAAGGAACGTAGCATTTTTAATGTTATTTTCACCACAATGTTATACACTCTCAAGTAGATTGGGAACATGTACTGTCATTTGTATTTGAATCACAGTTTTATATATGAAACACAAGAATACTATTAAATATTAGCACTTGGTAAAAGCGTTTCTTATAACGAAACATATCTTTCAGTGGAAAGGTAAAACGAACAGATACTTTAATTCTAAAATCATTTCTGTACAAGTCTTACCTGCCATTGGACTAGAATGCATTGACAATAACTTCTTCCTTTCAGTGGTGATGATGATAATACTTCTTCGGAACTGAAACATGTTTGTAAACTGGTACATGAACTGGAACTGGAACTGGCTTTGGAACGGGTACTGGAACAGGTTTTTCTACTGTTACAGGATAAGGCTTTTCAACAGGGTATGGTACAGGTTTTTCTACTGGATAGGGAACAGGTTTCTCAACTGGTACAGCGACAGTTTTCACAACGGGTACAGCAACAGGATGTGGAACAGCTACTGGTACAGGTTGTGGAACAGCTACAGGTACTGCATGTGGAATAGGTACTGCAACTGGATGAGGAACTGGCACTGGAACATGTTTTACAACTGGATAAGGTACTGGTTTTGGGATAGTTATTGTGTGAGTTTCGGTTGGAGCAGGAGCAACTGCAACTATTCCTCCACTGTAACCAACACTCCCATGACCAGTATAACCATAACTGGCTTGTCCATAGTTGGCGCCATATCCATAGTCAGAAGCACCTTGCCCGTAGTCAGCGACGCCATGTCCATAGTCAGTTGCGGCGTAACTGTAGCTTGTTGCACTGGAGCCTCTCTTACTTAAACTTTTCTCATAATCTTCGCTACCAACATCATCTTCAGCATCACCATCAAAGTTATATTTCACCGACCCCTCTCCTTGCGATGACCATGCTTTACCTTCATCCTCCTTAGCGTAGCTTAACGCTACGAGTAAGATGAAAGGAATGCATATCTGAAACGAAACAAAAAGGTAATTTTTTTTTTAACTCGAAGCAAAATTGATACAAGGTTCCTTTATCTAACAATACTGCTACAAATTGCTAGATATAATCACAGCTGAAAAAAAGTGAAATTCGACAAGTTCTCAACTTGAACACTTGAAAACAGAACAACATAAAATACTAAAGAGAATACTCATTTCTGTATTTGGTTTCCTTTAATCTTAGGAAAGGAGAAAGGGGAGCCGCGTTAAGAGTGTTGATCAAGTGTAAAATGAAATGGGACGCTTAAACGAAGAAAAGGAGGCTCTTTGAACACCGAAAAAATATACAGAAATGACCAATGCTAAACTTTCGAACCTACTAACTATTCTATGGCTTGAGGAAGTGTCAAAATTGGTCTTCTAAGTACTGTTGTCACACACATATATGTTGTCTTCATACAGCAATGAAGTGAAAGTGTAGACCAGCGTTTTCCAACCTCTTTCAACTTGCGGCACACTACTGGTGTAACTTGGAATTCTCGCTACACACTCATAGATATTATTATTTTTAAATATAAAATACCGTGGTATTTTTTTTCAGTGAATAATGATCTTTCTCACGGAGAAGAAAGTTCGATCACTGGTTTTCCCCCGTGGTTAATCATTATGCTGTACTTTTCATTCTAATTTAAAAATAGAAAACAATTCAATGAAACATTGGACTCAGGTTTGCAAAACTATGCTTTCTTTTTCGAAAACTGTATCCAACCTTTCACTATGAAGATAGATCACTAAATAACAAACGAACAAGCAAATCTCTTTTACTTTTAAGACACAAATGTAGGTAATTTGTATGCATGTTTGCTTTGTCGAAAGTATTGAATGATATTTTAAAATTTCAGGCTACGAAATAGTCTGCAACAATAAAGGAGCAACAATGGTCACAACAATGATAACAAATGCTTCTTTCAACATTAAAATTGAACACGATATGAAACTTAAAATTGTAGATTCATAGTAGAGGTCCATAGTAATGTGAAATACAAATATACATTTTCCCTTATGTCTTGCAATCTGATTGCTATAGAATTAATAATTTTGTTTCGATTTCCCCGCGGCACACCAACAGCCCATTCACGGCACACCAGTGTGCCGCGGCACACCGGTTGGGAAACGCTGGTGTAGACTCTATTTTTAAAAATAAAAGGTTCAGGATGTCGCTTTCCAGATTCTCCTGGTGTGGTTTCCTGAATATAGAAGGTGTTCTGTAACATAATATTTTATTTCCTAGATAAGCAGACTGTAGATAACGTAAATCCAATACCACATAGCTTCAATACGTGAGTGAACATACACAAAACTGTGGACGACGGCTATACAGTAAAAATAGCTCCAAATATGTGAGAAGTACACACCTGTATGAAGGTATCTATAAGGCAACACTGAGAACACAGGAGACATTTATACTTTGGACCACAGACATGATTAATGCAAAGGATTCCAAACGCCAGATTCACATATAAAAGGTTCGGTATATATCTCGCTCGAACTATTGATTACCAAATCGGCTTCCTTCCATAAAATCACTGTGGCTTCCTTCCATAAACTATACATCTAGATGCTAATTGCAGATGTTAGTTGCAGATGCTAATTTATAAACATTTCCTGTACTTAGCTCATATATGGTATTTAGTATAATACAATCTAATCTCGACGTCATCATACTCACATTCTAATTAAAAAAAATACATAATAGTTAAAACTAAATTACTGATAAATAGTTCAGTACAGGTACTTACAGTGATGGTATAAAGGATTAGAGCATATCGTTAGGTGAGGTTTTAGCAGTTGGGGGCCCTGGACTTAATTTACTCGAACATATTTTCATTTTTGTTAATCATTTCGAACTATATTTTTAATATTTTAATAAAATGTCTGATTGCACTGAAACGGTTCAATTGCCTTTAATTAACTTGTCAAACAATCCGTAACTATATAGAAAACATATTACATATTCGACGACAATCTATCTGTATACCATTTCTTCTTCTTCTTCTTAACGTTAATCATATTTCCGATTTACATTCTTTCGGAATCAATACATATTTATCATATTATGCATATGAAATCATTTTAATTAGCGATATAAATTTGATGAAACATATTTTATGAAATATTGAACATTCAGTGGATTACACACGTTCAATTATAATAATTAATAAATCATGGATGAAAATTTAATAATATACTGAGACTCGCTGATATTGTTCTAGCACTGGGGTGGGCTGGCATCATAGAACATTTATAGAGGGTCTTTTCACTTACAGGTACATATACCGCATACTTCTCGATTTCTATCGAGATTTGGGTTAGAGTGTTATTGTATAAAGAGGAATTGCCAGTAAAGTTGAATATGTTCTACACGGGATTTGCGATTATGGTATTGTTGAAAGCTATAATGATTGAAATCCTTATGTACAATGAAAAATTCAAAAAATAAGTTTTTACCTATTCCTTTCGTGGCATCTTCTTGGATAGCAAATCAGTACTTCTTGCTGCCTATGGTGCTTTAATTTTGGTGTTTATGTATTTTCTGTATACCGGCAAATAACATTTCAGAATCTAGTTTTTTTTCTAATGTAGCCTTTACATGTATTTTACAGGGAAAAATATATCAAAGTCTATATATTCTGTTACCTAGGTTATCTTTATTGGTAACATTATTAAAATAATTATTCATTGATAAATTATATATATATATATATATATATATATATATATATATATATATATATATATATATATATATATATATATATATATATATATATATATATATGTAGTATGGTACAAGTATTTAAAATTTTACATTAAACAAAAGGCCATCGTATATTTCTTAGAATAAATAATCTCTGACATAAGATACTAAATTGAATATTTTTCTTATTTCACCGGGACGAAGCTATTCAAAGGGAAGTTAGAGTTTATTTTTCTGTAATGGAACAAATCTAAAATTTGGTTCGTTACAGAACCGGAGGTATATTGAATGTCTCTATGATGGAAATTTGAAGTTGTCAGACTGTTTACGTGTGGTAGCAAGGAACATATTTTGATTAAAAAGTCTGACTTCAAATTAAGACTATATACTACAATAGCTAAACTAACTAACTAACTCTGTGGCCTATGGAACCCGGACGTTCAATGCCGCGTTCACAAAAGCTCTCCATTGACTTCTATCCTTAGCCAACTGGATCCAGTTTCTACCTTGTATTCCTATTCCTGCGAGATCCATCTTAATATTGTCCTAGCATCAGCTCATAGGTCTTCCTAATGGTTGTATTCCGATTGGACTTCCAGTTAGGACTTTGAAAGCATTCCTACTTCTTTCCATTTTATGGTTACATGACCTGCCCACCTGAGTCTCCTAGATTTGATGACACTAACAATGTTTAGTAAATGGTATAAATTATGTAGTTCCTCCTTATGAAGTTTCCGCCATTCCTCATTCCTCTTGAGTCTGAATATTCGTCTCAGAATTTTGTTCTCAAATATTTTCAGTTTACATTCTTTCTTCGGAGTAAGCGACCATGTTTCGGAACCATACAGCTATTGCATGTAGTAATTTTTAATAGTTATCGTAATATTGTAGCATAAATAATGCACATGGTTACTCAATGATTAGTAAAGTATGACTACCAGGGTTTGAATCGAGTTAGTTTATGAGAGTGACGGGAATTTCTCCAGATATATATATGTCCAGGATTTTTTTACACTACGATAAAATGTGAGAAATATTTCCCCGGCAAGAAAGAGATTCTTCTTTGCGAGTCGGGGAAATTACTTGACGAGAGAGGGAAATTCTCCTAATTCCCCTTGTTGATTCCAACCTTGATAATTTAGTGATTGATGTTTTTGACAAAAATAAGTTTCAAGAAATGAGTAAGTAGCTACGTAACAGAAAACGATTACTGATCATGGACCTGTAAACACAGGTCAGAGAACACTGGAATAGAACAATAAGAATTGAAGAATAATGTGTGTAATTCAATTCATGATGGAAATTTACTCGTTACCGTGTTGTTAACAAAACCCATGGGATTTACCTATCTTTATACAAGTAGTTTTATAAATTCTACAATATATTCTTCTTCAATAGTATTTAAAAAATCGGAGAACTGTCTCACCTACAGGGTTGTCAGAATTATTCGAATAGTCATACGTTGTTGCTCTTGTGCGAGAGAGACGGATTCCTGAGTTACACTATCTGCAATATACATCACTGCCATCATCAGAAACAGAAATAATATGTCTGATGAATATAATGATATTATGCCGGAATTGTAGCATAAATTATTAAAATATAAGTGTCTGTTGCAGGCAGATTTTATTTATACGATTTTATTACAAACACTATAATAAGTAATAAGTCCCTACATATATCATCTGGTCCAGTGGATAAATTGTAATGCTCTCAAATTGGCCTTATATATTTGCTGGCTCGCCTTTCCATAAAATGATATCCTTCCCCGTTAATTAATTTGAGAATTACTTTATTTGTGAAAGATGCGACCAGGGCCGGATTTACCACTAATCTCGGGGCTAGGAGCGCAACGTTCTTAGGGGCAACACGTTAATAAGCAAAACGAAGAAAGATTGCAAAAGTTGAATAATAGTAATAATAACAATTGAGGCGTTAGATAGTAAAGTGGCGTAGGTCAGTTTTGAAACATTTTGAGATATTGAAACTTTTATTAGAATCGATATTGAAAAATCGGAGAAAATCAGTTCCTTGTGCTGCCATCTTCTGGCCTAGGGCCTGGTTCTTTTACCCTGAGATATGCAACTTTGCCATCCAACAGGTTATGGTTTCAAGTTCACGGAAATGACTTAAGAGTCTTCATCCCGGCGGAATTAAAATACCGCTAATTTTACAGTAATTATGTGATATCTTCAAATAGATAAAAGATAATCGAAATGTGGAACAAGAGCGCCCTAGACAATATTATTTTACATGAGAAACCGTTATCACGACTCACTTATCTGCTTTCGATTTCGAGCCATTTTGAAAATCGGCACTTATTTTTCGCGTTTCTAAACATCTGAAAACGGAAAGCCACTAGGTGACTTGTGATAACGGTACCTCACGCAAAATAATATTGTCTAGGGCGCTCTTGTTTCATATTTCAATTATCTTTTATCTATTTGAAAATATCACATAATTACTGTAAAATTAGCGGTATTTTAATTTCGCCGGGATGAAGACGCCATCCAACGCATCAATTAACATTATTAAAACCATAAACCAAATTTGTTATTATATTTTATAATTCCCTTTTGCCAGGGCTGGATTAACCCATCTGGAGGCCCGGGTCTAGAAAAAAATATGTGGCCCTTACTGAGTTCGCCTAATACATTTTTGTGAAAGTACAGTTTGAAAATTAAGGGAATATGTCTTAATTTTTGGTAATATTTTTGGTCATATTTTATGATGATGATTGTATCTTCTTAGCCCCTTTTAGATAGCCAGTTAAGATTTTGATAAGAGTGGAGGCCGCCCCTGTCCACCTGGAGGCACGGGGCTATTGCCCGCCTAAACCCCCCTTAATCTGGCCCTGCCATTTCCCTGTTTCATTTACTTTTATGATTTTAGTGTGAATAAAAAAAATCAAATGATCATTTTATGTTACAATAGAAAAGTAGAGGAATTTCAGGATAAATTCCTATTCGTTTTAGTGATTTTTCTGGTGTTTTAATATTTACACTATTACAGACAACAATTCAAAATTTATTTCTTTTATTATTGCGCTAATACATGATATAAAAATGAAACTAATCATTCTGTAACGTATTTATTTTAAAAGAAAAGTAAATTTCTAACAATTCAAGTATGTTTTACAACAGATTTAAAATGAAATTTAATTAAATTTTTATTTTTTTTTCAAAATGTTGAAACACAGATATGCATAAATAAGTTTATTTTTTTATTATTGAGTTAAAATTTTGTACGTGGGGGGTGAGGATCGGTAAACATTTTTCGACATAGGAGATGAGAAACACAAAATCCAGCTTTAGATGCGATCCTTCAAATCGGGGGCCTAAAGATGTGTTGAAATTTTCCACATTTTCCACACATAAAGATGACTATCATTTTTTTCCTTACAGATGGCCATCAATTCACATGGATTTTTTAAATAGAAAAATGGGTCGCGCGACGACCTATTTAAAAGACAAAATCACACTTATTTTCCTAAAGCTATTATTTTCTCGAAAATGTGAGGCAGTGCTTTCTTAAAAAAAAAAAAAAAAAAAAATCTTCAAAATTTTTAAAAGTGAAACTAACTTCACATTAGAAGTCAATGTTAGTAGTTTATTTAGTTAAGTAACAATTCATACCTCTCAAAATCGCTGAGTTCTTTACATCGATGGGAAAAGATTAATTTTTCGGAAAGGAATAAAGGGAATTTTCGTTTAAGATGACTGCACATGTGCAACATCCACCGATGAAAATTTTAAATAAAAAATAAATAGACACC
The DNA here is from genome assembly GCF_964235325.1 of Thermobia domestica. NCBI lineage: Eukaryota > Metazoa > Arthropoda > Insecta > Zygentoma > Lepismatidae > Thermobia > Thermobia domestica. The sequence goes on along the minus strand of NC_137462.1, from coordinate 130,462,763 downwards.
AACAATGTTTCTTTAACTGTGTTAATCTCGTGTTCCATAATTTGCTTACATGAGAACACAAGGTTCAAAATAATGGATCTCAACACATGTATTTATTTAGTAAATTAGTTTAATAGGAACGAAAAGCAAGTACATAAATTTTCATGTGGTGTCCCAGTGATTTATTCCCGTTCTGCCTAAAGGCCCTCCAGCACTTTGTAGAAAATATTTTCAATCTTATCTTTAGACAGAACTGGAATTCCCGTAGTGTCTAATTCCTATTCTGCCTAATCTTTGGAAACAAGCAATTTTATGCGGTGAGGATTTTTTTTTTTTTTTGTTTTTTTTTAGAGAGAGAGAGAGAGAAATGCAGCACCGAAAAGCTAGACTCCTAGAGTGTTTTTATGCAGATCGGTACTCATGGATATAATGTCTGTTTTACGAGGGCGGTGCAAGCGGTAAAATTAAATGAAAATTCTGATAAGAAGACAGTTCACATCTTCAAGACATGTTTGGCCATATATTAACTAAATAATGCAAGAGGATGGATAAAGCGGCCCTTAAGAAAGAATCTTAGTGTTCTACATCACAACTGCTTTTTCGGCATCACCTTATCAGCTGATTTGTCTTATATACATAATTCTCAATTTTAATCAATTTTAATCTCAGTTAATCAATTTTCCATTCTCCTTGAGGTATTTTAAAAAAGTTACATTCATTTCTAATAAAGTAGATGCGAATAACACTCCTAATAACTGAACTGTATCCTAGTCATTTTACCGACAAACAAGTAGAATAATATCTAAAAATTTATTATGAAACTTGAAGGAATATTTACTCTTCTTACTTACAGAATCTGTTACAATTGCTAAAGAAAAATTCCCTTGAATAAATCCCTCCCTGGATATTATTACCGTCTCGACAGATTAGGCAGAACTTTAATTAGAACGTTGAAAATATTTTCTACAAAGAGCTGGAGGGCCTTTAGCCAGAATGGGAAAAGACCGTTCCAACATTTTTAGTCTAAATATCTGGCAGCTCTACGCTTTAGGCTCGTATGATGTTACGATAAATGTTCCTACTAATATGTGCCTCAGTATTAGTTCGATATATGTAACTACTAGGAACATATGTGGTACTCTTAGGAAAAATCAAACATCACTCTTTTAATATGTAACAGTATACGTATGTTTCTATTCAGCAGGATGAAAAGTATCAGCTTCACTTGTAACGAATGACATAATTTTTAAAGTCGTAAGAATTCATTTTTCTCGAAAACTTCACATGGAGAATTTACTCTCCGCTCAAATTTCTCTAATCTACTACCACTTCCGGTTTCAGTAGCAATTCAGAAAATATGACGTCATACAAACCAAACTCCTTCACGTGGTTTACACGTGATTCCTGCTACTTATTGTATGCGAGTGAAGAATACATCGCCATCTGAGCAGAAAGCTTTGAAATTTATAGTTACTTTCGAAATATGAATACTTTATGTGAATCGTATTTTCTGCATCCTCTACAATTAAGACTAAAAAAAAAAAGCTAAGAAAAAGAAAATACATTTTGAGATATGAATTTCAGTAACAATTTTCACGAAACGCGGTAATTCTTGAGATTCCTGACGCAAGGAAATTATTTAAGTTGATCTCAATTATGACAAAATATATTAACATTCGCATATTTAAAAAGATTGATTTCCGAGTGATGATGATCGATTTAGCCTAACGATTTACATGGATTGGGATGAATCGGTGGATGCGTAGGTTTTGAGATTGTGGAAAGTTGTTTGGAAGCAATTATGTGAACTTCTACGTGATTCGAGTGATATCAAATTTGCATAAACAAGTATTTTGAAATCAGAAATATCTTGCATGCGCAGGTTCATATCAATTTAATTGAAATCTGGAATTGGGAAAACATCAAATGTCTTGGTTGGTAAAGATCAGGGGGCGACCGCCGCGCCGAGCTGTTGGAGGTAGTGTTGAGCTAAATTCTGTACTACGTGAGGAACCGTAGAACGTTATTATGCAGTGAACTGAGCAGACGATGATAGTGTAAAATGGATGATCTCTCTGATTTCCAAAGAGGGAAATTTTTTGGTGCTGAACCAGTATAGTGAGATCGTGACGAAAGTACCAAGTGCGTTGAGTGTGTCGCATCCAAGGGGATGACAGCGAAGAAAACTCACAGAGAAACCACCTTTGCGAAGAGAAGCAATGATCGCACGAAAACTATCAGCGAGAAACCCTGTTGAGCATTAAACCGAATTGACACTCAAGAACCATCATGCAACTGCGGTGGAAGTGAATGAGGAGCTTAAGCAGCATCCCCCACACCATGTGCGTCAATTACAGTCCGCCGCGAGTTACTTGAAATGGGCATACGGTGTCGATTTCAATGGGAGGAAGTGCTAATAAAGAACCATAATAATTTAGCACATCGATAATGATGCTACGAACATATAATATGGGCCACTGATGACTGGAAACGTGTAATGCGATCAAAAGAGTCATCATTCACCTCATTCCAAACCAGGTGTTGTGTTTATATGTGGCATACGCGCGAAGAATATGATCCGTGATGTCTCCGCCCAGTCGTGAAACATGATAGTGGCCTTAAAAGCTATAATATCCAGGTTTTCAATGGATCCTGTGCTGACGCTTACTTCTCTCATCACTGCCCGTGATAGGACAACGTGTGAATCTTATGGTCCTAATGTTGATTCTGCGATTTGCGTCATACACCAGAATGATAATGTGCTCATTCACATAGTTGGAACTGGTGCAGCGTGATTTGAGGAACGTCAGGGTGAAGTTAACACTTCCCCTGGCCCGACCAATTCCCGGGACCTGAACATAATTGAACATCTGTGATCTATTTCGGATATACGAATGGGGGGCAGATTTCTGCTTCCATCTTTCCTCACGGGATTAAGTGACGCGCTGTACTTGGTATGCTGTAATATTCATTTTCTACCATTCAAGTTCTCTATGACTCCATTCCACATCATAACAAAGCTGAGGGGAAAGGTGATCAAATGAACTAACCTAATTTCTTTCGCGCGAAGAATAGGCTTTCTGGTAGCTCTCTTCATTAGAGAATCAGATTTAAAGGTTTTGAAGATTAAATCCTTTGCGTGCCATAGCCAGGGCCGCCATTTAAGGTTTTAGGAATGGGACGAAATTAGTTATAACGCTTTTCTTCTTCTGACAGAGAAGTTTCCAGCAGTAACTTATAAATTACTTGTTATATGTCTTTAAAGGAGTGTTAACTTGAACTTCATTCTTTAGTAAGAGTAGTCAATGTAAACTAATTTGTGATGAAAGAGCAAGATATTGTTTATTTTTTAAAAAACATGACTTAAAAGCATTATGCATTTTTGTTTCGAATAAGACTGCAATATAAAAATAGTATCCATTTAGATAATAGTCCTCTGTCAATAATATATCGATTTTACATGAAAATTGCAGCAAAAGTAAATGATGAAACTAGTCGGATAAATCAAGAAATAGATTCCAATAACATTTGGGTCGGAGATCATTACTAAACCTTGATTTTACCAAGTAGGGAGCAAACACGCCAGTGTTAATTATTTTGTTGTTAATATTTATACAAGATGAGATTCAACGACTTTTATTATTCATTTGTTTTAAATATGTTTACGGGAAAGGCAATTATACTAAATGAATTGTCTTCTAGATATTTACAAATTATTAAAGTGGGGTGTAAGTCACCCCACTTGGTAAATCATGTTACTTTTTAAATGTGCATTGTTTTCCTCAACAACCACTATATGGTAGCTCATTTTAGCTTGTTTTTCATACTTAATTGCTCCTGTTGTATAATTATCATGCACAAATACGGAAGTGTAGTGATAATATTCTAACATCTCTTCCCCTACAGAGGGCGTAACCCTCTTCGGATAGTTGCTAATGTCGGCTAGCTGGTGAAAAGAAAGTGTAGTGTTAAGTTGTGGTACAACGTTTGTACCATTCTTCTCTGTCTTCTGCTCTGTTTAGAAGGTAAAAGAGTCTTAGGTATTACACAAACTTACTTCTCTCCAATGTTAGAGATAAAAGACCTTTTAGTACTATTGGATTTGTCCTACTACAAATGCTGATTCATTTCACATGTGAGGCAAGGGCTGTAATGTGAACCCGGAACTCAATACATCAAAACTGTCAGATACTGGATTGGATTGCAAGATTCGTATTAGTCTGAAGATTTGTAAGGTGATATTTCGTGATATTGCTTCTTGTTCGGGTCAGGCATAGTAATGGTTCGAACATGGAAGCATAGAATCAGGAAGGTTCGAACAAAATGTGACGTTTGTAGGAGTTTTGCAAAGATCACTTAACGAACAAGATGGTATGCGAAGACTGTTAATGTCTGCAATGAAGGAATATTCTTACTTGTTTCTGTATTTGAGTATATAATAGGGAAGTAATTTTGTAACTATATTGGAATCTTGTTTGTTTACACAGAAATATTAACATGCTGTATTTTACACAAAATTCAAACTTTACTGTATTTGTGAGAAAATATACGAATATATTACATTATTTTATGTCTAAATATTAACTATGAAATAAAAATCACATTTCAACATTTATGTACTATAATAAAAAAATATTTTTTTATTGAAAATGGTTACTTATACTTATGTGGGTGCATTTACACCCCACTAGGTAAATAACGTGAAACATTTAAATTGGTAGAAAGAAAGTTAAAATTCTTAGCAAGCCATACCTGAAGAAACAATACCGGTATAAGAAAACGATTTTTAAGGTAAATATTTTGTGTCGACTTGGCTAATGAGGCAAGTCGTCATCTATAAGACGAAATGGGAGTCACTGGATTCATATTGACACATGTGTCCTGAGGATTCCATTTTAATCCCAGGATTTTGGGCAATAGCATATCAATACGTGGAGAGCAATGACATATAAATTATTGATGTAGAAGATGCTCATCCCAGGGACACAAGAGCGTAATTCCAGATTATGTTTGAGAACATAATTGTCCATGACATTTTAATTAGTATATTAGAATCAGGCCGGATCGAGGATTCTCTGAGGGGAGGTGCACCAATAACTAGGGATGCACGCGAGACACGAGACGAGACTGAAAATTTTATGCGAGACTCGAGACGAGACTAAACCATGCGAGACGAGACTCAGTTAAGTCTCGCACGAGAAGTCTCGCAACATTTATGAATTACATGTAATTATATATTTAGTGATTTTACATTTATTGAATTTTCTAAGTTGAGCGTTAATGCTTCCAGGAACAAAAAAGTGATTGGGGCAATAGACATTTTATGAGATTTATTATTATTCAAGGTTGATTTTCAGAATTAAAGCCTTCTTTAGTTTCTAAACATCATTAAAAAAGAAAAACTTTGTAAATTGGAAATTTATTACAACATCGATTTAGGACTTTATTTTGCGAATACATGAACTTCTGTTTTTTAGTCTGAAAAGCGAATAAGACTCCCTATTACTAGAAAATGTGATATTTCTGTTGTTTCTGTCTTTTTCACATTACTACTAGCGATTTATGTTGGGGGATGGCGGGGAAATCCCCTCTCGTCAAAGTTTATCCCGGGTCCGGCTCGCAGAAATAACATGATATTTTTACATGGATTAAGTATTTTCTTTCTATATATTTATCAAAAACATCCCCCTCTAGTTCGGAAGTTTAATTCAAACACTGGTTTGGTAGGATGGCCCTATAGGTTTGATGCGAGATGGTAAGAATGGCCCTATATCTGTCAGTAATTTTATTTTCTAGATCTGGCAACACTATATAAGTTGAAAGCGAAAGTTGATAAAATGCGATAATGCAACATTGCTACAAGCGCGAACGAACCAAAAGAATTGGGTCGTATGGTGTTGTGAGGAATTCTTTTGTTGTCTACAAGCGCTTTTGGTGGTATAAAAACATCTTTATAATGGAAAGTCACCCTTCAAGGAAACGACCAAAACGTGTAAATGTAGATAGTAGCGACGATATTTTAGAAGAGCCAAATATTGCTGGAGACCTCTAAGCTGGAAAACAATGTTGGATCCAGCAACATTTTATGCTGGTTTTGCTGCAAATTATACTATTAACTAGGGGTGTTCCGGATTCCGGAATTCCGGAATACTTCGGAATGAAAATCTTAATTCCGGAATCGGAATTAAAAATTTAGTTATTCCGGAATTCCGAAATCTCGGAATTCCGTAATTTCGGAATCTCGGAATTCCGTAATTTCGGAATCTCGGAATTTCGGAATTCCGTAATCTCGGAATTTCGGAATTCCGTAATCTCGGAATTTCGGAATCCAGGAAGTTCATTCCGAAATTTCGAAATCTCAAAATTCCGGAATTTCGGAATTCCGAAAGTTCACCTCGAAATATCGGAATTCAGGAATCTCGGAATTCCGGAACTTCAGTCAGAAATTTCGGAATTTCCAAAACTCGGAATTCCGGAATCTCGAAACTTCAGCTAGAAATTTATGAATTCCAGAATATGAGGACTTCGGTTCAGCACTTCTGAATCTTTGAAATTCGAAATTCCCAATAACGGTACGTCGATCCAGCATATCGGAATCTCGGAGTGCTGAAATGTCAGCATCTGAAATCTTCAAGTAACATGATTATGAGATAGACATCAACACGCAGACAATGTAATGATGAAACTTACTCTTTTTTACTCATTGTCAGTGGCGGCAATACTCCGTCTTTCTGCAGAACGAAAAGAGCTGAGCAGAAGGACTCATTGAACAAAGTGTAAAGACTTCATTTACTGGTTCTTGTCTTGTTCTAATGTTCTATCCAAGGGCAGGCTCTAACATGTTTATACATCGTTGCTAGCTGGGTCACTAGTGCAATACGGATAGAGTGTCGACCAGTTTCTTCCCTGCGTGACTTCAAAATGACATATAGAAAATGAAAAACTTAGAAACAGGGTGAAGCCATAGATTGCGAGTTTCGTATTCATTACCTATATATTTACTTGCACACTTGAGCCGATATTCACCCTCGTACTCCTTAATGTTTAGAAGCCAGGTTCTGGGTACGTAGCTGAAATGCTCGTTCTGCGCACGAAGAGATTTTAGATTTTAAAAAGGCATACGACTCGCTTAGGAGAGAAATATTATACAACGTTCTTACAGAACTTGGAATACCGAGAAAGCTAATTAGATTAATTAAGATATGTTTAAATGAATCCCAAAGTAAAGTCCGGGTAGGAAAATTTTTGTCCACGAACTTTCACGTCGAAAATGGCCTGAAACAAGGAGATGCGTTGTCGCCATTATTATTTAACTTTGTTCTGGAATACGCTATAAGGAAAATCAAAGATAGCAACCAGGGCCTACAGTTGAACGGTATTCACCAGGTTATGGCATATGCTGATGATGTAAATTTAATAGAGGATAATAGGAGAACAATAGAAAGAAATGCAGAGATCTTATTAAACGCTTACAGGGACATGGATTTAGAAGTAAATGCAGAGAAAACTAAATACATGGAAGTGTGTCGGGACCGTAATACGGAAAATTGTGGATGCGTTAAAATATTAAATAATACTTTTGATAAAGTGGATAGTTTCAAATATCTAGGATCAATATTAACCGAGGAAAATCATATTCACGAAGACATTAAATGTCGACTAAAAGCAGGGAATTCGTGTTACTATTCGGCGCAAATTCTGTTGTCCTCGCGAATTCTGTGGAGGAATTTGAAGCTTAAAATATATAAATCGATAATCATCCCTGTTGTTCTGTATGGTTGCGAAACATGGTCGCTTACACTGAGGGAAGAACATAGACTGAAAGTATTTGAGAACAAGATCGTGAGACGAATATTCGGACCCAAGAGGAATGGGAATGGGGAATGGCGGAAACTTCATAACGAGAAACTACATAATTTATACGGTTTACCCAACATTGTTAGGGTCGTCAAGTCTAGGAGGCTTAGGTGGGCAGGTCATGTAGCTAGAATGGTAGAAAGTAGAAACGCTTTCACAATCTTGACTGGAAGACCAATCGGAAAACGACCATTAGGAAGACCTAGGCGCAGATGGGAGGACAATATTAAGGTGGATCTCGCAGAGATTGGAATACAAAGTAGAAACTGGATGCAGTTAGCTAAGGATAGAAGTCAGTGGAGAGCTTTTGTGAACGCGGCATTGAACCTCCGGGTTCCATAGGCCATAGAATTAGTTAGTTAGTTTAGTCATATGTGTACCAAATTTGGTTGAAATTGCTTCAGGTGTTCCAGAATTATGCTGGAACAAACATACATCCATTTTTATAAGACAAAGCATCTAGCTCTTCTCCCTCATAGTTTTCTTAGTTTTTATTTTCTTGTATTAAGAAAACAACTTTTCAACGAAAACATGTGGTTCGGAGCTCACATACGTAGTCGGTCCCGTAACTAGCTGATAGCAAATAGTTTTTCATAACGTAGGTTTTGCATAATGCTATACCATAATTATGTAATTTTTATAGATAGCATGACACAAAAATTAATTCAATTATACCATGATACCTTTTTTAATACACAAAATGAAAACTTTCCTTAATGTGAAATGTATTTTGCGTTAATATAAAGAAGAAATAAAAATATGATAGATCTGAACTGCGGAAGATTGGAAATACAATGTAATATATATTTGTAATAACTGTATTTAATATTTGTAAAAGCAGTGGAAAAATATACAATCAATCTAGCTTTCAACATAAAGTAATAATGAAATGCCATATCAATAAAATGTTAATCCTCTCAAATTTCTTTAATTTAAAGGAAACCTATAATTTTCGTTTCTACCGTAATTTTTTCTGTCAGAGCTTTACATAATAGCGGATTCTTACTCTTATAAGTTAGGCTACCTGTTCATAAGATCAATAAAATAAACAAACAAAAAATACCTTATTATGTTTAAAGATGTTGGTTAATGCAATATAAATTTCGTATAAATTTTCATAGATTAGAATATACATTATTACAATTAATTTACAAAAACTAAAAAAATACACATTACCTCAAATCCAATACTATCATTGTACATTTTAATACTTTTCTGAACACGGTACTCGCGGTTATAGAACAACCTTTATTTCGTCGGACTCTGATGTATAAAATCAGTTCTTCGATCCCGACTCGTGAGAGGATACTTATGTTCGCGACAATTTTCAAAAGAATAAATGTTTTAAAAATTAGAAATAATATCCTATATATTTGATGGATGCCATTAAACCTGATTGTATCTGTAAATTATTTCTACTACAAAATGTTACTTTTGAAAATTCTTTTATCCTTTCATAGCGTTTTCAGTCTGGTTAGTTTTACTAGGACATATGTAAAAGGCAGAATGGAAATGTACATTAACTACAAATTAAAATAAAAAGTACTTATCATGATGAAACATAAGGAAATGTTATACAAATAACATAATAACAATATATATTACGCATATTTAATACGTAACACTAGAAAACTAAGAAAATGTTATGCTGTACAAACATTTTAAATACGAAATATTATGAAACTTAAGAAATATATTAATTGAAATATTATATTGAAATAATGTATTAACATTATGAAATCAAAGGGAATGTTATTTGAATAATATACAGATACATCTATGCAGTGATAATGACACTGGTAACTATGCCCTTCTCAATAGCTTAAATTTACCGTACCTTTGAAAATAAGAAAAAAACAGATACAGAGACCGACAGAAGTATTGGAATAATATAATTAATACTTTATTTAATTGTATGTATTATAAACAACATACATCATATTTGCTTAGTAGTGTTGAATTTGTAAACATATAAACGTTACCATTATGTGTCTCCGAAACTATATTTAAAATATCATAATGCATGTATTTAGCACACAATATATAGAGTCTACTATATTTCTCCTGCGGTCTCACTTATAGGACGACATAACGTCTCCAAACGAGTAGACACATGACTGGATTCATGTTTTATGCCCCCACCACACAGTCGTTGATTTCATACTGTGCCTCGCAACAGCAGCTCGCAATTGTAGAGTAAATCTAAGCATTCACAAGTGGCATGGGGTGTAAAGGTAAGGAGACAACAGTCGAAGAGAGAAATGTTGTAATTAATCTGTACAAGCAACACAAACCCCTCTCCGAAATTGATAGTACAGTCAACAGAAGCAAAATCATGGTGTTCTCCATCATTCAGCGTTTCAAACAGACTAATAGTGTTGTGAATAAGCCGAGATACGCCGCTCCTTCTAAACTTACTACTAGAGACAGGAGCCAAACAAGCAGAATCCGGCATCTGAGATTAGAGGAAGCCTTGAAAAATATTCTGGCACTGTGATGCACACAGGAACAGTTGGACGGGTTTTACATAGTGCCGGTTACAATGCCAGTTTTCCTACGAGGAAACCATATGTCAATTGTGTGAATCAGAAAAAGAGTCTAAAATTTGTTAACCTGTATAGGGGAAGCCAACAGAATTCTGGGATCACGTTCTCTGGTCGGATAAAAACAAATTCTGCTTATACAAGGGTGATGGACGTGTTACAGTGTGAAGGCTATCAAATACAGCTAAGAACATGGTAGCTACAGTGAAACATGGAGGCAACAGTGTGATAGTATGGGGATGTATGGCTTCATCAGGCGTTAGGGAACTGGTGCTTATAGATGGAATCATGGAAAAGTTTGAATACAAGAGAATTCTTGAAAACAATCTTAAGAGGAATGCACAGAAGCTAGAATTGGAAAATGGTTATTACTTCCATCAGGACAATGATCCAAAGTATACTGCGGAAATTATGAGGCTTTGGATGGTGTATAACACTCCTCACATTTTAAAGATACCGACCAAATCACCAGATTTAAATCCTACAGAGAACATCTGGAACGAGCTCGAAGATCGTGTTAGGAAACATCACATTAGAAGTAAGGACCATCTGAAAGAACTTCTTCAGAGTGGAGAAATATGAACTCTGCAGTCAGCACAAAAAAGTACAGTCATGTTAAAAAATTATCGTAGTAATCCATAGAAAGGAGAACATAACTAATTACTAGCTGTTCTCTGTTGAGTGCTGATATCCAGATGTAAACAAACTATTTTCATCCTTTCTGGTAGTGGAAATAAGTATCCGATGCTTTTCATGAGTTTATATATTTAGTAGAAGACTCAAATTTATTTGGTCGCAGTTGTAATTTTGTCTACTTTCTTTGCATACCTATAGAAATGATAAATCTAGTAAACATATTTATGTTATTTGGTCTAGGAATTAATTCGTGCGGTTGGTACGCACACATTGAAGCTGTAGTACAAACACAAAATACATAAATACCTTAAAAAAAATATTGTCCATCGCTAGCCACCACTTTCGCCCATCTGTCAGGCAATGTACGGATTCCGTGGCGAAAGAAGTCCTCATCCTTGGAAGCGATCCAGTCAGAGACCCATGTTTCGATATCTTCTGAAGAAGTAAACCGCTGTCCAATCAAATCGTTGTTCATGCAATCGAACAAGTAGTAGTCCGAAGGAGCAACGTCTGGTGAATACGGCGGGTGGGGTAAAACTTCCCATCCGACATTTTCTAAATAGGTTTTGACCGGTTTTGCGACATGTGGGCGAGCGTTATCATGTTGAACAATAAGTTTATCATGTCTGTTCTCCCATTCTGGTCGTGTTCTGGCCAGAGCTTGCTTCAAACGCATTAATTGTCGTCGATAACGTTCTCCATTCATAGTTTCACCCGGTTGCAGCAGCTCATAGTACACCACACCTTTCATATCCCACCATATGCACAGCATAATCTTTGCACAGTGAATATCTCGTTTTGGTTGTGATGGACCTGGTTCACCTGGTTTCACCCAGGCCTTTTTTCGTTTAGGGTTCTCGTAATGGATCCACTTCTCATCACCCGTAATAATTCGATGCAGAAACTCCTTTCTGCTCTGTCGTTGAAGCAGCAATTCGCAAATGGTTTTTCGTCTTTCAACGTCTCTGTCTTTCAATTCATGTGGAACCCAATGTGACATATTTTGAATCATTCCCATGGCTTTCAAGCGTTTGGAGACTGTTGTTTGATCAACGCCTAATGCTGCTGCAAGTTGTTCCTGCGTTTGACACGAATCCTGCTCGAGCAATGCTGTCAATTCTTCGTCTTGAAATTTTTTTGGCTGTCCAGCTCGCTCTTGGTCTGCCAAGCCGAAATCACCACTTCTAAACCGTGCAAACCACTTCTGACACGTTCGCTCAGCTAGAGCATGGTCACCATACACTTCCACCAAAATACGATGACTTTCAGTCGCACTTTTCTGCATGTTAAAGTAATGCAGCAGGACACCCCGCAAAAACACTTTATCAGGCACAAATTGCGCCATGTTCACTTAACTACAAACTGGTGTTGTTGACGCTTTAATCCACTGCCCTATACTACGAACGATACGCGATGACAGGGGTTTGCAACACATGTGTGGATACACGGAACTGTGGGACGCTCCGTTCGTTGCGCCATCTCTTGTCCACCCGCACGAATTAATTCCTAGACCAAATAGAATAATTATGTCGGACTCTGTACTTCGTGTTGATTTATGAATCCCCTGTTATACTAAGCCAGAGATGTGAAACAATGAGAAAATTTAGCATATATTCAATAGTATTTTAAAATGTTTTTGGGACAACAGCTTTGTTCATGGGCAGAAATATTAACTGCCCAGCATGCTCAACGGTAAGATTATTTGTGTATACAATTATTTTCTCGCTAATTTTGTTAATCTTGAAAGATGGTGGGAATGATTATTCCACCAAAGTAGTGGCTCTTCCTCCAAATCTGCATCCCTAAGGCTTAGGTACAGGTTCAATTATTCTATGTGACTGCCTTCTTTATCCTGTCACCAAATGTCGTTCGTTTTAGGCAACTGTCTAATCTTTTAGTACCAACATTCCCTCGATTATCTTTTTTAGGATTTCCTGCTGGAATAAGTCTCAACTTATACAGTACTCTACCTTTTGTTATCTCAATATTTTTACCCAAATTATCTTCTTTAAACCTGAGATCTAAGAAAGCACAAATTTTCTACAGAATTCTGCTTCATTCATCCTTCTCGAATCGCGATTTCAGAAGAGACAAAATTTCCATTTTCATGCTTCTTTCATCTTCTTTGAGGCTGCTTCTAAGATCTGTTCACTATCTCCCTCTTCAGTCAAAAAGTCATAGAATGAAAGATATGTTTCCTGTGTACTTGCTTCATCTTGTTATGATATATCGTCTATCAGTTGAGATTCTTCGACTTGAAAATCTTTTGAAATTTGTTCATATGATGGCCACACTGAGAGAAAAAAATGTAGGTGGCGTACTTAAAAAGATAGGTTACATGCGTAATTCCTGTAGTTTTTGGACTTAACGTACAGCAGACGTATAACTAAAAACGCATGTTTTATAAGACTTTCTGTATAAGTGTTCTATCTATACGTACTTTCCGTATGAAACAATGTAGGCGGTCAGGATCTCGCATACAAATGGACGTATATAACATATAGCTGACGAAGGTAACATAAGTATATGCATGTGATATGCGGAAAACTGTTAGATGTCAGACATCCTGCAACGGCATGATGTAACATCTAAAGGAAGTGCCTATGTAGCATACGGATAACGTATGCTCCGTACTGATTTCTATAGTAAGCAAGAGGATACCGTATATTTGTACAATATACCGCTGTCCGGAGAACGGATTTTTCTCTGTGCATATGTCCGTCGCTGTAACAGATGTTTCTGCTGACATACTGTCACAGAGCATTTGTAAGGACGATAATAGTTAATAATTCTAATTAATAATCATAGTTAATAATTCTGTTTCTTCGTTCTGAAGGATAAGATTTTTATATATTGTTTGAGACAGAACTTTTGCTATTTCTTCTTCGCGTGTTAAAACTACCAGCATCAAAAGGAAAGTAAACAATCATCTTGTTGGCGTGCATGACGGAAGTATTTTACGCAGAAGGCCTAATGCATCTTACTCTTCTTGCAGCGCATGTCTCATTTTCCTGCTTTGACTCATAATTTGTCTGTTTCCGAAGGTCCCTGTAGCTCAAGGGCTTTGTTTACTCTAATATTCAAAGTATGGCGGAAACAACTCAAATGTTGGAAATCGCTCAAGTCAACAATGGCCTTTACAATGTTGGCACTACTGTTGTTACACAACGAACATTTTAGTTGGTATTTCCCACATATCTATACTAAAATATAGAGCCTCTAACAGATTTGATTTCGGAAAATCGGAATTCCGGAACTTCATTGCAAATATCGGAAGTTCGGAATTCCGGAATCTCGAAACAAGATCTGAAATTTTGGAAGATCGGAATTCCGGAATCCAGAACACGATACTAAATTTCGGAATCTCGGAATTCCGGAATTTTCGGAATCTCGGAATTCCGGGATCTCGGAATTTCGAAATTCCGGAATTCCGAGATTCCGAAAATTCCGGAATTCCGAGATTCTGAAAATTCCGGAATTCCGAGATTCCGAAAATTCCGAAATTCCGAGATTCCGAAATTCCGAAAAACGGAATTCCGAAAAATTCCGGAATTATCGACATTCCGAATTCCGGAATTGAAATCTCAATTCCGAACACCCCTACTATTAACCCTTTGGGGATCCCATGGTACAATCTGTACCATACGGGATATTTCATGGTACATTGCGTTATAACTCTCCTATTTGAACTTTTTCGTCCGGTTTTTTTTTTTTTTTTTTTTTTTTTTTTTTTTAAGTCCAGAGGCATTGTAGAAGACTTTACATATGGTTTCACACCTTCCTGCGTCGAGACATAGGAGGTGATATTTTCTTTTAATATTGCGGGGCCGGTCTATGTTCATTATTTTTTGGCGGGCTTATTTTTACACGTAGAAGATTGAAATTTTGCACAAACATTCAGTCCACCGAGTAGTATTTACCAGATTTCTGCGTTAAAACAGGGGGGATCCAGAGGGGCAAAAAGTTGAAAAAAGGGATATTTTACCAAAAAATCCATTTCTTCGCGATTTTCCCGCCTTAGATACAAGATGGAGACAAATGAATGGTACCGCCTGAAAGGTAGTTCTATTCTGAAGAGAATGATGTGCGACACATGATCCTAGGGTAATTAGGGAAGTGTCAGGGAATTTTTATGAAAATATACTTCTGTATAGGGGAATTATGGACATTTTCGGTATTATTTTGTGCGGGCTTATTTTTCCACCTAGAAGATTGAAATTGTGCACAAACATTCAGTCTACCGAGGAGTATTTACGAGATTTCTTTTCGTACTTCTGTGTTAAAACATGGGGGCTAAACGTTGAAAAAGGGAAATTTTTACCAAAAAATCCCTTTCACGGGATTTTCCCACCTTAGATACATGATGGAGACAAGTGAATGGTACCGCCTGAAAGGCAGTTCTATTCTGAAGAGAATGATGTGCAAACCATGATCCTAGGGTAATTAGGGATGTCTCAGGGAATGTTTAAAATTTTCCCTCTGTATACGGGAATATGGGACATTGTCGGTATATATATATATTTGGCGGGCTTACTTTTGCACCTGGAAAATTGGAATTGTGCATAAACATTCAGCCCACCTAGTAGTATTTATCAGATTTTTTCATATCTCTGCGTTAAAACAGGGGGGTCCAGACGGGCTAAAAGTTGAAAAAAAGGATATTTAGACCCAAAAAATACCTTTTTCGGGATTTTCCCGCCTTAGATACATGATGGAGACATGTGAGTCATACCGCCTGAAAGGCAGTTCTAGGCTGAAGAGAATGATGGGCGAAACATGACCCTAGGGTAATTAGGGATGTTTCAGGAAATTTTTTACCTGAGATCATGGTGTTTTACGGTAATTTGGGGCATGGTGGGAATTCCTGATAAAATTTCTTCCGACCTTACTATTCAAGATAGAAACTTGAAATTTGGCACACACATTTAGTATACCAAGTACTATTTATCAGATTTTTTGGATGGGTACGTTCACACAGGGCCGCTCCAGAGGGGCCCAAAGTGCGAGAAAAAAATCCCTCCGTAATTTTCTCTTTGACATCATTTTCCCGCTCCTGGTATATGGTATGAGCATGCAAGTGATACCATTTGAAAGCCAGCTCCATTCTGAAGAGAATGAGGTATGAACCATGATTCTAGGATAAATAGTGACGATGCAGTAGCTGCTTGACTGAAAGTCTAAAAAATAGCCCAAAAAGCCGGGTACCGGAAAGGGTTAATTTGACGAAAATTAATGGTCCAGGAATCAAATTCCAACACAACTTTTCTTTTAATTTGGAGCGGAGGGGACACAAGTTCGGATACCATGTTGAACTTTAGGTTCCGTCTCCTTAGGATGTTATGAACATTCATCCCATGGAAAGCAATGGCAAACCACCAAGGATTCAGCTTGCCAAGGGACTTTTAGGTCAAATACCTGCCTTCGGACAGAATATCACATCATCATTTATTAACAGCCATAGAATAACACATTGCAAAATTTTGACCAGAATATATGCGAGACTGCGAGACCATGCGAGAAAGTCTCGCGCGAGACGAGACTCGAAATTTTATGCGAGACGAGACCAATATTTGAGGCTGCGAGACGAGACGAGACTTTTCCATTTCGCGTCTCGTCTCGTCTCGCGTGCATCCGTACCAATAACTACCAGTACACTTGAATTAAATTTGAGTTTTTTAAAAGCTTTTAAGCATCTGTGATGTGATTGAGGAATTCCTTTGGAAATGCTAAGTGTCTACTCTCGATGAATTATTTTCCTTCAACCTTCAGAAAATTGACTTAAACTATTGATTTTGAAAAACTCACTGCTAGTTTCTCACTTTAGGTAGTGTATATTTACAACTCAGGGGGGGGGGGTGCACGTGCACCTTTGCAGCCCGTCTAAATCCGGCCTTGATTAGAATACAATTAATTTAAAAAAGACGTTTTTCTAAAACTCAAAGTGACAACTACCGAGTATTCCCTTAATAAATGATGCTACTGCAGGGGTAAAAGTGGATCTGAAAAGGTAGGATGATACATGACGGACGTCACGTCCTCCCCCGTGCCTATCTTTGCCCATTGTATTTTTTTAGGAAGTGGGGGACGCCATAGATATTTTTATGGAAGTAGGTATACGATGTCCTCCCGTTCCTCTCACTTTTACCCCTGCGCCACTGTACCCAAATGACAGGACGTAACCAGGAGACACTGCACCTATAGGCCTCTTTAATACACAATATAACTTATTCTTTGGATGTACTGCCGATTAACATGGAATTGTAGCAATACAGAACATGAATGAACTTTTGATTCTTATTCAAACAATGCCGATTTCTGTCAAGTGTAACCATTTCTACACTCAGAGCTATATTAAACATGTTTGCTATCCTAGATCACTAGAAAAAGGAATGCCGATCTCGAATAATAATAAATACAGATTTTGAAAATGCAAGAGTATGATAAATATTTAGGTGCTGAAAACTGTAGATAATTCTGGTATACCCCTACATAACAGTATATTCCACGGTGAGAGCTACTTTCTCAGTGGAGGTTTGGCAATAGTGTGCACCGAACTTCGGCAGTTGCGTAGTAAAGAAAGATGACAGCACACGTTGGTTGATCAAATATACCACAAAATTAATATTACCTCTCAAAATTTCTCTTAATTTTTTAATTTATGCATCGTAACAATCGAAAGATGTCCTAGGCCTCGAGCAAATGCCGAAAAACAGTTATCTCAGTTTCTGAGCAAAACACAATGTAGCAGAGCCTGTATTATATTTATTTTAAGTTGCTAAATCAAAGCTAATATGAACTAAATAGATATTTCAGTTGTAAACAAAATGTTTTAAAATAATTCACCGATAACTAAAAATAAGCAAAGATTGATGTGCCTAATAGGTGACTTCATTCATCAATATTTTGTGTTTGTTCCAAATAGAGGGATTCCTTACTGTCATATAAGAATTTTTATTCATATTGAAATACTGAATTCATAGTAAAAGAAACGTAACGTGACGATCTTGTAAACAAAAGAATCACAGCAGCAACTTTTCAAATGAGAAAACATTATCAAATACAGATATAATATTCATATCTAATATTCGTTTCCAGTGGCGTATTTACGATTTTGTTTCGGGGAGGGCTTTGCTAACTTTCGGGGGGGGGGCTTTGCCTGAAAATGTGAAAATTCTGCAAGATATTTAATATACTTTACTATAGTAAGTAAGATTTCGGGGGGGCTTAAGCCCGGAAGCCCCCCCCCTAAATACGCCACTGTTCGTTTCCATATTGTAAATCATATTGTATGCTATCTCAGTTTAGGTATCCATAGATCTGGAAAATTTTCAGAAGAAATATCGTATAATATTTCAATATAAGAATATATTCGTGATCAACATATATGGTGGTCTTATCTCTGGTATCCCTAATAATGTTAAAAAAGCGTAGTCCGAACTATACATTGTTCGGCGTAAGCTCTAAACTGCGATAAACAAAGCCACGTGAAACTAAATCTCGCTGATTTGCTGTTGTCCTACCGACGCTTGTACTCCTCCGCAAAATAGTTCATGTGATTGCATTATTACTTTTACTATGAAGCTTCATATAAAACTGCTATATTAATATAATACGGATTATCTAATAATACTGCAATCTAGTGTGGCTAATGAAACAATAGAAATAAACACTAAGCATGCGCAGTAATTCTAGCGCCAACTCAACTGTGGACGGGTGTTATGCTTTTAAAGTCTGAAAGATGACTGGCATGAATCCCGGTTCCGCGAGTGTTGTGGTGAAACACCAGCAAGGCAAACATTTACTCACTAAGCAACAATTATTTACGAGCGAAATTCAATTTTTGTTTTAATTTTTCGAGTTTTTTTCCCTTTCTTTTCTACTGCTGCTGTAAGTATCTGGACAGCACGAGACAGTATTGTCAAATGCACGTGTATAATTTGTTCCTCCCCGTGGGGAGTGGGAGTGAACATCACTAGCCAATCGTATTTGTGACAAGCGGAAGGATACAAATATTTTGTTTATCGGAGTTTAGAGCTTACGCTGAACAATGTTTAGATGCTTTCAAGCACATAGTAGTCCATAATGATGAACTGAATTTTCATGTCAATGCAGTGCGTTAATTTAATATCCGAACGATAAAGCTGTCTGACAGCGTAAGGCATGTAGTAACATGATAAAACCAGTGTGTAAGACAATGCGTATCTTTGCTCATATACATATCAACTGTCGCTGATGCGCCTGCTCATTTCGGACGCATCCCTGCATTGTAGCACAGTCCCATCCCTGCCCTCACTTGGTTAAAGAACATTCATACATAGCACAAGTTGGTCAGAGTTTCTGGATTGTAATTTTATAGCATATGTCCGCACGACATATGTCAAATAACAGTTAAACCTTCCTAAACATAAGAAACAATTTATAAAGCACAGTAGTCTTATTTCCTGAAGAAAAGAAATCGTACTTCATGAATTCAAGTATGGACACATAAACTAGGATAGTACCCTTTGTTGTTTATTTGTGATGGTTTGTCATAAAACCATAATTATAAATTTAAAACATATATTTTCAATCGTATTTGGAGTTATTTAAACATTAGATTATTGTTAGAATATTGAATATAATTTTTATTAAGTAGGTTAATATCTTATCCTTCTGAATTTACTCTGTATTTTAATACGTTTTGATCATTATTTCTAATTTTTCCGAAGTCCGGTAAAGTGCTACAATATTATTTTAACGAAAGAAGAAGAAAATACAATTGTAATACAGTATTTGCTTCAATACATGTTCCATGGTAATTAAATTTATCTTGTATATATTTTCTATGTATTTTATATAGTATTTTTCTTCTTGTACAGAATTTGAATATATCAAGCTAGAATTTAAATCTCTCTGGTATAATGTTTGAATATATTTTGTACTCAGTGATGATTACAGAGGATCCCGTAGCAGGAAGTCCTCCCCCCAAAGCTAAAGTCTCCCCCCCCCGCGGACATACCTTCCATGGAACTCAATGTAGATTCAAAGTACTGCTTTTCACCCTTAGTATATTGAATTCCCCTTGGGGTATTCTGAAATTATCGCTGACCTCAATGGGTATTTTTAAGTTCCTAAATAAAAGTTTGTAGTTTATTGTTGAAGAAATGCGCGTTTTGAGAAATGTTTTCCTGAATGCAGGTCCAATTTTTACTTTAATGTGTTACATCGGTATGAGTTAACCGTTTTTCAACTACTGATAATAACTTCTTTTTAAAAGATATAAAGCATTATATATTATATATTTATTACTAGTTATTCCCTTGTATGAGCTTAAATCATGCTTAATTAGAAGCTCTAATAGTTTATATTTAACAAATTTATTATTAGTTATTTCCTTCAAGACTTTAACCTGCTGCACACTATGAGCTAAGATCATGCTTAATTAAAAACTATAATTGTTTATATTTAACAAATTTATTACTACTTATCCCCTTCAATCCTTCAAACTGCAGTACACTATAAGCTACAATCATGCTTAATTAAAATCTATGATTGTTTATATTTAACAAGTTTATTACTACTTATCCCCTTCAATCCTTCAACCTGCTGCACACCATGGGCTAAATCATGCTTAATTGGCCCTAATTGTTTGCATTTAACAAATTTATTACGAGTTATTTCCTTCAATCCTTCGGCCCGCTAGCAAGTATAGGTTAAAATAATTATTTATGAAATTTATGAATTAAAAGCTCTAATTATTTATGAAATTTAACAAATTTATTTATTTATTTATTAGTTTGCCCAACCAACCATCTCGAATTTCACCACACCACATTTATGCAGTTTTTGGAGAACTTAGTTATACACAACATCGTGTTGATTTAAATCATTGAGTAGCAAGCGGTAGCGGAGCAAGCCTCATTCATAGGCAGCAGGCAGACAGAGTAGATAGCGACACCTATTGGCGCTACTGTTAAATATTAGAAATTAGCGTTACTCAAAGACTGGCTTGTTTTGCTATTATAATAAGTATTATGATTTATTTTTATTTTTATTTTTTATTTTATTTTATTTATTTATTTATTTATTTATTTATTTATTTATTTATTTATTTATTTTTTTGAAAACGAAAGAAGAATCGAAGAATGAAACTGAACCTTAGTGAAACTATTCTTCGTCACTTGTTGCAAGTACGTAATTTGTCACTTAAACATTGGATTAACTAATGTTTGTTTGTTTGTTGCAGTTTACCATTCTTTGAGGTAACAAGGCTATACGAGACGTGGAAGTGCAGATTAAGATGAAATCCAAACCAGCATAGTATGTCCAATGCTCTCTTACCGAAAATTGAACCTGGAATTATATGCGCCAAAGGCTAGTCCGCTAGTCACTAGTTATGTATGTATAGTCTGTGCAAAAACAGAAGCAACTTTTTAAATTGAAGTTCAAGATTTAGGGATAGCATTATTTAAAGTAAGAATAGCTCAATCTTTTTGAACCTCCTGGAA
The DNA here is from genome assembly GCF_964235325.1 of Thermobia domestica. Classification (NCBI taxonomy): domain Eukaryota; kingdom Metazoa; phylum Arthropoda; class Insecta; order Zygentoma; family Lepismatidae; genus Thermobia; species Thermobia domestica. Next base: position 130,441,261 of record NC_137462.1, on the reverse strand, counting down.
ACAATGTGTGTGTGTGTTTGTGTGTGTGTGTGTCCCTTTGTAAGTGTGGCAACGATTGGAGCTCACATGTGGTCATAATGTCCCTTTTATCGTTTTACTACTGATAAGAAAAATTGATTTAGTTTGTAATTCGACTATACATGTGTAAGCGTGTGTGTTAGAGGAGCAGTTGTATATTAGTGCAACGGAACAAATTAGTCTCCATTACAAACAAGAACTAGATTTTCAACACCGAAGCTCTGTGAGACATAATCCTAAAGTTTACGGCTATAATCAGAAGCATCGCAACATGTTCAAGTTTTGAGAGTCCATTCACCAGGATTAGAATCCCGGACCTCCTTGCACAAAGACGCACGCCCGGTACACAGTAAATTAGTTGCGAGAGTTAATTAAACAATAACTAGCGAAAGAGAGGTGCAGGGTCAACAGTTGGAACGTAAACGATATAGTAAGTCACAAACTGATTACCTTGACACAATTTATATTTTTTACTCACCATGAACTTCATGATTCTTCTATGAGGTCGGGTATCGGCAAACCACTGAAAGTTTTCAAGGTCTTCCGCTGAGAAGATGAGTTGATATACTGAGCATCCGAATGCAAAATGAGGTTCCTATTATATCAGGTGAGGAGCATTGAACTAACGAAAAGCTTTCACCTTTAACACGATTGACCCTTTTTTTCTTTCTTATTCATCTTCATTTTCATCTTCTCCCACCAAAAGAAGAAGATTCTTCTTATCTTTTTTAATTCGCTCCAGTAAGAGGTAGAAGAGAGGGAGTTGTCCAGCCTAGAAGTGGATGTACTAAATACCTTTACTTGTATGTCTTTCAAAAAAAGAAAGAAAAAAGTTCAATCAAATATAGTAAGTATATATATATAAGTACTAACGAAGAATGCTTATTGAAGAGTCAATGTCCAACGCCTTTCTCTATTATTCTTAAAAGATTGTGAATCCCGCCTTTCCTTTGACGACCCCCTGCTTTCTCCCTCTCTTTGAACAGATTGAAGTTGGCAATCTTGGTATATTATATGTTACGCCTTCAAGTACATGCTACTTTTAAAGAAAAGAAAGAAAACTAGAACATTCCTCTAACGCTAAGAAAGGTCAGTGTAACTGCAAAACTTGACGAAATCCGCAAAGATTACTTAGAAGCTGTACCAAAACACAAAAGAAGAAAAAAATGTAAACAAACGACGTCATCCGTTGTTGGGGGAAAACTTGGTCAAACGCGTGTAACTTAAAACAACAAGATCATCTTTTTCCATAATTTTTTTTTCTTTGTGGCCCAAGGAAAGACCAGAATGGAAAACGATGATGATCTCACATTGTCTTTAAACTTCTCCTTATACACACCTCCCCCTCTTCTTCTGATCCTTTCACCTCTTCTAGTCCTTCAATGTGCCTCTGAAGAAGCCAATGTCGTATGTACTTGGAAGTGGTATTCATTCTATTTCAGGTGTAAAACACGTAGTCTTCCCACTTGTCTTGTTTTATGCAAATATAATAATAATAATAATAATAATATTAACCTGAACATAATGACTCTCGAATCTTTTTACTTTTTTTTTTTTAAGTTATTTCTTGAAATGTGGTACTGTGTTACAAATGTAGGAGAAATAAAAAGAGAAGTGTATGTTCAAGTGGGTGAACCACGAAAAAATGAAGTTGTCAACTGAAAATAGTATTTCCATATTTTGTCTAGAAAGTTTGTGGCTTGCTAGTGAAATGAGCTTTCATTTCTTGCTTGCTATATATAAACTATAGCGCGAGGTAATTCTTGTATTATTGATAGCGTTGCATTAATATTCATAGAGCTCACTATGAGCTGCTTAATTTTCTTCTTGTAATGCTCCATCAAACTGAAACACGATTTCTCATAGATCTGTGATGTGTATAAACGACAAAAACAAATGAACTCTTTGGAAATACCGTATATTTGTTATAGGCAAGAGCGAATTACATACAAGCTCTTTGACGGGACATTGAGCAGAAACTTTTCATTCTATATTTTATGTCTATTACCAGTGGCGTATTTAGGATTTTGTTTGAGGGGGGGCTATGCACAATACGCGAATTAGTGCTTATATGTTTTTTTTCTTTTAGGTGGCGAAAATGTTAATGAAATTATGCATATAACAAATTTATTTTTTGGGGGGACGAGCTTGAGCCCGATAGCAACCCCCTAAATACGCCACTGTCTATTATACTTTTTGGGGGGATCAAAACATCCAATATATTTCAATCAAAAATTTTCTTGTATTCTTTATATCTAGAGAACTACATATAGTGTAGCCAAACCCAAACTATCAGTTAACTTAGTAGGATGTCCTTATTCCGTAGAGAATATGAAAACTCAATTTAGGGGCCTTCAAAAATTTTGTGGCCCCTGATCCAAAAACTAATTACTGACCAAGATCGCAATGTTTTGATCCATTTTTGGTTTTCCTAAAATTCTTGTTTGTTAGATAATTCCATTACTTAATCTGAAATTCAGACTTTGTACTTCGTACAGTAGAACAAATTGTATTCTATTTAATGCATTTCTTTAATAATCTATCAAAAAAGAAGGGCAATTTTTAAACGCGAAACTAATATGAAGACCCAATTAATTATTCATGTAAACGTAAGGAGACCTAAAGGGAGAACGTAAGGAAGAAAAAAAAACTGAGAAGTGCTAAACTCGGCAAGAAGGAGGTAAGAGGACACAGGTTATATATATAGTCTATATTAGTAAATGGACATAAGAAAAGTTAAACTCACCACTTTTCGGAGCATGTCATGGAAACTCAAAGGCTATGTGTGGAGGTAAAGGTTTCACACTTTCCTAAACTCATTTTTAGATACGAATAAAAACAGGAAACCCGATTTTAAGGTAGAGAAATAATAATAATAAAAAAAAGAAACCCAGTTTTAGTTAGGAATAAAAATAGGAAACCCAGTCTCAGATAAAATTGAAGAATGGGAAACCCATTTTAGACAGGAATTTTAAAAAATGGAATCTCATTTTTAAACAGGAATTTTAAAAAATAAGTAATAAAATCTTTGAGTTTAACGTATCACAATGCCTGTTAGGTTAAGGGAGACGATGATTAAACCAAGTGAATAATCGTGGAAGAATTGGTGGAATGAGAAAGTGGGAGTACTCCAAGAAGAACCACGAGCATGATGTTCATCGTTAACTTACTTGTCCGGGGATCGAACCACGAACCCCACGAACCAGAGGTAAGAGCTATACCACTAGACCACCGTGTTCCCCTTAAAAAATAGAAACTAAATTTTTAAATAAAAATAAAAATAGGAAATCCAGTTTCAGTTAGGAATAAAGAAATAGGAAGATAAAATTAAGAAACCCATTTGTAGATAGAAATATAAAATAGGAAACTTATTTTTAAGTAGAAACAAAAGAAAATAGAGAGCACTTCCAACACTTCGATATAAACTTTTTCCTTTTGTATTTTACATTATATTTTCTTTACATCGTTGTGTTGATGTTTCATTGCAGAAATTTTACATCGAGACTTATCCATATATAAATAAAAGATCAAAGGCATTGATGAAAGGAAAAGTTTAATACCGGTACATTCTCTACATCCAATATTCCAGACTTGGAAGGAGTCAAACCAAAGAATGAATTGGTTGGAACCAAGTTTGTACTTCCTCTCACTTGAAACATTAACCATTCGTTAGTTCATAGTTTGTGGGCATAGTCTCATCGTTGGAATGTTATTGGTTAGGGAGATATGGAAAGGAAAAAAATACTGGAGTTCAAGTTCACACTACCCCAGTTCAAGCATTAACGATTAAAATAACGTCACTCGTTAGTACTCAAAATGTAAGGGGGAGCCAACAATTGATGTACCTGTTATATTGTTTTACCCAATAGTAACTCAAGTTAACAAAAAGAAATGGAAAGTTAAAAATGCATTTGAAATTAAACGAAATCTTTTTAGCTTTACGTCCCATGCTTATGCCGGAAAGGCTAAGGGAGACGGTGAGGATGAGAAAATGAATGAAATGGTGGAATGAAGAAAGTGGGAGGAAACGGGAGAGCCACAAAACAAAAACACGTACATAGTGTTTGTCCAGCACAAAGTTCACTTGGCGCGAGCTGAGATCGAAGCAAGCACCCCATGCACGGAAAATGAATTTATATCCATAATTATTAAATAGGATGTTCTTTGTCTTTTAATTTAAAACTTAAAAATTTATAACAAATTGACATTTCCGTATTTTTATTAAACTATGAAACTATGGGACTATGAAACTAAATTCCATACTCTTTTTTTACCCAGACTGGAGATTTTTTAAAGCCGCTTCAAAACACGATTTTGATTTCCATTACCGTAACTAACCAACAACAAACGTAAGTTGTGTTAATTTTGATGTATGATTTCATAGTGGCAGGACATTTTATGTTCATATATCAATAATAAACGACAATCTTCTGTGCGTCCGATAGTCATAAAATTAGTTAAGCCAATAAAAAGTAGCTTGACTTTCTGATGCTAAAAGATGTCACTATCTGCAGTATTTTTTACCTATATAATGAAGGACCTATATATTATATAATGCATGGTGGAAAGACTACAAGGTGGTTGCATGCGCATGTCGCCTGGAGCGCTGTCGTGGCTGTGACGTCATCTGGTTTGCAAGAGACAACGGGAAAAGGAGCGGTTTTAAGTGACAAGTGGAAATTCTTTGTTACTTTGTTCTTTTAAATGATATCGAGAATACCTAACTGTGCAGTGTACGGCTGTAGTAATTATTACAGAAAAACTAAGGGAACTAATATAAAATACTTTAGATTTCCTCAAAAAGAGGGAGAAAGTCTCCAGAAATGGATTTTAGCTTGCAGGCGACAGGACAAAATAAACCTAAAATATGGTAAGTTTTACATAAAAGTAATAAATAAATGCAATGTTAAATGAAATTATAAAAAAGCGATTTCATTTTGTAGTTTCTTTTTAATATTAATAGCATGTAATAATAGTATATAGGGCTACAGTAGCTTGTGTTGATTCTGCATACAAAAATCCAATAGTATGATTTAAAAAGACGAACTTTGAGACAAGACCCGGATTCGAAATCATGAGGGAGGGGAACCGACAGAGGTGATCATTTCTATCATCATCTCCTTCTAAATAAGATATTGAGACAAAATTTTTCCCACAGAGGTAGGCATGTAACTCGAGAAGGGAGTCACGATGATCTAGGGAGCATCACCTCCCTCGAGTTACGCAAATGGAAAGCATTGAACGCGTTAAAGTAGTTCAGGTCCCATTTCACTCTGGAGGTTTGCATTCCCTGTAGCCTCGGTGCTAAAACGGGACGTTGTACATCAAATTAACTAACGAATGGAAGGTTCGTAATAACGATTAACGGTTGCAAAGATATATAAAAATGTATTAGATCAAGAGAATCAAGTATCCACCTACCATGTCAGGGCGACATTGTCGGGACATTTTTACACTCAGATTTTGAAATTTTTGTTCATTTTAATCATAACTTTGAATAATTACATATACATATTTAGGGACCCCCTCCAGAATTACAAAATTAAGAATGACTGCAGTAAATTTAAAAATATGGTAGATTCTCAACCAATCAAGGAAGCATTGTGGCTCAGTGGCAGAAGGCTCACCTCTGGTGCAAGGGATACTGGTCCGCTTCTTGGTCAAGTGAGTTTGTGGTGGACAACATCGTGTTCGTGAGTTTCTCGGGGTACTCCCGCATTCTCGTTCCACATAATCATTCACTTGCATTTATCTTTTGTCTTCTTTAGTCCACGGGACAGAAAAGAAAAAACTTATCAAGAAAATTAAGAAAATTATGTAATTTTATTTTTTATATGTTTTCTAGTCTAGGTGTAACACCCCTACATCATCTTCACCTACGCCTAGCACTTTGTTTCTTGCTTGAAATAGTCAAGATGCAATTTCTTTGTTTGAGGTGCTTTGTATATACATATTTATTTCTATGTATTTTTAGAACACAATAGTATATGTAACGTTTTATTTCGTACAAATGTTTAATAATACAGTTTGTTATGGCGTAAATTTTCACACTAATATTCAGAGAACTGCCAGTTTCTCCAAACCTTTTATTTAAATA